>NC_071616.1:29542518-29845548 GCF_014839835.1 Dryobates pubescens
TGGCCTTTGAGTGGATGCTCTCCCTTTTTGCTGCTTCTGTGTCTGGTGCTGCTGCTGGATTGCCTCCCCTCTGCTCAGCCACTAGACTGGTTCTGCGGGTGGGATTTTAGAAGAGTCACCATTAAATGCTCTCACACTCTTGAGACAGCTCAAAGTGCACATTATGGTAGCACAACCAGTCTGGGGAGGGGGTGGGGGCAGGGAGCAAAGATCCCTTCCATTCTCCCAGCATCATTCAATTCTCTCAATTTGGCTTTACTGGGCCTACACATAGGCATGCAATCATAGCAGTGTCCCTGGACTCCTGACACAAGGATGGCCAGCACTGGCGTGTGAGAAATTTTCAGGCGTCTTCCAGTCAGGTCAGCAGAGCAGGAACCTGACAAGGAAGGGTTTCAAACTTGGCCAAATTTTTGCATAGAGGGGAAACGCTTTCATTTCTTAACTTTCCCTTAAATAATGCACATGATCTCATCTGGGAACACCCTTCCAGTGAAAATCCCTCCGGGGGCTGCCTGCCAAAGCCTGTGAAAATCCCTTCTGTGAGCCGTGGCTGCTATTTCAGACACAGCCTGTTCATAGGAACATAAATCTGCTGTCCTCACTGATGAAGATTATTTGAGATGGATTTACTGTGCCTAGGCACATCTTTCTTAACTTGGCTCAGACAACCACCTGCTACTTCACGTGCATTTGTTGCTCAGTACAGATCTCTTAATAGAGTCAACTCATCCTTCTGATAGCAGCTGCAGAGGGCTGCACACTCACCTATTCCCCGCTACCTAGCACCATCTACGTGCTAGTGAAGAAGCTGTTGCTCTACACTCTGCCCTGGGATTCTCTCCATCTGCAGCATTATTCCAATATCTTGTCAAATCTGGGGCAGAAAATACTTCCTCTTTAGGAAAGAAAGTGATAGAGCATGGCACAACTCCCTAAAAACATAAGAGATGATACTTAGGGAAGCTCACCAACATCTGTAGGAAGCTGTACGTCTGTACAATTTACAAGAGAGTGGACTTCTTTTGCTGAACCTGTCCGCAATTCCATACCAGTGACAAAGTGTCTCCTGTATTTCACAAGGGGGTCAAAACCACTGAAGGAGAATTCTGAATTCTGTAGTAATGGAGAGAAATGCTCTATGATTCTTATATTAAAGAAGGGAGGTGGAGGGAGCAGGAATAAATAACTTCTGCTGGCAGTTTGTTGAACCATTAAAAACCAAAGGAGACCCCATGTCTTTTGGGATAACATTGGCATGAGTGCTTTGTAAGATCTTGCATAACACAAAACAATTTTCACCCGTACCCAAAGCATACAGCACACTGCCAGCTATACCAAGCACACTGCCATTTCAACATGCTGCTGGCACCAACTCCATCTGCTGGAAAGAACCTAACAGCCCTGCTGAGTTCAAGTTTTCTGAATGTGGTTGCTGTATTAGAGAACTTGACTCTGCCAGCATCCATGGTAATTTCTCAGTATTACTCCCAGAATCTACAAGTTCCTGGTGCTTTAAAAGGTTTCATATATAACTGAATTAACTGATTAGAAGTCAATTCTTGTTCTAATGCAACAGTTTAACTCTATGTCCTGTATAATTAATTCCTTTATCCACATATATGAGAAAAATAAAAAAGTATGTCAAAAATAGGCAGTTTATCCTACGCTTTCAGTTCTTAGATCATTTTAAAGACAGAATCAATTCACACGGATGTAGTTTAGCTAGTTTGGTATAAAGTAGATGAAATAATCACAATGACAATAATCACAGCTAAGACTTCTGGAACACATTACAAGCAGTAGGCATAATTAATGCTCACAATTCTCTATTAAGGGATGACCCACACTACCATCATCTCATGTACAAGTACTCAGCACAGAGGACTTTCCATAGAATCATAGAATTGTTTCAGTTAGAAAAGATCTCTAAGATCATCAAGTCTCACCGTCAACCTAAGACCACCATAACCAGTAAAAGACATCCCAAAGTGCCATGTCCACACATTTCTTGAACACCTCCAGAGATAGCGGTGACTCCACCACCTCCCTGGGAAATCTATTCCAAAACCTCAAAACATGGTTGTTCCAATTCTGAATCCACTATTTAGGTGGCTCAAAACTTTGAATTGAAGCAAGCCTTCACAAGATTCAGCTTCAATTTGAAACTCTACCCAGTGGGGAAACTACCCTGTCAACTGCTATTGCACCTAATTGTTAATTACCTTCACTGTGAACGTTTTGCATTTTACCTCAAGAGTAAATTAATTTCCAAGAGATGATGGGCTATTATCTTCCCTTTGGCTGCCAAGCAAAGCACACTTTGTTAGCAGAAGTGTCACAGTGTGGATGTTTATCAGATTAATATATTATCACTTAACTTTCCATTTAAGCTGGCTGCATTTTTATCACTCTTGCACTCCTTTTCCCAACTGAGAGGAAAGAGAGATATGGCTGAAATCTAAACTTTGTTCTAAGAACAAACTGACGTTTCTGGTGGTCTCCCAACACTACTTACCACCACCACCACAAGCGGGTATGTGTTGGGAATAGTGAGCACACAGGGTGCAAGATGGTAGAAGGTGGCATGTGTTATAAAACTGGTATTCTGAAGCAGTAGGTTCATTCAGAATAACTAATACACAGGCATCTTGTGATTCAAAGGGTAAGAAATGGTCATTATGAATTTCACCACTTATTGTGGTCAAATCAAAATCAGTTATCTGCAGAAACAGTTCTTTGATTCATCTAATCTGAGAATCAGCAGTAACATCAGGCTTGTGAAAATCACTCAGTGTGCTGAATCCACCATTTTCTAGGTGTCCTACAGCATATTTGCTGAAATCAAACACATTCAATCATTGGAAGTAACTGGAAAATGTGTAATTTTGCTTTCTGTTCTGAGCTTTTCAAAACAAACCAAATGAACACTCAATGCTCACAAATAAAATCAGGCACAGGAAGTTCATGTAACGCTGTGTTACTTAGTTCATTAAACTGCTGGCATTTTCCCCAATCATTCTGTGATTTGACTTTCCTAGTCTACTTTTTTGCAATAGACAAATCAAACTTGTACTTTCTGAAGATACCATCAAAACATCTTCAATACTATTTCGTATGACTCAAGTTTTTTTCATGGTTATGTACTACTGCAGTAGCTACAATAGTTTAACATCAGAGGTAAAAATTTCTGGTAAAAGTAGAACCTCAGAATCATAATGATCTTAAATGTCTTTCACCCAAAATGGTTTTAAGTCCAACTCTTACTAGGTTGCCACTAAACCATACCGCTACGGACCACATTTACAAATCTTTTAAATAACTCCATAGGTGTTGACTCCACCACTTGGCAGCCTGTTCCAGTGCCTCATAACCCTTTTGGTGAAGAAAACTTTCCTAATATCCAATTTAAATCTACCCTGGTGTAACTTGAGACAATTTTCCATTGCTTGTTACCTGGGAAAAGAGACTGACCTCCACCTTGCCACAACCTTCTTTCAGGTAGTTGTAGAGAGTGACAAGGTCTCCCCTCGGCCTCCTCCTGACTAAAACAACCCAGTTTCCCTCAGCCACTCCTCGTAAGACCTGTTTGCCAAACCCCTTACCAGCTTCCTTGCTCTTTTCTGGACAGACTCCAGCAACTCAATGTCTTTGCTGTAGTGAGGAGCTCAAAACTGAACACACTATTTAAAGTGTGGCCTCACGAGCGCTGAGTACAGAGGAATATCACTTCCCTACTCCAGCTGGCCACATTATTCTTCATACAGACCAGGATGCTGTTGGCCTTCTTGGCCACCTGGGTACACTACTGGATGTTGACCAATACTTCCAGATTATTTTCCACTGGGCAGCTTTCCAGACACTCTTCCCCAAGCCTATAGTGTTTTATGGGGTCATTGGAACCCAGCTGATGGACCCAGCACTTTGCTGTGTTGAATCTCATGCAACTGGCCTCAGCCCATTGATCCAGCCTGTTCAGATCCCTCTGTTAGAGCCTCTCTACCCTTAAACAGATCAACACACCTTGGTGTTGTCTGCAAACTTACTGAGGGTGCACTTGATCCCCTTATTCAGATCATTGGTAAAGATACTAAAAAAACCAGTGGCTTTGTAGTCTAAAGATTTTATTTCTTTCTCAATTTAAAAGGTTCTTCCAGAATCTGTGGACTTCTGCTCTGCTGATTCCACTTTGGATTTCCACTCTTGTAAATAAGAGAACGGGTTCCTTATCTCAGACTTCAAAACTGTGCATCTGCTCTGGTGAAAAAGCAGGATCCAAACTGAATTACGACTGGCCAAGGAGAGCTTTTAGCAGCTCTTTTCTGCTGCAGTTCCACTAGAGCAGCACAGTCCCACATAGACCCACAGGGTGCAATCCTGTATGCAAGTGAGAGTGTTTCCCTTGAGTTCAGCAGTGTAAACCAGAATGGGAATTGCAAGCATATTCCTCAGAGCATTTCTACTTCTGTTTACATCAGAGCTATTCTTCAAAATTATACAGAATTTCCTCCAGCCTTCTGGTAGATCTAACACACTGGGAATACTACAAGATGGAGGATGTAAAATGGACTTGATACTAGGTACAAATATCTACAGTTATAGCATTCTTTTGTCAACACTCAAGCTACCACCCATTTAATTCAGTATTCAGTATCACTAAGGTTGGAAGAGACCTCAAAGATCATCGAGTCCAACCTGTCACCACAGACCTCATGACTAGAGTAGGGAGGACACTAGTGCCCACTGCAGGCTTGAACTCACGACCTTCCCCATTAAAGGTCTTATGTGCTACCAACTGAGCCACACCACTCCCATGAGTGAAGCGCCTAGCTTTAAAACAAAAGAACAACAAAAAAACTTATCACATGCAGGAAATCGCCCAAGAAGAGCTTTAAAAATAATTCTTCTTGATTATTCTGCCACTTTCAGATAGTCATTTAAACTTCAGCAAGGTGTCCCAGGTGATAATCTCAGATGTGGCAATCAATCAGGAGGCCCAAATTTGATGCAACACATTACATGCACAGCAAAAGTGGTTTTTGGATTTCGTTCCGTTAACTGAAGCCTTCAGCCTTTTGCAAGAGTTGAACTTCTGTGAGAGTAAGCTCAGAAGGACACAAAAGACTCAAGAACTGAAAGTGCACTTGAGTGAGATCTTCAATAAGCTTTCACAAGTTTCACATCAGGTTAGGACTGTCCAGTAGATGGTTTCATGAGGCCACCCTACCAAATCTTGCCATAGTAAAGTGTCTGTTACTGCATCTCTTTGTGTGAGCATGAAATAATTAAGTACACTGCTGGGACTTATCCTATCTCTAGAGTTTTATCACTACTGAGAAAATGTTGACAATTCGATAATGAACCACTATCATTCAGGAAAAATGAGAAAGATTGAAAATAAACATCTGGCAAACATCATTAAACATATTCTCTTATCACCTATTACATGTACTCAACTCAGTATGTGCTGCAGCTCTGTTATACATGTTTCCATCATGGTTACAGAACATTTCTTCTTTTTTCACATTTTTTAGCTCAATATCCTTTCCCCTCCCTGCAATGCTCACCTAGTGACTCCCTTTCACAACTCCATCACTCTGGTTAAAAAAAGCCAAGATCTTGAACATACTGAGTCATACTTTGTACCTGTGGAATTTTGGTCATTTTATTCATACCATACCGAGTCTGAAACAATGAAGACACAAGGACAGGCTTTCATTGAAAACACCTGAAGATCAGGTGTTCTTTTCTAAGTTATGTTTATCAACATGATCTGCTAGTTAAGTAGAAAAGGTCTATGTAATTTTTCAAACAGGTGCTTTCTGACAAATGATGTACTCAGTGACTTTTTATGTTAGTTTAAAAATTACTACAAACAATAAAGAACAGAAAGCAGCAAATTGACAATTTTCCCCTTTCTTTTTTTTTTTTTTTGGAGGTAACCTACCTGACAAACTTCCATTAAGCATTAATAAAGCAAAGGTTACATAATTCACTATCCAGCAAGGACTAAGCAGGATAAAACCAGATACTAATGATGGTTTGTTTGGGATTAATAGTAAGCATTGGATTAGTTGAGGGCTTCTTGGTATTTGCATTTCCCATCTCAGTAACTCCAACTGCAAAAGACTAGTGCCACCTTTGGATGAAAATTAGTAGTAGATCTTCTCATCTTCTGTTCCCTACAGACAGTTGTTTTTTTCCTTCTTATTAGATATTTGGTCACACTTTCAGAAGGTTTAGTAAGATTTAATCAGAAAAGCCTTTCCACCCCCCACTCTCTCACCCTCCTTTTTCCTTTAGCTTCCCAGTTTTAAGGAATAAAGAAAGAAGGAATTCCTCCCTCTCCTCAGTGTTCATGTTATCTCTTTGAAGTTTTTCCTTGAAAATATGTCAGAAAGTATCCTATTAATCAAGACATTTGATTAAGGCCTACTTGCAAGCTATTTCCATGAAGTTATTAATCGTTCGAGGGGATAAAAATATTTTAAAATACATTAAACTTTTAACCAAAGTTTAGATAAAGTTTACCTAACTTTCAGGTTTTGATACTTCATCCTTTTCCAGACTGCATTGCTTCAGATAGCCAGAAATGTCAAGATCCTCAACAGTCATCTGACCTGCAGCACCTAATTCACCTAACAGGAAGAAGAGTTGGCCAGGGTCAACCTGTCACCATCAGGATTTGACAAACTTCTGTCTCCAAAACAGGCATATGCAAGGATGCAGTGTCTTACTTGTTAAGGCAAAATGATACAGCATTACTGACAATCAAATCTCCATTCATGTTTAGTATTTACAAAGAGTGGAGACTGTAAGCAAAAATCCCAGAGAAGCAATGGATATCATTTCCTAATTAGCTATCATTTTCCATCTCTGGGTCAGTTTTGCAATTACATATAAACTTCATCTGATTTCAAGGGCTCTGCTTTTAATTTCTAACAGTTGCACTTCCCAGTTTTCATTGGTTGATCCCATAGAGATCTTGCACCAGGGGAAAAAAAAAAACCACCCAAACAAACAAAAACCAACTCCAACTAAAACCAACCCCCCAAAAACAGGATTAAACAAACTCTGCACTTCATATGTTCAGGCATACTTCTACAGCAAAAGGAAACAGATGCCATTTAATCTACCACACAGAGGCAAGTGACAACTTGAGAAAGACAGTCTAGAGTGAGTCAAATCAAAAGATACTTTTTTTTTTTATGATTTCCCAATGCAACCAATTAAATCCACTCCCTGCACACCCTGTGGTCTTTTTCATTTTTTTTTTCCTAGCAATTTCCCTTATCTCCTTAGGGGTGAACATACAAGTGTTTGCTTTCAGTTGAGGAAATCTTGGCATCAGTGTCCCTGTATGGCCAGCCAAGGTTTAAAGCCTCTGATTGCAAAGCTGAGGAAGTTTTGGCTAGCTGAATTTTTTTTTTGTTCTCTAGAAGTACCTCCTATCATTAAGGGAAAATTCAGGCTCATCTGCAAAACAACTGTTTCACACATCAACACATAACTGAAATGATACCACTTATACTGTGTGAGCCATCACGTAACATTTTCCTAGGGAAAAATCTCACATTTTCAGCTCAGTTCTTGTGACTGTTCTTCATCTCATCTACATGTTTGGCCCTAGTCATGAGTTGCAGTGAGATGTCTGCTTTGTCAGACTATTCTTTTGAACTTACTCCTCAAACATAATTTTCATTCCCTGCTGTGACAGGAAGACGCAGAGATAACACTTATACTTTAACCTTGCTGTAACTCATCCATGTGAGTCTTCAGTGAAAGATTTGCTACGTAGTGACTGTAACAGGGTTTGATAATTTGCTCCATCAGAAGGCATGTGTGTTTACATTTTTGTGGAAAGAAAAATAAGCAAAGAAATTAAGAAAGAACAGACCATTTATATGCTAAAAAAATCTGAAATGCTTGTATCCCATCACTGTAATCACTTTGATCAGGCTAATTTTCATCGTGTAGTATTTGTAAAGTAATCATTATAAGCAGTTGTATTTATGCTGCACTATCAAATCACTGATTTGTGAAGGCCATTTACAAAGGCCAAGCCTACACAATTTAATGCACTCTGAAAATCCAGACTTTCACCATACGCCCTACACTAGTGCAGGGGTGCCTGTAACTCACTTACCACTTGAGTCCAGGTCAGGCAAACATTAGCTCAGCGTATGTCAGAAGATTCCTGGAACTCCTGCCATGCTGGGAAGGTTTAAGGAGTAGCTAGAATCCACATCTCATATAATGGCATCTCTTATTCATGTTTCATTTAAGTTGGTCAAGGAAGTAAAGGTTATGTGATACTGTTCTAGTAACTCTTATTTCCCACATTTCTAGCCAAACAAATTTAGTGTGTATGCCAGCAGGAATGCTGGAGCATGTCCATGTAATAAAATGAAAGAAAACCAAAACAAATAAACCTCACCCAAACTAGCAAAAAATGCTCTTCTTTCCTCAGTTTAGGACCTGTTTCTTGGCCCATCTGGTATTTAAAACCACAGTGACACTTCCGCCAACCCAAGGCCATAAACCCAGATTATATCCCAACATAAAAATGAAGTTGAACAGCCTGGCTGTGAAAGCTAAATCATTTGACATTTACTTCATCCTCTCCTGCCAACATAAAATGCAGCAGCAAGAGGCCCCTTATGACAGTACAACTCATTTTATCACTAACTCACTGCAAGTCTGCAGTTGCTGTTCAGTTTGCTTACATTAAAATTGACATTCACTCATACATCTTGATCACACCCAGCTTTAGTGTCATAGTGGGACATACTCAGTGACTGACAGCTAACCACATTCACAGCAGCATGGACCACCACTGGTTGTTACCTTTATGACTGCAGCCTGGTAGTCTTAAAAAGCTGTTACCTTGTACCCAAGTTAGAATTCTAATGCAGAACACAAAACTCAGTAGAGGCTGGAAAATATATCCAAAAACCTGAGCAAACATTTTCCAGAGGATTCAGCCATGGCCTCCCAGACTGGATACTTTAAAACACCAGCTACAGCAACAGAGAAAAGTATCTGTAAATCTCATCAGGTGATTTATCAGAGCCTGTAGTTCACAACGTATCAGCAATACTCCACTAGACTTAGAGTATCTCAGGCTCAAGCAAAATGATAGGCTTGTGACCATATCACTGAATCCAGATTTCTGTATTATCTTGCCCCAGAAGTATGACACCATCCCCCTAGCTAGCATGCTAATCTAGGCAAAAAGCTAGCAAGCTGACAGCAGGAGGCCATGCTCTTCTTTTCTCTCCCTGACCAGGTGGGTTTCTTCCCTTGCTACAACAAACCCTAGAACTACTATGAGAAAAAGCCAGAATCATCTCATCTTGCAGTCTCTGTGACAGGTTCTGGATTTCCAGCAGCCAGACTAACACCTCCCATGTCACATACTCATTCCCTTAACCACCAAGGCGGGAAACCATTAGGCCTTTGTCCGACAGGTTTAATAGCAGTACAAGTACAAAGGGTACAACACCAAAGCAGCACCAGTATCACGAAAGATGCAAGAAATGCATAGCTAAATGTGTTGTGATGTTCAACAATATGGTAGGCAATGCAGTTTTAAAAGGTTACTAACCCATACTGCAATACAAATGTAGGCACATGGAATTGGAAGTGGACCCCTTATGCACCAGCATGGAAAAAAAACACCAAACAAACAAAACCAAAAGATAGATCTTTTTCTTGTAACTCTATCAGAAATCCCATGTCTCCCAGAACTTCACAGATTGCCAGGTTGGAAGGGATCCCAAAGATCATCTGTCCAACCCTTCCAGGTGACAGCACCAACTCTCACAGTGTTTTGCTCCAAAATGCTTACCGCATCTCTCCACGTGCCTCCTCCAGAGCACATGGCACACCGCAGTGCTCAGATCCCCAAGAGCCAACGGAGAGTCACGACTGACACCTTCAAGATGTTTGTTCCACGTATGGTTGCAGCTCACACTTCGTTAGTGCCTGTTCCCAAATGACAAGTTTATCTGTGCTTTGATGCTAGCTGGCTCATGCCTGCCTAACCATACTGCAAGCAACACAACTAACTCAAGAGCACACTGGTTCCCAGAAATCCCACATTCCATGTAGTTTAATTCTCTGGTGAAAAATCATGCATTGCATAAGCCTTTTAAAGGTGTTCACTGTAGAAAACTGGTTATTTGATAAGGTCTGTAATGTTGCTCAGCAATCAGTAATGACTGACACTATTTTGAACATTTGCATCAGCCTGTAATCAACCCTCCTGCCTGCTTGCTTGCAGTGGGCCGGAGCAATCTCCATGCAGTGGAGCAATCACAGGCCTACCACAGGCAGAACAGCCTGGGACTCGGAGATGTTTTCCCAGCGTGATTTCTTGCCAGCTAACTCCATCCTCTGACCACTGACCCCACTGGAGGTGGGGAGAAGGAGGAAGAGCATAGACACCCATGAACAGCTCTCTCCCCCTTTCTAGTCTCAGTTTCTCTTGGGTCAACAGCCAGTTACGGTTAGTCTGTTCCACCTCCTTGGCAAGACAATGAATAAGGCAGGAGGGTTGGGGTGACACACTTAAGATCTTGCCCACTGCTTGCTCTGTCTTACTGGTTGTCTACTGTCACTCCCTATCTTTGTGTCTCCAACCTAATGGTGCACCCACATTTAGTGTCCCTCAAGGCGAGGGGTCTCCACAGCTGCCATCCGTCAGGCAATACCTGCTCTGGTGCGGCCAACCTCTTCCAAGAGCAGCTGTCCCCTCAGTATTGTGTCTCCATTCCCTTGCAGCTGCTGCTCAAACAAGTCAGTGCTGAGGGCCATGGACTCCCTGTACCAGTTGGAACTGGCTGGCATCAGCACAAGGCAGGTGATGGCTGCCTCCCTACAGGGGCATCTTGCAGGCCCTGCTGCCCAAACACAGTACACTGCCATGCAGTGACAAACTACTCTGCATTACACAGCTTCAAGGTGCTACGGCCAAACTATTAAAAAGGCGATTTCAGCCTACCCTTGCTTTTGCACCACTGGGGAAGTTAAAACATTGAAATGGTATTAAAGAACAGCACTAATACTTCACCAGTCTTTGATATGAAATAGTGAAAAACCCTCTCATGCTTGATTTTGGATTTATCTGTTCTAGATTTGGGATATTTTTTCCCCAGCAGAGTTCCATTTGGTTTAGCATATACCGGAACTGGGTTGCTATTGCTATGCAAATTCTTTCATTCAGATTTCTTTTTATAGCTATTTTTTGTTTCAGAGGCTTGCTAACTTGCAAAGAAACTCAGGATTAAAAAATTGTATGTACAGGACATTTCAAATATGCATACAAAGGGAAACAAAAGAAAAAATAATTATCCTTACAAGTGGATTATCAGAAGTGAAGCTTTTAAAGTAACTTGAAGATTACAATGCAGGAGTGGGTTCAAACACTCTGTAGTTTCAAACACAACAGTATCATTTGTTCTAATGACATACTTTCTCAAGAAGAGCCTTTGTTGTGGGTACAGAGACATCCAGCCTTTATAAAGGAGCTTCTTTACGTCCACATTGAGCTACACCATCAATGTCCCACTTTGGCCTTCAAAGCTCCAGCCTCAGACCACTGCTGAGACATAACATGTGCCCCAAGCTGCAAGCACAGGCTTCGTGTTATGGTGCTGTACATACCACAGTGCAGAACTTGAAACTGTTTCACACACTGAATGAGAGAGTCTTTGTACCTTTATATACAAAATTTGTGACTAGATTACTGTGATCGTTATTCCATGACTTGCACCAATTTAATCAGAGAGCAAGGTTAAAAAATAAGCAGCAATGCCTAGGTGGACAACTTCCATAAACCTCATCTCCCATATCTTGTCTGAACAATTCAAATCCAGAACAGCCTTACCTCATGCAGGCATCCATATATGCCCAAAGCACAGCAACTCCTCTCAGCAAATGCTGAATACGCTACAAGTGTTACAAGATAATCCCTGAGCTTTCCGAGCTACTGAGACTCTACAACCTAATTTAAAATACATTTCAGAACTGCCACTTCCACAAACCTAAAAGACTAGGAAAGTGGAAACACAACCAACAGTGCTTTGTAAAAGCTCACAGAAAAAAAAACAAAAAGCAGAGCTGCTGAGCTTCTCAAACCAAAGAGGTGTCTGAAAGAGCCAGAATACACGGAACTATAAAACTGGATTAAAAAATTCAAGCGTGTTGCTTTAATGTACTGAAGTTCTCTTGAGCTTAGTCCACCTACTTTTAAAATAAAAAGGTATTTATAAAAAATGAACTCTATCTATGAGTGAACAGAAAGGAAGAAACACACAAAGAACTCAGGAAACGTGGGGCAGAAACCCAGCTGATACCAAGAAAAGATCATAGGTGCTCATGTTCTGAATCTCGTCCTCCAGTTTCCATAAGCAGCACAGGAACACTAGGCTCCTTTTCATCTGAAGGACATACGGGGTGTTATAAAGAGTAACTGCTCTTCTCCCCACACACTGTAGCAGGTCAAAGAGCAGAAGATTCCTACAAATCCATCATAAAATAAGATCCTGGGCTTGAGGATACAGTTATGCTGAAGTGGAATATTATAAACCACAAATAGGGTGAAGCTGGTAATCCAGAAATTCTTAGGCATAATCCCCAGAAGTATAATTAGACAACCAAGTAGCGCTCTGCCTGTCTTCACTATTTTCATCCTCTCCCCACTGTCATTCCTTCAGAATACTATTTTGTCAGTACAGATAGGTATCCAATCAGATGAGACATTGGAAGTGGCTTGCTAGCTAAATCTCAGCTGCTTGCACAGATTCGTTAGACAGTTACCAACTCTGGGGCTACAAGTTTGCTAGACAATGAAAAGAGACCCTGCAGCCAAGCAGCTGACTTGACTGTTTTCAAAACAACAAACAATGCAGTACTTAAGCAGCTCTCACCAGTCACACAAAGTCAAAGCTCTGTGCAATGTATGCTGCAATACTGATAGGAGAGGAATGTTACAATTGTATGTACATCAGTAAGCAGCAGACTTTCTAAGTTCGGAGATTCCAATGCCCCTGCCCTTTTACAGCCAGAATGCACAGATGTGGCAGAGCACTTGCAACAGGAAATCACGGCAGTACACGTTCAGCAAACTAGGATTGTTTTAAATACCATTTTAGAAAGCTCAAGGAATTAAAAAAAGACTGATGTCATAATAAAAAGTCACTGAATACCAGGAAGATTTTTTTTCACTATTTAGGAGTCCAGCTACAAAATTTCCTTTTAATTCTAGAATTTAATTTGATAGAATAAGATTGCAAATTATTGGACTACCTAATGCATTATTAAGAAGCAGAATGGTACAATCAATACAATGAAACAAAAAGCAAAAGTATCATTTAGTCCAACAAGTTACACAAAGCTGTGCATTCAAAAACTTAAAGGCCAATGGAGTGCTGCATATATTAGAAGTTTATGCATAGACAAGAAGTAAGAGTCTTGTAATTCCTTGTTGTTCGGTGTTAACCCAGTATCAGTTGGTAAAGCAAGAATTGCCAAGAGTACACAGGATTTGCCTTCAGTGCTCTACTCCATTTGCATTAACAATACCAAGTCTCATTCTATCTTCTCTTACAATGGGACCATACAAAATGTAGCTTTATAATCCTGGTGGATTCTAACCCTGTCCTTAGTCATGACCTAAACGATAAATCAAGTAAGTCAAACCACCTAGACCTGCAGACCCTGCTGCGTGATCCATGAGTAAATTTAACTCTAATGATGTTCATAATCCTAATTTAATCTTATCCTGAAGAAAAACATATCCCATTCTTCTGATAAAATAAGATTACAAACACTGAAAGAGCTGCCAGTTCCCCCCTCAAATATTAACTCATGTCTCTCTATACAAAACTCAGAAAAATTTAACATAAACTGTCAACAGTGCCCTCCTCCCAACCAATGCAACAATAGCCTATGGGCTAGTCTAACCACATTTTAAAAAGTCAAAATTAATGAAAGCAAAGTCCAAAAGTAAATAAAAAACTATTTCACACAAGAACAAAAGTAGTATTTTGGACAGTTATGGAAATCAGAACTACAAAAAGTCACTACTGAATTTCTGTGTTAAACATGATGATAACTATTCAAGTCAACAATACAGAAACAAAAGCTGGGCTGAAGAACAGTTGCCATCAAGACCGAGAGGAAGCAGATTAGGATCATGGTCTGCAATACCAGAGAGTTTTTTGACTGCAACAGAAACTAAATTTAGACACAGTTACATAAAAAATACTAATAGCCTTAACACTTTTAATCAGCATAAGAGGTTTAGAGATACACAAATGATTTAAAGTCTGTTGACTAGTTTTATACTGCATTTGCAATATTGTGCATTAGTAAAATCATGGAGATTATGAAAGAAATACTAAAACATAATAAAATTACATAAAACATGAAAAACAAGCTATACAGCAACGACTGCAACTTTCCCAGAACACCTCAGTAACAATTTCTCTACAGATTCCTGCAGCATGAGGGCTAACCTACCTAACTAATGCAACACAAGTACCTGGTAGTACCAAGAAAAGATCTTGGACTCTTTACAAATGCAGTATTAACTCATGTGATCCTACAAAGGGCAAGAACTAAAACGCTTACTATCTCATACTGTTGCACACTGCTGATCCACAGCTAGTGCAACAGCACAGAGTGATCTGGCAGGCTTTCAAATGCCAGGTCTGGTGTGGTGACGTGCAATATGCTCTGCCAGCTGTGCAACTCCTTCAGGAGCTGCAAAATGGCAAAACAAGTAATTCCCTGATGATTTTTAAGGATAGTTCACTATCATGGCTTGCAGGGCACCTATCAATAATTTATGAAGTACTGATCAAACTATGCTCAGTTTTTTTTCCTCTTTACAGCAGCTACACCATATCCCAGGAAACAGCAGAATACGCAACAGTACTGCCCCAATACAAAGAATTACTTGGGTAAGCTACAACTGTTGCCCTGAGCACAAAGTAAAATTGCAAAACAGGCAGAAGTGTTATCGTATGTCCCATCTCCCACTTCTTAATGTCATCTACACCATGAAAACACTTTCAGTTCACATCTTGAAGCATACGCAACAGGCCAGTTAGTAAGATGTGGCAGTAATACTTCTTTTTTACTCAAATAGTTCATTGCACAACATTGTCAGAAAGGGTTCTTTAAAAGCTTGTTTCTATCACTATGTACCAGCAGACAGAAATTAAACAGCTGACAGTCCTACTGATTTTAGTGATGTCTACATGTTCCTCTTCTTTTTTTTCAAGGATGTCTCAAAACCCTCTAGTACAACTTTCCTATAAAATCTGACTGTTACTACTGATAAAGACATATTACCTATTTCTTTCAGAATTATTCCTGAGAAACATTGGTGTTAACAGCTGAGATAAGCACACTACAGAACTTACCCAGATGGGTTCAAAAGAGGAAAGAACCTCAAACTGACTTTGATGCAGCTACTGTGAAATACACCTTAATGCAAGAATTATCACTGATACCTGGCCAGACACTTCTGAAGCCAATTGCTCTTCCTACAAGAATAGAGAAGTCTGGACAGGAAGCAGTAGTTTCTCCAGATCACGTTAATTGCAATGGTTTTATGTAAAACAACAACTACAAACAAAACCCAACAAAGGACTAGCTTTCCCCTCATAAGCTATTTTTTCTTTGCAGGAATTCATTCTCAGTGATGTAAGATGGCTCTACCTAGAGATCCTGTTCTGATATATGCAGCTGCAAAGAGGTCTAAAAAGCAACTGTGCTCTGTGTCACAGATTTATGGTTCAGAACTGGTGAGACAGCTAAACTAGACTCCTTGCAGACAAGGCAACTGAATTGACAACTCTAAAATCTATTGATGAAACCACCAGCTTGACAAACCAACTCCTCCAAGTGTAGATGCTTAACAACTGTGTTGCAAAGAGCTCATTCTTCATAACCAACACCTAAATGTCCCTATAAACCGACTTGCCACAGCCAAAGGAAAAAAAATATTGGATACATCTGAAAAAACCTTTATTAGAGATGGAATAGTTCCTTAGCTCAAAAAGTTCTGGCAGTAGCGTGACATTATATACTACCCTTTATTTTCTGCATCTCAAAAAGCCAGCAAGGGCTCCATGGCCACTACCAAATGACAAACTCCTATTGATTTCCCAATATAACTTTCCAAATGTTAGGAAAACTGGTATCAATCTTGGGTTGACATGGAGAGAAAGTCAGGGTTTTGTTGGGCTTTTTTCAACTCAGATTACTAACATTGCAGTCACCATCCCTGGAGGCATTCAAGAGAGGATTGGACGTGGCACTTGGTGCCATGGTTTAGTCATGAGGTCTGTGGTGACAGGTTGGACTCGATGATCTTTGAGGTCTCTTCCAACCTTGGTGATTCTGTCTTTAAAATGATTTGTCAAAAATGCCCTTTAAAGAAGTTCTTGGCACTTCATAAAAACTGCACTGAATATGAGAACTATTTAAGAAAAGCTTCCACAACTGAAATCATGTATTTCCTCATTATGAAAATTTGTGAATACCAGATTGCAGTTACAAACTCTACTTTCTGGCAGATGCTCAGCTCATTATCATTCAGCTGTTGAACCACAGATCCAGCTTGCATCACCTAAGAGGATTATACAACAACAGGCAGGTTATTACTGCTTAAAGCAAACCTGCTTCTTCGTAACATTTTGCATTTCTATGGATCCTTCTTTTCCAGGAAGAGAGCTGCATGGCTTATTGGAAGTTTTACACAGAAATGCAGTCACTTTTTCTTTTTACTTCCTATCACAGTGGTAATATATAACTTAACAAGGAGGGTAAAAAAAAGTGGACTGCACGAAATTATCTAGTTCTCTCATATCTGTATCTCCCGTATTTATCAAACTTCCACACCCTCACTACATGTAAGAAAACATGTAGTTTAAATATTACTTTCCCCCTTCTGTATACTTCTTTCATATGCTACCTCTACTATACTACTTTTATATACTACTCTTCATCTTCTACCACTGTAAGCAAGCACTGAACTGCAACCACTGATCTTCAGCACCTGTCTATCAGAAATACTAACATCTTTAATTAAGGAATTAAGAATATTACTAATGTAATTAACTGAGATCTGAAAAAATGCACTCTGATCTCTCACTTAGTACTGGTCAAGCAGTGTGACATACACACCTCATCATGCAGAGAGGACGCAACTTCAGACAAGCTAGAGTATTCACTGAAACATCTGCCCTGCTGGCAAACTTCATGGAAGATGATTTTCTGCAAAAGCTTGTGTTAATATAATGGAAGTTTTCAACTTCATTGAAAGAAACAAAAGTAGACTTTCTGAAGATAAATATTGTTCACATCAACTTCAGCTGAATTTGAATCAATAGTCAAAAAAAAGAAACTAAAGTGATACAAAAGTTTATGATCACACTGTCTGGTCTTCACTCCTTTCTTAAAACCAGCACTATTTTTACTTTGATCTCCTAAGGGTGTTTTTCAATATTAGTGCATTCCATGCTGGCATGCATGATCTCTGCCCAGCTTAAGCCCTCAAGTTAGAAGTCCTAAGACCAATATGCTCATGTACAAAGTAATTGACTTTATAAAAGTTCACTAGTATCAGCATCAACAGTAATACAATGGTATTCGCTAACAAGCATCCAGTATCATATAGATTTACATAGTGTTGCTACAAGACTTACAAACCCAGAGCATTTCTGTGAAGTCCTGGCTGTCAATGTAATGGAAAACAAACAGACAAAATGTCTTGAGCCATTCAGTCATTCCTAGCCAAGAGTTCCTCCGTGTAACAAAATATACTCTCACTCAGCATTAAGTTCTCAAGATTTTTATATTTTTACTATACATAGTTCTAGCAGGTGTTAGGATGTGGGTTTCTTTGCCCTCCCCCATCCCCCCATGTTTCACATATGGGCAGGGAAGAAAAGGATTAAATAAACTCTTTAGTGGCCATTTGTTTGCATAAGTTAACATCTGAGAAACTAAGGTACCCCAAACTGTGCTCATATTCACCTAAAAAGGTAAGGTCAATTCCTAGCATCAGCAGCTACAGCAAGTGCCACTGTCAACTAGAATGAAAAGTGGCACAAAAGAAGCAACTGCAATGAAACATGGCACAAAAGTATTGTTTATATAAACCAGGCAAACTCAGCTTTCAGAGAATGGATTTGCCTGAACTTGGCTCATGGCACTCTGGACATAATAGCAGGGCACAGAAAAAACTTCAGGATGAAAAAGAAGGCTTGGAAAATACTTTTTAGCTGGAATAACTGTGCAAAAGCTAGAAGTTACAAACTCAACAGGTTTGTACAGAAGTTATTCTGAAGCATACAATTACTGGATTTTAAACTGCCTGGCAATATTACCTAGTCTTCTAGTAGTTGTTTGATACTGCAGGTTAATACTTCATATAAAAAACTAAATTCTTTTGGAAACAAAATCTGTAACATGAAGCAGACACCATATTAACTGCAACCAGACTAACACTAGGGGCAAGTTTTGGTAGTCTAGTTTTAGGTCATCTTACCAAAAATGTACTTTAACCAACTTCCATTTAAAAAAAAAACCAAACCAAAACACAAACCCACAAACCAACCAACCAACAACCAAAAAACCCCAACACATTCAAGGCTGTTCCTCAATTGAAGCTACTTTAAAAAACAAACAAACAACCCCAACACCAATGAAAACTCAACCAACCACCCAAAACCCAGGAAAGAACAAAACCAAAAGCAGCTAGCAATTCCCTATTTAATCTTATTTTGGAATGGAAAAATTACTATAAAAATTGTATTTTGTACTCTTTGGCAGGGAATCTATGAAACCAAAGTACGTCCTGACATACTGAACCTTTCCTGAGGGAAGGTTTCCTAGTGATGAACTCATTTAATGTGTTATGGGGGGGATGGCAAGTCATAACAGTTTTGAAGTTGTCAACATGGAATGTACCAACAGACTTATAAAGAACGACAGTAGCAGACATTTACATGTTCAGGGCAGTTAGCTGTTCTTTATGAAGTAAGTTTCCCCTGCATAAATTAGAAAACTACAAAAACTCAAAATTGGGAGAAATCCCCACTGCCTTTAAAAGTTCCAAGTAAAAACATCTTGCAGCACTTTCCTCAAACAATAGCATATTGCTCGTATAAAAGGTCTCTTATCCTATAGAAGTCCGGGCAGAGACAGCCTTCCAGTCCAATGCGCCCTGTTTCAGTCTGAAACAAAAAACATATTTCAATTTATAATCTTTTCACTAGTGAGAAAACCTCAATTTTCATTTAGAATGCTATTTACAGAAGCTTAAGACACAGAACACCTACCCTGCGAACAGCCACCAGATTGTTGCACACAAGCACTCCTCCTACAAACTCAGCTTGTATACCTTCTCGCAAAAGAACTTGCTTGAAGTCAGAGAGCCTTGGCTCATTCATAAACACAGACTGATGTCCAAGAACCTTTAAACAACACACAAGATTTTAATACTTCTGCTATTTAATACCTGCCATTTTTCCAAAGATCTCATCCTAATTGAGCTAGCAGCAGTGTGGTCTAAACTACAGGACTATAAATGAGAAGATTAGTTCAGTTCTGTTTCTCTCAAGAAAGGTATTTCCAGGATTGGAAGGACTTCAAAGTTTACCCATCAAGTAAAGGAAATGCTCCCCTCTTTGCTCACATATTGAGGACTAATGTTGTAAAGCTGTCACTGAACATTCCTCTTCCACGGCCTGCTATGCCAGGGACAGAGCTGCAGTAAGCTGCATTACTTATCAGTACATACTTTTATGACAGTTGTCATAAATCTGAAGAGATTTTAGAGTTGTCTTGAGGAGGCTGCTTTAGGACTGTGTAACTGTCTTAAAAAGCAATTCTAGGATTAGAAAGCATTGCAATAATTCAACAAAAACATAAAATAATACCTACTCACATGCTAAGTATTTTAAGAGTAAAGATAAAGTTATAGAAAAGATGAATGAACTCTCAAATCACTACTATAGAAACAGGGACATATAAATTACAAAGAACTGTATCTCAAGCATGTGAAGTATTTTCACACAGCATCAACAAAATATAATAAAATCCAGGTGACTAAATGCCAACTGACTTCCAAGTCTGCAAGAACCACATATAGGAAACATGTTAATTAAATGTAGATGGCAGTGTATGCTAGGCACTGTCACTGGATGTAAGAGGTTAGATTTTATGCTTTTCAGCAATGAACAAAGAAAGTACTAGGTTAACAAAGAAAAAAAATCAAACAGTTAGGATTTCATTTGTCTAAGATCACAGTATTGACCTCTAAGCACCAGAAAAGGCAAATTAATACGAAGCTTGTGAAGTGCAGATAAGCATAATTTCTGTACCTCGTGAGGTGGCAGAGGTTCTAAAGTAGGAATGATCTCACTCTCCTCACACATCTCCTTGTCATCATCACCAAAGAGGCTTTTCATGGCCTTCTGCTGTGCAACAACACTGGAGTCTGATGAAGGGACATCCATTTGCATCTCTAATTCTTCATCTTCCCTTAGCTCTCCCTCTTCCAAAATAACTCCAGTATCCACTTTTGAAACCCGCATGTCCAGAACACCATCTATCCAAGCCAGCTCAGCATCCTTGGCTTTACAGAACTGAAGGGAACTGACCAGAGAATCTTTTAACCTGACCTGGGATGTGCAAAAATGAACTACTATTAGTTTGATGGAAAACACAAGAGGTCTTACTTCAAGTTTTAAAAATTTTCCTTTCACAGTCTCTCCATACTCTCCATACTCTTTTGGGGAGGGAAAGGAGGGAATTGGTATTGCCAAGGTAGGATGTTCTGCACTTTCAGAATATTTTATTGTAAGAAGGGATGTTGTAAGTATCAGATTTTGAAGTGACAAAAACATTCCCTTGTCCCCGATTCCTCTGACTTTAACCCATTAAAGTCAGTCCCACAACAAAGGGGGCTGATCACATGGATTGTGCATAGATAGTGGAACCAAGGCTGCAGCTGTATGAAGAATATTGCAACCTACTATCTGTCTGCAGCACAGGCCACTCAGAAGACACTGGGATTCTGATGCCCCACTCACATCTACTACTTTCTAATTCAGCATCTCTAGTGTAATCTATTTGTTCAAAAAGCTTCAAAGAGAAAACAAACTAAATAATTTCTCCTCTATATTAAAAAGTAAATTAAACCCAAACCAATTACAATTTTATTCAGATACGTGTTTTGTTTAAAAAAAAAAAATCACAATTTTGTCATTTAAGCTTTCAAGCACTTATGAATAATAAATGTAAGGAGAAAGCTCGTGTAGAAGACAGGAATGCTGCCAACATCTTGATTACACAAAGCGAAGTGTACATGTAGGTAGTATTGTCTCTCTGCTCCCAAAGAATAGAGGGCCAAACTAGAGTCAGCTAATACAGCTCTACTACCATTCACAGTAGTAACACAACTAACAATTCCCAGTACCTTACCTGATAAATGTGAGTTTCACTGGTTGCATCTACAGTTTCATGTAGTTTTGGCATGTAAACTTTAATATCTTTTCCACCAAACGCTCTGCAACATTCTGCAAGGTCCTGACTCGCTTCAGGTGGCCCATGGACAATGATCAGCTGCCTTGGCTTCATTTGGTTGATGATTTTTTTAATTGAGTCCCCGTCGGAGCGTCCTTCATAGTCAATGTATGTAACTCTGGCTCTAGTGCAAATAAAAAGCCCAAGAATATATTTTTTTTGTTGTTTAAAAGATTAAATCACCACAATATTTCGTTCAAAAATTAAAGCTATTTGGAAATTATTTTGTATAAGCAAAAGCTGTCAGCGCAAGAGAGATTATGGAGCAATAAAATACAGAACTGTCAAATTATCAGCACTTACTGTGATCCAAAAGATGAGATAAAGAAGAATTTATTAAAATACATTTAACAAAATATATACACACTGCAGTACCTATGCTAATATACTACTGTATGGTTTGCTCTCCCTCTTTCAATTGTCTCCATCAGACAGGGAACAAGCTGTAAATTTCTTAAGAGTGGGGAACCATATGTTTCTGTACCATACTCTCAGAAAGACTAATAAAAAATAACTTAAGACACCACAAGGGAGAAGAAAAAAAAACAAAAACAACCAAATGCACACAACAAAAAACCCAAACACAAAAAAGGGCTTGCCCTTTCCAACTTCATTCCAAGCAAGCCTTTTGCCCAATTTTCACTGTATCCATGCCACCACTACTCAATGAATCATTAAGGCTGCAAAAGACTTCTAAAATAAAGTCCAACCCATCAACACCACACTCACTAAACCATGTTCTGAAGTGCCCCATCTCTATTTTTTTTGATCACCTCTCTGGGCAGCCCATCCCAATGCCTGACCACTCTTTCAGTAAAGAAATTTTTCCTAATATCCAATATAAACCTCCCCTGGTGCAACTTGAGCCCATTTCCTCTCACCCTACTGCTAGTTACCTAGAAAAAGAGACTGACCCCTCACCTCACTACAACCTCCTTTCAGGTAGTTGTACAAAGTGAGAAGGTCTCCCCTCAGCCTCCCTTCTCCAGAGTAATCAATTTCAGTTCCTTCAGCTGCTCCTCATAAACTTTGTTCTCTAGACCCTTTACCAGCTTTGTTGCCCTTCTCTGGACACACTCTAGCAACTCAACATGCTTCTTAAAGTGAGAGGCCCAGAACTGGACACTACTTAATGTGTGGCTTCACCAGTGCTGAGTATAGGGGAACAACCACTTCCCTGGTCTTGCTGACCACACTATTCCTGATTCAGGTTGCTGCCCACTCTGGCCACCTGCATACCTTTTTGGCTTAGTTTCAGCCAGCTCTCAACCAACACCTCCCTTCCTACCAGGCAACTTCCCAGCCACTTGGGAAGCCCAAGCCTGTAGTGTGCGCGGGGTTGTTACGACCAAAGTGCAGGACCCAGCACTTGGCTTTGTTAAACCTCACGTGACTGACCTCAGCCCATCAATACAGCCTGTCCAGATGCCTTTGCAGAGCCTTCCTACCCTCCTGCAGATCAACGTTCATATCCGATTTGGTGCCATCTGCAAGTTTACTGGGGGAGCACTCAATCCCCTTATCCAGATCACTGACAAAGATATTAAAGAGTAGCCCCAAAACTGAGCCCTGAGGAACACCACTTGTGACCAGTCTCCAACTGTATTTAACTCCATTCACCACCATTCTGTGGGCTTGGCTACCCAACCAATTTCTCACCCAGTGAAGAGTACACCCAAGTCATGAGCCACCAGCTTCTCTAGGAGAATGCTGCAGCAGAGGGTGTAAAACACTTAGTAAAGTCCAGGTAGAAAACATCAACAGCTTTCCCCTCATCTGCTAGGCAGGTCAGCTGGTCACAGAACAAAATCAGGTTCGTTAGACAGGAACAGTCTTACATGAACTTATGCTGGCTGGGCCTGATGCCTGGTTGTCTTGGTGTGTGATCATACTCTCCAGTACTGAGGCTAGGCTGACAAGCCTGTTGTTCCCTGGATCCTCCTTCGGGCCGATGTAGATATCTGGTCATCACACTGGCAAGCCACCATTTGTTTGGGTCCCCATTTGTTAACTAGGACTGCTAATATATGACAGATTGGCTGAAAGCTCCTCTGCCATCTCCCTCAGTACTCCCAGGTGAATCCCATGTGGCACCATAGACTTTTGAGTGTCCAGGTGGCATAGCAGGTCGCTAACTGCTCCCTCCTGGATTATGGGATGTTTATTCTGCTCTCTACCCCTGTCTTCCAGCTCAGGGAGACTCAATACCCTGAGGATAAATGGTCTATTACAGACTGAAGCAAAGAGGGTATTAAGTATCTCAGTCTTTCCTCATCCTTGATGACAACATTCCCACCCTGCATCCAACAGAAGACAGACATTTTCCCTGGCCCTCTTTTTCTTGTTTATGTATTTGTAAACAACATCTTTTGTTACCTCTTACACAAGAGTGGCCACATTGATTCCTGACTGGGCTTTTGCTTTCCTCATTTTCTCTGTTCTAGCAGAACTGAGAACAAAGTCACTCACTTAATTTCCATGGATTCTGTTGCAGAAATACATTTGGTAGGAACATCTGATAAATCCTGGTCCATAGGCTCTTCTCCATTTGTCAAACCAGATTCTAATTTGCTTTTTTCTTCTTCTGTTGCTTGAAGTTCTGGAACTAGAAAATCCTCAGGTCTAAAGAATGAAAGGCATTTTGCTTTTAACAGTCTTACAGTAAAACCAAAATACCACATGATATAAAAACTAAACCAGTACTGTTACTAATGAGCTGTTTTGTAATTGTGATTGGTAACATTTTTATTACACCTGCCTCTAATATTTCCCTATTTCATCACAGCTCATTTGTAAAATATCACCTTCCTAGCTTAAAACAGAACTTTGGTATCTTGAGAAATACTAACAAGTTGAGGTTTTCTAGCAAGTATTCCTTATGCAAATAGGACAAGCACCACTAGATTTTTCTAGGATGAATGATGTTCTTTCCCTTCATTATAAATTTATCAAAATTATGTGTGATTTGAGGCACAAATAAAGTCAGATTTTAAAAAAAGTAAAATGTATCTTATAAGATAAAAGCAAAGGGAAAAAAGCCTGGAGTGTAAATACATCCTATGAGGTGTGAACACAGGCTAAGGAGCAGCACTCTGCAGCTTCAATGCTATCATAAGCTTCATGTGAGACTTTGCACAAACTGTCCTAATTGTTCAGAAGTTACTGTGGTTAGAAGAGTACATAACAGTGCTGCAGAACAAACAAAATTAGTAGGAGTTTTATTACTTCTATTTTAAAATTATTTCATAGCTACTACATGTTAGCATTCATCACCACTACACACTTGATAATCTCGCCATATTCATCCCATTTAATTCTTTCTTCAGGGGCTGGAAACATCGGATAAGATTTCTTTGCCTGTTTGAAGAAGCTTCCTTTCCGGCTACCTTCACCTTTCATCATCAAATCATGTTTGGTCTTATGTACAGTTGGCTGATCAATATCCTCTTCAACATCACTCTCATCACTGGAATCAATATCTGCCCTGAAATGAGATTCCAAAATAATGTATACTTCCTTTATTGCTTCAAGTTTAATATTACATAAACAGACTGGCTGGAAAATAGCAGTTGACATAACACCAACCAAGGACAAGGGCACTTTATATATCTGAGAAAGAGCTCACAGTCAAATGGCAGATGAAACAGGTCTGTTCTAAGCACATATTAAAGACAACCATCTCCAATTCCTCAGTGCCCTCGGGCAAGTCTATAAAAACTACCACTTTTTCATTTTTCCCTGTGAATGGCTGAAGCAGCAGGATGATCACCCAATTCTGATCACAACAACAGAATGCAGGAGCAGCCAATACACTTACTCTTTGGATTGTTCTAACTTCTTAGCCGCTTCCTTTTTTAGTTTCTCCTTTTCTAAGTATTCTTCAAGTTCTTTTCCTTCCAGCTTGACACGTTTTCTCAGCTGTAGACAGAATTACAATTGGTACTATTGTTGACAGCTGAAACAATTCTAATACTTTCCCTACACGCTGCTGACAAGAATACTTGTGTTTAAGTATCAAGGGCAAGCACAACTTGCATGTCACCCACAAGAGAAGATTTATGCAAACGTGGCACCTTAGCCTGGCAACATCATGACAATGCCATCTATTAGCAGAGTCTACTTTAACAAAAAAACATTTCTGAAATCAATTAGCTTTACAAAAACACCTTACAACATGTTCAAGTAATCTCCTTCCAATAACTGAACACAAATGCTCTGAGATGAGCAGAGGTTTTTCAATTTTCATGTTGCTAACACAAACCAGAAGAACTTGGCACAGTCACACTAGTGGGAAAAACAACAGTAAATTTTTTTATTTTTTTCTGATTTCTAGTAATTATCTAATTCTGTAATGCAATGCTTCCAATGAAATCTGAAATGGTAATAAAGGTGGGTGTAAATTCTCACTGTGATCACAGGGGACTCCCATAAATTAACAATATTCACTAGAGCATTTATATATAAGTTACTGAATATAATTTGAAAGCATGAGTAACAACTAAATGTGCTCAAATTTCTAACTTATCTTTCAAACTCTGGTGGGATATATGATACTAATTTGACTTGACTCTCCCATCATCCAAACCCAGAGTATTTTCCAGCAAGAATAATCTGTCATGTTATGATCTGTGTGTATCAGAGGTGGTGGAGTCACCATTACTGGAGATGTTTAGGAAGAGACTTGATGGGGTGCTTGGTGCCATGGTTTAGTTGATTAGTGTTGGATGATAGATTGGACTCGATCTCAAAGGTGTCTTCCAACCTGGTTTATTCTATTCTATTCTAACTTCAAGCAGAATTTATTTTCTATTCTAACGAAAACACAATGGGAAATGTTGTCTAAAGATAAATATTTAAAAGCAACTTCATGCTCATCTCTATGGAATACTTATTCCATCACACCACCAAAAGCATCTTGCAGTTACTATAAGACCTATTTTTATTGAAGTTTATCCACAATAGGTTAAGCATGCAACATTTCAGACTTCCATCTGCCACTAGAAACATAAAGAGGAAACTAAGTTTAGTTTTGCTCATTATTCCCCCAGATAGCCCAGGATAAAAAACTTTGAGGTGCACAGACAACTCTTACCTCAATATCTATAACTTTTTCAGAAGGATTATCAATCAAGAATCGTGCCAATGTTCCAGGTGTAGTGCGGTAAGTTAAAATTATAGAGTTTTTGGAATCCTGGCACCACTGAATGAAAAGATCTCTAGAAAAACCACACTCTAAGTCAGGTTGACTGGCAAGAACAACTTTTGGACTAGGCACTCGAGCCAGATCAGACAGGCTATGACATAAGGAGAGATGGCGGAACTGAAAAGGATTGTTTCTCTTGTCTTCAAAGCATCTCATCAACTTGTCACTCATCCATTCAACCTAAATACATATTAAAACAGAGAATACACATTCTGAGCTTGATAAGATGTACAGGGTTCAATAAGCATGATTACATCATTTCTTAGCAAGTGTAGAAATAGTGCTGAGTGTAAACAACGCAGAAACAAGTACTTTAAGACCTCTTTTTTAACAGCTGTAAACTGTGCCAACAAGTCTTGTGATAAGCATGGAAATTACTATCAAGAAACATGCCCAGAGCCATGACTGGGCCCTGTTTAACTTGATTGAAAGACCTGACACGAACATGCACTACAGAGCAAGAACACCACCCAGTTAGGAAGCCCATTTTTTACTATTAAAGAGAACCAAATGCTTTTGCATACATGTTCCATTACCCTCTTTCACAATTGCATTTTAACATCAAAACTAACCTGTGATTTAGAGAACTCCACTACATTGTAGCTGACGTTATTTAAAAGTGCTAGAGAGTAGACTCCTAAGCCTGCATCTTTCGTTCTCCAGATCTGATCAAGAAGTTGAGCAAGTTCCAGAACTCTGCCTGCCGTATCCACAGCTATTAATACATTTCCATCACCTCGTAATGTCTCCAAAACATTAGCTAAAAAGAATTAAAAACAAAATTAAAAACTACTTAAACTTTGGACCAAGATTAGAAATGTGCAGCTTGGGTTTGTTTGTTATATCACAGTAGCAATCATAATCAAAAGCAAATTGAACAGAGAAATAAAGAGAGAGAGAAATATAAAAGAGAGAGACCCAAAGCCACATTTGCACCAAAACTGAAGGCAGATGGAGTTTTCTTGGTAGCTTTGAAGATCTCACTACTGCAACACTACCTTTGTTTTAATTTAAAATTAAAAAAACCCAAAACAAACTGCACACCACAAAACAAACAGTACAATGGAGTTTAAAAAATAGTCTACTGAGGAAGGTAATTTAAAAATCCCTGAAGAGATTAATTGATACTGGGTGAAATACTTGAACTCTTTCAAACACGGTTCATTGTTTGAAGGAAAAGGTTTAACCCACAGATCAGTACCATGAGAAAAGAGTAATTCACAATTTGTTAAATTTTAGTAATGGTTCTTAGTTTGGATGCTGATGAATTTCTCATAGGAAAACAATTTACAGTTGCTAATAAATCACATAACTGCTGTTTTCAAGCCCAAAGAGAATACATACTCAGTAACTGTTCATCCCTTTGTTTCCTCCTGGGTTGTACATACGTAGCATTAAATGAATCTGTAATAAGCAATGAAGGCCTGCTCAGCATTTCCAAGGAACATCCATTCAGGTGGCTGTGGGGAAAAAACAAACACACACAAACCTGACATTCTAATTTTTTTGCATTTCTGTTTTATGAGAAAAATGTAAGGCAGCTAACTTCCAGAATTTTGCACATACAAAAGTCAAACTCCTCAGTAGCAGGATCTTTCCTGCTCCAAGTAACAAATAATTAAAACTGAATGGAATGAAAAAAGACAGAGTTAGTGCTTGTTTCAAACCTATCAACTGGAACACAAGGGAAATTAGTGGTCTTATTAGAGCTGGAAAAAGTTACTTTTGTACTTCTTTATCAGACTCTAAATATTGACCACCTGTCATGGATTGAATCGAACCTGCTGCTGTTATTCATCCCATGCCACAGTCATGCCAGCTTCAAAAATGAAAATAATGGCTGGAGCACAGGATTATGGTGCTTGGAGTTCAGACTGAAACATGGGAGGCTTCCTGTTCCATTTGCTGCTTCTGGGTTCCAGGTTTTTTGGGTGTTGGTCTTCTCTGTTGGGATGGTGGCATGACAATGAGATGGGGAAGTAGTTTTCTGGCTTGGGTTTTTGGCTCACTTGCTTCTGCTTGCTGTTGCTTTGCACTGTGCTGCTTCTGCACATAGGCTAGGGTATAGGCATTTTGTACCATGTTTATCTGGTTTTTGATCAGTAAACTCTATTCTTCTCTCACTTCTTTGTTGTTGTCTCAATCCCAAGGGTTTTTTTTGTGTTACTTGTTCCTCACTTCTGTGTTGGGAAATAAGCCAGGTCGACTCACTGTTTCGGTTTGACCCATTCAAACCATCACACCACTTAATGACGTCTAACAAATAAACATTGCTGCGTTGAACTTACATCTCCCTCTTGTGGTTGAAATCAACTGCATAAACAATTTCTTCTTCTCCATCCTTGACAATTTTCCAAATTGTGCCTCCTATCATGTGGCCAGCTGGCAATGGGGTGATTGACAAACCATGTCCTTTGCCTACAAAAGTTTTCAGTATTTTAAATATCTTAAATTTGTTAAAATCTATTACTCTGAACAAGAGACAGTAGTTTTAAACAACTGAATGCCAAAATTGTTACTAGGTAAAAACATCAAATGAAGTACGAAAAAATCAGTATCATATCTATCTTTCCCATATAACCACTAACTGCAGAAATTTTTGCAATTCACTTCTATTTTGCCCCAGAAAAAGAAACTGAAGATCACCTCTTCCCTCTACCACCCACTGGTACTCAGAGACACTGCAGAGCTGCTCTGACTACAGACCTCAGCAACAATAAATTATATAACAAGCACATCACATGAAAGCAAGTACACTGTTGAAAGGCTGACTCCTCTATGCACCAACACAAAACATTTACTGTATCATTCACAGTCTAGGTGCTTACAAAACACACATACAAATTACACAGACTCCAAGTTTTCCACAATGACAAACATGCCAGTCAAACAACACAAGGCAATTTGTTCATGTGCTGCGGCCAGGGATGATGGATCTTTTCAGCACCTGATGCTTTGTCTTTTTTAATGCACTGCTGCTCCTCATCATTTGTGCTAGCCTGTATCTTTGTCAGAGTAAAACTAAAACTATTTCAAGTACAGCATCCTATTTCTACTTTCCAAATCACAGCACATATACTTTGGCAAGCAGCTTTCAAGAATGGGGAGATACTACACCTCGGAGACAAGCTGCTGGCGGTGAGTTTCTAAGTTTCCTTGCTCAAGAACAGGGTTTCCATTTCATTCCAAACTTTGAATTCAACAAGACTGAAAAACTGCTGATTGCAGATGCCACAGTTGCTAGCAATAAGCTACACTGAGTATCATCCAGTCTGTGAAGACCTTCTCATTACCTCATCCATATGCTGCAACCTAAGCTCTGAAACCTATTCATTCTCTAGAAATATTTTCTTTGTGTTAGTGATTACTGCAGATTTCTGAGGCATCCACCGCTAGTGTTGAGTAAATGCTTTTGAGAGACATGAGCAAATTCCAAGAAAAACCAAAAAACCCACAAAGGAGAAACAAATATATAAATATAGTGTAATATGACCTTCAACTCATTAAGTGGAAATTCTACCCATTTCTACATACAATTAAGGAGACAAACATTCAGCTGATACAGGCAAACACAGGGCTACAGAATTCAGCCCTCTGAAGGAACTTAAAATTTGAAAACTGACTCCCTTTTAAAAAAGGTTACTTCAACTCTTAATGACTATGTTGCCTTTCACTATAAGTCATTTATTGAAACTTTAGTGATATTTTTACCTTTCAAGTTCACAATCTGAGAAAACTTCAGCTGCTGTATCTTATCAAAGGCTGCATCTACATCATCCAAGGTAAAGAGAGTGAAATCCTCAGTATTATGGCGGGACTACAACAAATAAGAAGTATAGGCCATTCAAGAACCTGAGCATTCCACCATGTCAACAATGCTGTATACAAAAGCATAAGCTTAAATATACCTGGTAGAGATCATACATAAACATCTGTCCCATTTTATATACAGGAATAGTTGCATAAATGGCACAATTCAATCCCATTTTTCCAACTGCATAAGGAAGAGCACCAAGGTGTAGAGGGTCAGGATGAGAAAGAAGAACAGCATCAACCTGGTGTACATGTCTACAAAAAGAGAGACAACAGAAGCTGGTAAAAAAAAAATCTGTAATGGCTATTTTGAGAATACACACACAGCTTGAATGCCAAACAAGAAAACTTAAGCCCTTCCAGGTTTAGAACAAAATTTTCAAAGACTTAATCAAAAGTTACAGATACTACCTAAAAACGCAAGTGACTCCTGAAAATTATTTCAAGGTCTGGAAGACCTTCTGGAAGACCTTGAAATTCCTGATTAGAAAGGCTTTAATATATACTTGGACACCAGAAGATATGTTAACTGAGGAGCATCATCTAAGAAAATTTATGTGCCAGTTTTGGGGGGTTTACTCAGTTTACAAACAGACTTTTTTTTCTTGCAAAATAAACTTACTACTTACCATAACTGAAAAACTCCTTCATGTCAACCTTCAGAAAAAGTTCAGCGTTTGCATCTAGACATTTCAAAGTCTATTTCTTTGCAGGGCTGGTATAACTATAGAAACTGTGTTCCTGACTGATGATCTACTCAAATTGCAACAAGAAGCAGAGCTCAAACACTATACACACGAAGGATTGTTTTATTTAAAACTAAATCACTCCAAATTACTTTAGAGCCAAGGTCTGTCTCCTATAAACTCTGATACCTTGCATGTTTATGAAAACAAACAAAACAACTAAGCCAAAACAAACACAGAACAGTTTGAGAATTGCAGTTAATAAATTCACTAGCTTCATAACCACTTCCCCACCAGATTTATAACGGAAATGTTTCAGCATCGTAGTTCTTTTCATATAAAACATACTTCAAACAAAAAGAACAATTTTAGCTATAACACCACCATGCACATAGCACTGCACGGTATTTTGAAAACTTTCCCCAACAGGACAAAATCTACAACAACAAAAAGTGTAAGGATTGAAAAACTTACTTCCTCAGAGAATCAATAATATCCATAGAAAAGTTTTCATCCCAGCCACAGTCCAAGAGAAAACGAAATTCATCGACTTGCAACAGATAGCAAAGAGCAGATTCCTCCTGCACCCCTGACAGCGTAGTCAACTTGATAATCGATGTCATTTTCCTCTCCAAGTGTTTAATCTTCAAAAGAACTAATCTGAATGAGGGGGGAAAAAATGTCTCATTGGCTAATCCAAAGGAAAAATACCTATTTAGGTCTAACTTTATAAGTTTCTGAGAATGTGCTGGGTATTAGTTATGAATACCACTCAATAAAGCTACTGGACATCAGTTAAACCTCGGATATTAACTTTGGATCCGTATAGATCTTTTATTATCAGAAAAATGGGGGGTGGGATGTTTAGGGTGGTGTTACAATTAGACAAAAAAACCAAGAACAAACTCCACACAAAATTATAAAAACCAAACGAGCCAACAAACCAACGCACCGATTCTAAGTCATCTAACAGCAGCTCCTCCTTGGATCGGGTAAAAGCACCTGGACCTGGTGCATCCAGGGCTGTAGACCCTCAAAGCCCAGGAACTGCCTGAAGGGGGCCCAGCACCGGGTGGGCTGAGGGTTCTGCACAGGAGGGCTCAAGCGCCCTAACACCGAGAAAGCGACCCGGCACTGATGAAACGAGTCTCACCGGCCCAGACTGCAATGAAAGGCGCGAGCCCTGCGCCCACTTCAGTCGCAAGATAAAATGAAAGAAAATGCCAGCTCGGGTAGCATAAGCCAAGCGCTTCACGCCTCAGCCCAGGCCGAGTGCGACTCTGGGACTCAGGAGGAAAGGCGCATTCGCAATGAGAGCCGGGGCCGGCCGCAGCGCTGACCTCCAAGAGCCGCCGCCGCCGCCGCCGCTACCTGCCTCGTGGGCCGCCCGTGGGCCGCCCGCGTGCCGCCCAGCCTCTCTCAAGCCCACCGGAGCGAGAGCCCGCCACCTCCTCCCGGCACGACACCCTCCGCCATCTTGCGGAAGACGAGCGGAAGGAGAACGGAAGCTGAGCGGGTAACAGGCAGCACCACCGCGAGGCGGTGGGGGGTGACTGTCTCTCTCTCCCCCTGTCCCTGAGCGGGCCGTGGGCTCTTCCGGCCTGCTCTCACCGCCTGTTGCCCTTGGTGTGGCCGCTGCGCGGGGCTCGGCGGTAGCGGGGAACGGTAACAGCAGGGGATTTCGCGGGGGAGCGGGAGCTGCCGAGGTGGTGTTTCTGTGGTACCTGTGTCAGCCTTCTCTGGGAGCGCTTCGCCCGATCCCTGCTTCCTTCGGCTAAGACATGGGTCAGGCAGGGATTTATAGTGCCCATGCCCCTGCGGGCATGGGCGTGCGGGAGACGGTCGCCTTAGCAAGCAGGCTAGGAGCAGCATTTCTGTGTGTCCGGCGGGACCAGGAGGCTGGTAGGGCCCTCGTGGGCCAGTACCGTGAGCTCTGGCCTGAGCGGCCGGGACAGGGCAGCGTCTCCCGCCGCAGTCCCCCCGCGTTGCCTCCGCTGTTCGGCGTGCCGCCGGCCTAGAACAGCTGTGACGAACGACGCTGTGTCCTTCCTAGTTAGCATGCAGAGCTCACGGCTGTATGATTTCATGGTGTCACATAACTTGCAGCAAGACGCAGATCTGGAAGGCTTTGTTTAAGTTGGAAAAGGGTCATTGGATTTTAGAAATGTCCTTTATTCCTTGCCTGTCAATTACCCACTATGTACAGCTCATCTTTCAGTCTTGTGACCCGTAATCATGCACCAGTTAGAGGACTCTAGATTGTAAGTGCATTTGTAATGTTTTACAGAACAGCAAATTTCTGTATCAGTAAAGTAAGTTGAATGGGTAAACTACTCTAGAAAATTTAAATTGAACTGTTTGATTAGAGACGTTCTATTTCTCATTAATTTTAGGACAAAATCCTATTTTCTGAGGCTGAGACTAGTTATGATTATTTCTAAGAAACTCTGTGGACTTGAAAATCGCATGTGACTGGGGGAGGTGTTTGATGGCCCTCATGTTGATTATGCCAGTATAGGATTACATTGAGATTAAAGGTGCGAGGTATGGAATGCTTTCAATGTACAGTTTTATCAGTAACTCATCCTTTAATGGTTTTCTTTCTAGCAGTCATGGTGAATTTTGCCCAAGCTGTGCGTGATCACTGGGTTCACATCTTCGTTCCCTTGGGATTTGTGATTGGATGCTATTGGGACAGAAAGAATGATGAAAAACTATCTGCCTTCAGAAACAAGAGCTTATTATATAGAAGGTGCTTGGAAAGTGCTTCTCTGTTCATTTTGAGTCTCTTAAGTATGAAAAAAAAAAAAATCAGTAACATTGTCAAAATATTAAAGGGAAGAAAGCCCTAAAAATGTCAGCAAGCATTCCTGTAAGGTCACTAATGCCCTCTGAAAATTGGGGCTTTAGGATCTATCTTAGTCACGAAGAAAGGTTCCCTAACTGCTGCCAAGTTCTTCGTTAGAAAGTCTGGAAACTTATTTGGTCTCTCTAAAACTTCAGTGAAAATGGCAGTGCTTGAACTTTTGGTTTTTTCAGTGTATTATAGCAATCTTCTGTCTTAAATTTAAAATAGTCACAGCACTTGTTGACAAAAACATTTTTATAAGTTTGTGTCTTTAAAAATAATAACCAGGGGGTTTAAAATTAACATTTATGTTGCCAACTGCTGCACCTTCGCTGAGGGGTGTGATGATGTACACTGACCAGCCTGGGCTTACTGGTTGACTTTCCAGGGACAATTTAGATAAGTGAATGTATTGCCTCCTTTGTGTCAGTTCTCCTAATTTTGTCTTATACCATAGGGTTAATGGAACAACAGCCAAAAAAAGAAATCATGCTGCATAGCATAGTTTAATAGTAAAAATGTTATTACCAGTTTGCAGGTGGACTTTTTTTACCCTGATCTTGCCTCAATTACTTCTGAATATGAAAGTAGTCATATGATTCACTCCACACTCCACTGTTACCTTAGCACTTTTCTTGCTGCTGAAGTTGGGCTGGTGTTTTGGCATATTGCAAAAATCCCCACTGCTTTCACACCTAGTTCTCTTCCCCCTTAAGTAGTGATTGTTTTGTATTTGAAAGAAGTAGAATTTTTCCTTTTGAATCCCATTACGTAAAAAGTCTGTTCATTCCTCAGAGGTCTTTTGTGCTTCTGTGTAAATGAATGGAAGTTAGGGACTCAATCCAGTGAAGCTTTGGGTAGAAAAAGGGAAGCTTGTTAGTATTGTAGTATTCCTAACTGACTGAGTGCAAGGACAGTTAATTTTATACATAACTGTCAAAATCAAGGTAGATTATTGTAGATTAATCACATTCTTTAGTAATTATTCTACTAATATTAACCTCCTTTTCATCTCTTATTTTTATACATTCTACATAGAGAGCTGAAGCCTGGTGAAGAAGCTACATGGAAGTAAAGGCTGCTGATGAAATGCAAAATATTTTCATTGAAATGTGTAGAGCTACAGAGAAGGATACCTATGATTCATCAGTGCTAGTTTAATGTTCAATCTTACTTTTTGGACAATGATTTCATTACATTACTAATATGTGTCCAGGAATTTTAGTAGTGTGTACCTGTTGAAAAACTTTTGTCTGCAGAACTCATACTCTGGAGCGGGGAGGAGGAATTATGTAATAAAGAAAAACTATGCAAAAATAATTTATGTTGTTACTGACGTCTGTGGTGTGGAATTCATGTATTTATAGGTCATTTGCGAACTGGCTTTCAAAGGAACGTAGGCCGAGTCTGAGCAAGCTTCTCTCCAGAGTTCTTTGTATACCGACCTGTCTGCAGCAGCAGCAGGCAGGTGCTGCCACTCTGACTGACTGTGAGCGTGGGAGGGTGGAATGGTTGGCGGTGGGTAAGAACGCGAAGGCAACCGTGCTACTGGGTGTCTGCGAAGCACGGTGACGTAGGGAGGGAGCGGGGAGATCAGGGTGTTAGGAAATCATGATAATAATATGAGAAGAACCGGTAATACGTGTCTGCTTGCACTCCTACCGGCTTGGCTTCCCGCTGCCTTCTCCTGGGCATACCAGCCCCTGGTGGCAGTTTAGCCTGGCAGCCTCCTTAGCAGCAGAGGGCGCTGTCACAACTGCCAGGCCTCCCGCGAGCTTCCCATCGACGGCGTAGGCTCGCAGACGGCGCGTTCGGATTTGCTGCAGTGGATCGTCGAGCAAGGGAAGCTTTGGTTGGCTGGTGGAGTCACGTGAGGCGGAGGTTGCTGGCCATTGACAATAAACATGGAGTCGATCTTTCATGAGCGGGTGAGTGAGCGGCCGGGTTTTGCCCTTTGCGGAGGTTTGCCGGTCAGCGTAGTGTGAGTTTTGCCGCCGGTTGGCTGTCTGAGCCAGGAGTGCTTTCCTTGGGGGGGGCTGTTTGGGGCGGCGGCTGGGTCTTCCGTCCCACTGTGCGTCCCGACTCAGACCCCGGGTTCCACGGGCTGTACATGGTTCCTGCCCTGCCCTGTCCGGCTGAGCCGCGCTGCCTCTTCTCGGCATCCTTACAGGGGCGGTATGGAGTAGCGACTCGGTTTCCTCTTTCTCAGGGGAGGGCCGGGGCCCGCTCTGCTAGGCTTGCTGGCTCTGTGGGCCGACAAAATGCTGTTACTGGAGATCTGAGAGGGTCGGGTCAGAGCTTCAGACTTTTCTCACACGGTAACTGCTTCTTTTGGGTCTTCAGAAATAGATTTCAGGTACGAGAAAGTACAGGCTACGGTTGCTTACTCTTCTTGAGCGAGTTCGCATGGCTTAGAGATGAGCATGAAGATATATTCCTGCATCTAGCCTGGCTTGGTTGGAGTTGTGTAAGGAGCAGGGAAAAGCAGAGCTGTTAAGGAAATCCTAATTGATGTACTGTGTTTCTTTATGCTGAACAGTGTTGCTGTTTTGGAGGACTATTGCTTATGTGAAATGTGATTTATCCAAGTTCCCAAATATGATTTGTTTGTGCTTTAATGATACTAAAACGTAGTTGTTGTTTTTAATGTACTTTGCCAATGGATCTGCACCTGTGTTATGTTAACGCTTAGATTTTTACATGCTTTTCTCATGCGTAATGGTTGGTTTACTTTGAAACTAAAGCAAGATAGCTGTATAGCTTTTATTTGGGGGGGGGAACACCAGCTATTCTGAAATCCATAGAAACTGAAGAGTATTCTTACAAACCGGGTTTGGCTTGCAAAACTTGGCAAGCATTGTGGTATTATACAGCTGCTGCTCAGAAGAATGAGTGTTGGATTTCAGCCCTTATGCTGCTGCTACAATGACCTTGAGCTTCAGTCTACGTTTTAAAATGTATTGAAAATAAGTGTACTTTTCTTGCCTAGCCTATCACATGATGAAATTACAGTATTTTTTTTTTTACAAGTAAGTTGCATTCTAGCTTAATTGCAAAATGCTCCTGATACAGATGTGACAGAGCATAATACTTTCAAAATTATAAGTTTATTGTAATTTGTAGTTGCTACAGGCTTTGGGGAAGCCAAGGTACAGTGTTGGGTGTGTCACGTGTGAAACAACTGTTCCTGAGTCAGTTACAAAGTTACACCCTAATGCCTGCTTTAAACTACAGTATCCAATTTTTTATTTAAAGTTGTTTAGTGGAAGTTTTAACTGAACCTCTTGTGTTTTTCAGTAAGGTTTGTTCTTCACACACACCACCCCACCCCCCCCCCAAATTCACTGTCTCAGTTCCTGCCAAAAGTGCCACATATATATGCACACCCCTCACTTGAGTCTGCACGCCTCAAATGCTTCCATAAAAAGGCATTAAAAACACCATGTTAATAAAGGAAGTTTCATATATCAAAGACCTAACAATATGGCATTTTTAACAGGACAATGACAATTTCAGAAACTATGGCTTAAGGAGCTGGTATGCTAGAGGCTAGTCCTTTCTTTGATAAGATGCAAGTGGTTAAAAACACTGGAAGGAGTTTATATTAGGATAGACTTAAGTAAAGAGACTTGGGATTGTAGGAAGATGCAGTATTTTAAGTGGGGGGGGAAAGAAAGCCTTATTAATATCCAAAACTGTAGGCTCAGTTTTCTGCATTTTATACTTAACATATGTTAATTTTGCATGTGAATACATTTACTACTTTAAGATAAAACTGTACAAATAGAGAAATATCCTCTTAGTGAATTTAAGACTTCAGCTTGTAATAGAAATAATTTTCAAAGATACTTCAATTTCTCTTTGTTTTGAAATCAGTTTAGTTCAGTTCTGGTGGAGAAGCCTGTGATGCCTGAGCAGGTTTTTCTGCTCTAGTTTTATCATATGACCAGCAGCAGGGATGTAGTCTCTCCCCGCTACAGGGAGGGCCGCTAATGTTTACTCTTGAGTTTCTTATTGAGGGGAGGACATGGTAGTGCTTTGGTAGAGGAAAGAATCGGTTGTCCGGATGGTTGCAGAGTCCTTGTTTAATTTGGTCAGGCCACTGGCAACTTTTACAGCTTTTTCAAACCCAACATTTTTACATGAAATTTATTTCCTTTAAGGAAGTAAAGTGTTGTATGGGGCGGGGGTGTGGTGTTGTCACCATCAAATTGATGAGAGGGTTCTATAACTTGCAGTGTGGTACATCTGAAGAATTTATGGTGTTCTGGGTGAGTGTGGAAGGCAGGAAATTTGCCAGAATGAAGTGCTGGAGTAATTTTTACAGAGTAAAACACTAACATGATTTTTCATTGTCTTTGGTATTTTTTCTCTCTTCCAATGTTAGCAAGAAGGCTCACTGTGTGCTCAGCACTGTCTGAATAATTTGCTCCAAGGGGAGTATTTTAGTCCTGTTGAGTTATCCTCTATTGCACAGCAGTTGGATGAGGAAGAAAGAATGAGAATGGCAGAGGGAGGAGTGTCTAGTGAAGAATATAGAACATTTTTACAGGTAAAATCATCTTATTTGAGGTGGTTTGGTATTTGCTTGATACTTAGTATTGTGTAGCACACACCTGCTATTCTTGCATAGCTAGAGAAGATTAATTTCCCAGTGCTAGAACTTATTAAATTTATAGGCCTTTTAATGTGTGCATCTTAAATTTGGCATTGTCAAATATTACTAGTACAGCTTTACAATAATTCCACAAAAAGCTTCATCATCTTAGAGGTGGGAAGGCCAGGCATGGTGAGGAGGACCATCTGCAATTTGCCTTTTGTCTTTGTAAGACAATGGCAGAATTAGGAACAGAGATTTCCATGCCTCCCTGCCCTTTAAGCACCAAGCATTTCCAATTTAAATGTTTGAGTTTTCAATTAAAAAGCTGATATGGGCATTGAAATTAGCCTTGTAGACTATGACTTGCCAAGTGGATGCTTTAAGTATGTACAGTTATATTTATTTTCAAAGCTGAATTAAGTCTGACCTTTTATGCTTACACTGTTTTCCCTTTTCTCCCTTCCAACCTCACACTGAGCAGCAGCCTTCAGTAAATATGGATGATAGTGGATTCTTCTCCATTCAAGTAAGCCAAGCCTTATATTGACAAAATGTTTAACTTATGCAATATGTGTGTTCTCATCATTTAAATAGCATTGTGCTTTTTCATCTAGTTTCCAGTTTTTAGGCTTAATAGAATTAAATGCTGGACTTTTAAATCTTCACAGTGTTTTCCATTTAAGAGCAGTGACTTGCAGTTCTTCCATTTATGGGCCCTGAAACATGTAGTGGGAGCATGGACTCCTGACTTGTGGTATAACACCTATTGGCAATAAGCCTGATTTCCAATTTGCTTCTTAGGGGCACTTTGAGTGCAGATCTTGGCTGTTGCAAGCCACAGGTGAAATAGGAGACTTGAGCTTGTTTTCTGAAATTATAGACTGTAAAGCCCTTGGTAATGATTACAGCTTACCACAGCAACCTGCAGAATGGAAAAAAACTGCGCTCTCTGCATTCTGATTTTTACAACACACTGTGTGAACGCTGGAGAGCTGTGAGATTTTGGTGTTTGGGGGGGGTTTGTTATTTGTTTGAGTTTTGGGTATTTTTTCTTGGTGTTGGGTTTTTTGTTGCTTGATTTTTGGGGGTTGTGGTTTGTAGTTTTTTTGTTTTGTGTGGGGTGTGGTGTGGTTTGGGGTTTTTTTGTCACAGGATCATAATGAAAAAGTAATTTATAGTAAATATTTTAAATTAAATGGGGAAAAAGACTACTGAATACCAAACCAAGGCTTATGTCTAGAGCTGAAGGCAATATTTTGCACCTTTGACAAGCACCTATGAAAGCTTGGGAGACAACCAATGTTCCAGGATCCCTCAAGAGCCTCTTTTCCTTATGGCAGTACAGGGCTGTGTTTGGTGAAACACTGTTTTGCCTTTCTTGTATTCTTGATTGTGCTTCCTCATTTTCTGCCTTTTTTTGTCCTGTCATTGTTGTGCTCACTTGCTATGTAATTGGCTTGCTGAAAGCTATATGGTATATTTCTTGCAATGTTATTTGAGATAGCTTTAAAGAGTCATTGTGAAAGAATTTGTGCTAATGTACCTGACCCTGTGACAACTGAGTGGTGCAAGACTTTCCAATCATCACTGTAGGGAAGGCAGGCATTGTATTGCAGGGAGGGAATGCAGAGCGGGTACATTGAGAGCAGAGAGATGACAACTTACGAAATGTTTGTGGGAGGTGAAGTTACAGCTTTGTCTAGTGGAGCAAGCTTATTAACACATCTCGGTTAAAATACTGGGTTTGTTACTTTCTATTAGATATGGTATGAGTATTAAGCTGGCTTGTGGATTCATGACAGCTGTGTTTTGAATGTGAATCTTAGGTTTCCTAGCTATGTTTTGAAACCTAAGGTTTATAAAACCAGTATGATTGTTGACAGCAGCTAATAGTTCATTGTTTAAATTTAGATTTGACTTATGAAAAGTGCTGGTTTTTTACAGGTTATAAGCAATGCCTTGAAAGTTTGGGGTTTAGAACTAATCCTCTTCAACAGCCCCGAGTATCAGAGGCTTGGAATCGACCCTGTGTAAGACATTTATTTTCTTTAGCACACTGCTTTCATTTTACTGGGAAAAATACTCTTAATTGATGATATAAGAATACTGTTTCAAGCTCTGTTGCATTATGATGCTTTCATCTCCTCTGTCTTTAATTTTTTTTCATTTTGGGGGTATATATGAGCATCTGTCCTCTGTGCCTTCATGATATTTCAGTATCTGTGACATCACAGGTATATGGAGATCTCAGTAATGTTGACAACTTCCTAAATGTTATAAAAGCAGTACAAGTACTCTGTTGTATTACTGGAATTGTATTATGTAAGTTGAGTTAGTGGTATTAAAGAACTTAAATATTAATATGCACTCCAATAGTAGAGTATTTAATTTTATCTATACCTTTTGTTTTTCTTTTTTTTTTTTTACAGAAATGAAAAGTCATTTATTTGTAATTATAAGGAACACTGGTTTACAGTTCGAAAGTTAGGAAAACAGGTGACATTGCCTTTTATTTTTTAATTTAAAAATTGACTTCAGAATTGGGGTGGAAAAGTGGTTGCCTCCTGCAAACTTTTGTTGCAGTCTGTTTCAATAGTATCCTGGTTTACCAAAAAAAACCACAAAACCAAATAATCAAAGAGTAAATGTTTGTTAAATCACAAAAATGCCTGGCAGCTTTTTATTAATACTTGCATGGGAAAAGACTCTAGGATCAGTGAACCTGTCCTGTAGGGAGTTGCAGCACTGGTAGTGTCTGTGTGATGTCTTAAGCTCTTCTGTTGTTGTTTGGTTTTTTTCTGCTTGAAAAAATAGTGTGGGGAGAGGAAGGGGGAAGTCCTAACCAACTATTAGGATCTCTATAGAATGCAAATTTATTTTGGTGCAATACCTTATTTACATTGTAAAAATAATTTTGCTTGTTTAAAGGGACAGCAGGTATAAGAAAGTTCAAATTTCAATGCATTAATATTTGTGATCACTAGTATCTGTTGGAATAAGGATGGGGAAAGTAAAATAACAATGTTGCACTATTTTAGTAAAGTTTCTGAAACGGTGGTATTTTAAGCAGGAACTACCTATTGAAGGTGAGGGATGGCCATACAAGTATATGGCACATCTGTAATAGTTCAAGTCACATCTGTGTCTTTTTTAACAGACATATAGCATTTTATTTCAGTAGCAAATCCTCATTCTGGATCTTGCAACATAAACCAGTTTGGTTGATTTTTCAGGGTGTTTTTATTTTTTGGTCATACAGAACTTTCACAAATCAAGCTTTTATTTTTTATGACAGTGGACAGGAGTCTCTTGACCCATTTGGTTCATTTTTGTAACTGGTGCCTGTGGTGTCATCCAGTTAAAAGAAGAGTAAACCAACAAACACACACACAAAAAGGAAAACCACAAAAACCCCAAACCAAGCAAACAAATTACCACACCAAACACCCCTTTCTCTTCCAAAAAACCCCAAACCTACAAACTAACAACACTTACAAAAAAACTTCCTACAAGCAACAACCATCACAGAACACACAACAAAATTAATTTCTCCTGTGAGTAAACAAACTAAACTGCTGTTGTTCTGCTGTAGTTTAAAAGTATGGCTAATATTTACAAGGCAACTTTTGTATATTTGATATCTAAAAGACTGAATAGTCCCTTAAACGTATAGGGAAGTTACATACATGTATATTTATGTGTGTATACAACCATGTTGGGGGGAATTCTGTGAAATAGCATTCTACCCTAAACTGTTCAAAGTTGGAGGGAGGGTGTGTTTTGCTTCTACATGTGGCTTGTAACCACATGAAGACGATATTGTGGTGGGTTGTAAATTCTCCCCCAACATGAAATTTTCCAGACCAGCTCAGTTGGAAGCAAATGAAATCTGTATTTACAAGCAAAAGTACAATCTACAATGAAATGCCATGAATATGTAGAAAATGCACAGTATTTACAATTAATAAACCGCACAAACCCCTCCCCCCCAGTCAAAGACCAAGGGGAAGCTAATAGCTTCTCCCTCCCCTACCCCCCAGCACATAAAAGGGACAAGAGACAGAGCAGAGAAGTTAGAACTTAGCCAAAAGAATGCAGCCAAGGTGAAGCAGAACCCAGTTAGTATCTCCCAGCCCAAGGAAGCAAGAAGAGGTTATTTTGGTACAACTGAAGTCCTTTGTCTTCCCTGGGATTGTTTAGAACTGTCACTATTTTCCTTTTTACACCCAATAGTGATTTATTTATGTTTTACTACTTTCTGTTTAAGATCTGTGAAAAATCTTTAAAGGAATAGCCTAAAACTACCACAAATACTTAGGTGTCTGTTATCTAGAGAGTAATGGATTGGTTTAGATTTGACCTGCTTCTCTTGTATTACAGTTAAAGCAAAATTAGTCCACTAAACCTTCCTTTTCCATGTCTCTAATCTGTCCGTTGTATTTGTTTACACTCTTGCACCATTGGTCTTCTTACCCTTTCCTAGTAGCAAAGGGTGTTTTTGACAAATTTAGGGACTGACAGAATGGTAGTCACTTACCTTTATTCCAGGTGAATTACAGCATGGCCCTGACTACAAGTCTATGACTGCATATATGGAAGGTTGGGTAGATAAAAGGGGTATTGATTTTGATAAATGGGTAGTCGTTTTTGTGAGAATGGAGATAGTAAAAATTCTATCTGAAATGGTGCTTCCTGGTTAAAATTGGATACTGAATAAGTATGGTATAAAAAAGGCTTTCCAGACTGGTTCCAGTATATTTGGGGTTTTAAAGGTAGAATATTCTGTCATCCATGTTGACACTGTTGTGTTTTTTTCTTTAGAAGAATTACTAGCAATGGCTAGGTGTTTTCAGGGAACTAGAAATTCTGTGGATATTTGTCTCAAGTGTTGTAATATTAAGCTGTATTATCAGCATACTAAATTTGAGTTAATTTTAAAATTACCTCAAGTAAACAAATGACAGAATGCTTTAATGAAAGTATTTCTTAGAAATAATTCCACTTGTATTTAGCCAATAATTTCTTAAGCTATGGTATTATGTTACGAGTTATTTCTTCCTTCATTAGTCAGTGTATGGATTAAAAGTAGGATTGAGCAGAGTTTTGAAACGATGTCTGAAATAATTCTTCTACATTTTGCTTCTGTATTTTGCTTTATTTGTTTTAATCTGCCTGCTACCAGGGTTCAGTAATGGGAGAGAGTATGCAGGAATTTCCCTACTTCAGACCTCTTAGCTGAAGAGTATTTGAAGGGTAACCTGTAGCAGCATAGATGTTGTTTTTCAATGGACTCCTAATTTAAGAATTTATTTTACTCAATTTATTTGGATATTCCATCATAGAAAAGTACCACAATGTACAGAAATGGATTACCAAGTAATCACTATGCTAATTTGTTCTCTCAAACCTTTTTTTTTTTCTTAATTGCAGTGGTTTAACTTGAACTCTCTCTTGATGGGTCCAGAACTAATATCAGATACATATCTTGCACTTTTCTTGGCTCAATTACAACAGGAAGGTAATAGTAAATTGCAGATGTTAAATGTCATTAATTAAAAGTAGGTAATAATCATTATTTATTAGAACCTGTGTATTCAGTTAACTACCCTTAGTTTTATGATTTGAGATACTGAAATAACCCAAGTCCTTATAATGAAAGGTAGAGCCTCACATTGTAGTAAACTGCACAGCATTGTGTTTCATATGGTGTGCGTTTTGGAGTGTTTATGGATGCACCTTAATGCTGTAGACTTACGATTTGTTTTTCTCAGGTTATTCCATATTCGTAGTAAAAGGTGACCTGCCAGAATGTGAGGCGGATCAGCTATTGCAGATGATTCGGGTACAGCAGATGCAGCGACCAAAACTAATTGGAGAAGAGACAGCACAGTCAAGAGATCAGAGGTAAGGTAAACAGAGAATTCATTTGAATAATATTCAGTGTGACTGGATTCCGTGATTAATGCCTACATGGAAACAGCCCTCTTTTAGAATTAATTAGAGGTACCTTGAGTGCAAGACACTTGGCTACTGTTGCATACCATAAAAGCAAATTGATAGAGTCATAGAATCAGTCAGGGTTGGAAGGGACCACAAGGATCAACTAGTTCCAACTCCCCTGCCATGGGCAGGGACACCTCACACTAGATCAGGCTGGCCAGAGCTTTGTCCAGCCTGGTCTTAAACACCCAGGGACGGGGCCTCAACCACCTCCCTGGACAACCCATTCCAGAGCTTCACCACTCTCACGGTGAAGAACTTCCTCCTCACGTCCAGTGTGAATCTCCCCACCTCCAGCTTCATTCCATTCCCCTAGTCCTATCACTAAAATACAAGTACAAATATGGTGTGGTTTTAAGTGGCCAAAAGCTACCTTTAAAAGAATTCAATCTTTCAGTGCACATAAATGTTGTATAGTGCAGATTTTGAACTTCAGTATTATGATATTTTCCCAACTATAGTAAAATGGGTAGCAAAACTTACAAAAGTGTATGGTTAGTAGTAATCAGTTGTTAATTAAGACTAGCTTGTGCCACAAGAAGAAACATGTATCTGAATTCTACATCATTTAAATCAGACAGCACTTCCTTTGGAATAATTTCACTGTAAATGTAGTGCTGCTCTGTTGGGATGCATACTGCTAATAGGAGACATCCTTGAAAGCATACAGAGTACTACTTCCACGATAGCTTTATCATATTTTTATAGTGATTAAATTGCATACCAATAAAAAGGCTTAAGAGGAATTAATTTATCATTATTCCACATTGTAAAAGTTAAATGGTGGAATAAAGGTAAATTGATAAAAAACTACGTGCAGTAACATGGGAAGTGCATCTAGTTTTTGGAGGATCTATTGCTCTGTTGTGGTCGTGAAAGCTTCCTAAGGAGACAACATGCAGTATTTTCTGCTGATGGAACTGTTTAAATAGCAAGAGGTTCAAATACTGTGTATTTACTGCTTTTTTGTAGGCTTACTGGTTTTGAAATTTTTCCTATTGAGCAGGTTCTTGTCAACCTGTATGGATCTAGAGTTCCTGTATTTTCATGTTTACAGCTGCAAGCTATAAAAAGCTTTAAAAATATGCTTAAATCCTTTAAATCTCACAGTAGCAGTTAATAAAATTTCTCTTGGAATTCTCTTGGAATCTATTCACAGATTACCCAGAAGTGATGTGGACCAAGCAATAGAAGTTAACCATCCTTTTGATGGAACAGGCATGTTAGATGAAGATGAAGAGAATTTTCAGAAAGCACTAGCTCTGAGTAGGCAGGAAATTGATATGGAAGATGAAGAAGCTGATCTTCGCAGAGCCATTCAACTCAGCATGCAAGGTGCAGTGCTCATCTAAATTTCTCTTGCAGTGTTCATGTTGCTTTAGGCGTTGCGTGACTGAAAAAGATTTCAGTATGCACTTACCAGACTCTCTGAAGTGGTGGGCTCTGAGGCATGGAAGGATTATCCATAATTTCCAGTAACCACCTCCATTCTGCTTTTTGAAAAGTCTTAACTTCAATGTTTGCGTTGATCATTGACAATTTAGACTTGCTTCTTAAAGGGTGGCAGGAGGGAAGGGAAATGGTCCTAAGGTGAGGAGGAGAGGTAATATCAAGTAAAGTTAACTAGGTGCTGTTTCTTCCTTTCAAGTTGGATGACATTTTTTCAAGCTGTACATGTTACTGTAATTAGTAGGATATGGCATGTTCTGGTTTTAGGTAGTCGTCGAAGTGACTTCCCAGACTCAGGACGACAGAATGTTCCTCAGTTGCCCCACACCAGTCAGACTGACTCCCTTTCTTCAGAAGAACTGCGAAGGAGAAGACAAGCATATTTTGAAAAGTAAAGTAGTTGACAGAAAACCACATGCAGAAGTACATGTGTAACTTTCAGTGCTTTTGGGCGGCAAATGGATTTCTGAGGTCCAGCTTTACACTCTTAACCTGTTTTCCTAACAGTACCCAAGCTCTGCTATTCTCAGGTGGTTCCTGCAAAGAGAAACCTGTAAATAAGAGGGGATTTGTTAGTGTAACATCAGTCATGTAAAGAAAGAAAAAACTGTGTTCTAGAAGTATCTTCAATTTAAATCCTGTAAATAGCTGTAATTATATTCCTGAAGTAAAATATTTGCTCTCTAAGGCTTTGCTTCTGGTAATGATGCCTCTAATGTGCATCACATGCAAGCTTTCTTGATGATAATTTACATGGAATACCTTTTTAATACATTAGTTGGGGTATTGTAGCTCTTCTGTTTATCTGTGTTCTAGTGGTAGAGGAAATAAACCATCAGGGAGAAATGTTGTGGATGAGAAGTGTTAGACTTTGCATGAGAGGATAAGAATGCTGAACATCCAAGTTCTGGGGAAATAGTTATGTGGCTTGGAATACAGTGTTGGGAAGATAGATGTCTGAAGGCCAGAGTGAAATGATTGAAGAGATTTTAGGTGCAGGAGTGATAACTGTATCAAATAGCTTCTACTCTTGAAACAGACTTGAAACAGGTCTGTACTGATGTTAGTCTTACTTTCTTAAATTTGTAACACTTTCAGGCAGCAACAACAGCTGCAGCAGCAGGATCGGACTGGTAAGGTGCAGGATAAGCCAATGCCAAGCTCAAGCACTCCAGAAGCTGATTCAGGTATTGCTTGTTAAACTGATGTCAAACACTGAAATGTCTTTTCCACCCTTCCTGTGCACTGTTCCCTAACTTTCCTTGTCTGCCTACTTGGTTAGTCCAGGAGTTCAGACTATCACAGCCATTACTCTGACAGTGAAGAGCATTATTATTAGGCCATTTGAGTTGTGGCTTTGCTCTGTTTTCTTTGGCTTGAACATTACAAATTGTAATCTTTATTTGTGCTGAGAATTTGTTTACTAAACAACTTTTTAAGTTGTGTGACAATGTAATAGAGTAGTATCTGACAAAATTAGTGGAACCAGTTTTCAGTAGAACATAAGTATATAGGCTTTAGTAGTATTGGGTATCAATGATTCAAAATTAATGTGTATTTCTTGTTGCAAACTGACTGTTGTGGATGGATATCTAGTGCAAAACTATTTTAAAAAAGAAGGCCAAAACTAGTTTTGAGGGTGGGATGTAGACAGATAGGTGTGGACAAAAGGAATCATGAAAATACTTAACTAGAGTTGAGAACTCACTTTGTGCATTTTTTACAATGAATATGTATTTATTTTCTTTAGGAGGTGATATGAGTGAAGAAGACATGCTTCAAGCAGCCATGAATATGTCTCTGGAATCTGTTAGAAACCACTTGAATACAGAAGAGGAGAAATGACATAACTTCTATTTTTCCCCATTATTGTCAATACACTAAATCTCCATTAACATTTTACTGTATGGATGTTGCACAAGCAGGGTTCATTTCAGTTATGGAAGCAGGGCTGGAGGTCAGAGATTAGAGGGAATCTGCAAATGCAAAAAAGATTGCACTAATCTAGAAAACTGTAGCACTCCTACCACAGAACACGTCTTCACAAAAGTAGCTGTATTAAAATTACTTAAACTTCTCACTCGAACAAAGTTAGACAAGTGTAGCAGCTGTGACTTGCATTTAAAAGGCAAGTTTGAATTGTTTTTGAAGAATTCTGTGGAAAACAGATAAGATGCCAAAACCCAGCTGATTTTTCTTCAGTACTCCTGGAAAAAATAGACACAAGTAATGACTTGTGCTCATAAATAACTAAGCTCTTCATAAGAAATCACTTAAAATGGGAAAAAATCAGAATTTAATTCTGAGATTATTATTTTTTTCGGTGATTGTCTATTCTGAATGACTTAAGGTCAACTTCTCCATCTTGCTGTCCACTTTTAAAATGACCCATTCTCCACGAGAAACACCCAAAAATTTTTAATTGGCAATTCAACAGAAAAATCTTCAGTGTGTTGTTGATTATGAAGTTGCTCCTGAACCTTTCATTGACTTATGGCCTTCTAAGATTTTCTGGGTTTACTTTCGGTTCCAACAGTAAAATTTTCAGATCTGTGTTAAAGTAGAATTTTTTTCACTGGTCTGTTCTCTGTTGGCAAATAACTTTACTGTCTTTGTTTTGTTGCTTGTTTGTTAGACTTTTTGGGGGGTTTTGGTTTTTTAATTTTTGTTTTCTTATGCTCTGTCTAGTTCCACAACTGTCTTTACTATAAAAGGTAGTCCAAATTATTTGGGTTAAAAAGGTCTTCCCTTCTACTACTTCTGGAATATTTTTTTCCTTCAAGCTCAATCTTTCATTCTGGCCTTTCAGTATGAAAGAGCTGCAACTGAGAAAGGAGGAAGGGGATTTTAGGTGCCATAAAGTCAGTGCCACACACATAAGGTGCACTCCTGCAATCTGAAATGACCCTTGTGCAAGTAGCTTTTTTAGGAATGAGTATTTGTCTGTGTGGGTGTTCTTTCTGAAATGCTTTTTATGAGTGTCTGTCAGAATGTTGCAGCTTTTTCAGGAATGGCCTTTATTCATGCACCTTACAGTTTTTTACCATGCTGTTTCTGATCCTGAGAAAAATCGGGGAGCAAAGTATGTGAGATAGCTTATGCTATTGGTTGTAAGACATTTGTTTTGATATACAGAATGTGTGTAGCAGGGTGACCAAACCTGACTTTCGACTTCCATGCAACAGTTGAGATGTTTCATTTTCCTAAATGGTGCTTGAAATACAAATTCTGTTTACATATAAACTATGTGTAAGTATGTCATAGAGTATGTAATCCACTTAATGAATTAACAGTTGGCACAGGCGTTCTAAGGATCTTTTGAAGATAACCCCAACTTTCTTTATAAAAATACTTTAGTTATGTCATTGCACAGTAGTTAAATTTAACTAATTAGTATGAAACGAGTGGTAGCTAGATGGAAATATACATTCAGCATCAAGTAGTACTGTACATGAAAGGGCTCTTACCTCTCAGTAAGGATTTGTTTACAGCAGTGGTTTCTTGATAGTATAGAATATTATTGTATTATACATAATTGGGCTAAATTCTGTTTTCAGTCATTGTGCTGAATTTCCACTAATGTCACCAGAACCACTGGTATGTGTAAGACTATGGATTTTGACATGATAGCACTGCTTTTTAAAAAGTGATTTTAAATTTTCTTTTGAAAGTAATCTTCTTGTGCACATTGCAATTAATTTCTAATGTCTCAATTTAATACAGCTTAGCAATGGCTTTAAAAGGCCATGTGTGCACATACCATTTTGAAATGCTATATTTTTAAGTGTATGTATTTCAGCTTCCAGTTGAAAATTTATATGAAACTGAAAGCAGGAATCTCTAAAGCACTGAATTATTTCTGTACTTGTTGGTAAATCATCCACAGCTTTAATTTACCTTCTTTTGTTGTGCCATAAGTGGATCCTGAAATAAGACTCATTTCTATAAACAGATATAGGCTGTCAATACCAGTATATGGAGCTTGGACCTTTTATCCTCTCTTACAAGAATATAATAAAAATGTGTTATTTCTATAGCTATATAATATAGCAGCCCTAGATTTGGGGGAAAGAATTGTGATCCATGACAATTATGTATTTTTGTAATTACAAAAGCATGGAGTTTTGCATTTGAATTTTCACGTCGCTGCCAAGTGTTGTAGTATATAAGGAGCATAAAGTAACAGTGCCTGAAAAGCACATCTGTGTCATCATTACAGGGCTAACCCTATTCCTTTCTATGTAGAGACAGTGTCACTCTACCAATACTAATTAAATTTTCAAAGGAATGAAGTAAGCATATCTGCCTAGTCAGGCAGCTAAGAGGTAGCAGTTTAAGCTACATGTGTTAATTGCACCAAAGGAAAAGACTAATACTAAGTGCTGACAATACGTATTTTTATAACCCAGGCCTGAAGTTGAGAATGTGTGGACCTGCCAAGAAGCTGTCAATAAAAAGCTGATCTCATTTTTACGGTGTGCATTCTTTCAGTGATGAACCCTTCTCAACATGGCTGAAGTGATGTTTTAAGGCATTTACTAATTTAGAGTCTGGTGTCTAGTCCTTATTTGCATTTCAGACGTGGAGGGAACGCTTTAGTATTTTACCTGCCATAGTCTTCTCCTTCTGCAATTATGGTTCTTCAGAATGTTAAAATACAGGTGATGTTTCAACTGGTTTTGTCAAATAATGTTTTTACTTTTTTAAGAAAAGCAGGTAATTGTTAGTACACTGAGGTGATATGTTGGTTGGTTGGTTTTTTTGGAGTTCCTGTTGGTGCTGTTGCCTTTTTTGAAACATGCTCCCCCTATGAGGTATAACCACTGTGTGAATTGAGGAGGGGAAATTTGTACAAGGGTTTGAACAGAAAGGAGTGATGCAGTATTTAAATGCCACTGAGCAAAAAGAGGAGAAAAACCTTGTCTGTAAAGCATGAAACTGCTGATGAGACTTTATTTTTTGCTGACAGAATTTTATTTTTTGCTACATGAAGCCTAATGTGTACAATACAGTGTAGAATTAGGATTTTGTAAGGGAGTTTTTTTCATCTCTTGCCTAATAGTTGTGCATTTTAGAAATAATGTTCAGTAATAGATTTTTTTTTTTTTTATCCTGAGACTCTGCATTCAGTATCATGCCTTTGGTTCTGAATTACCATACAATTTTTGTCTCTTATTTTGTATATATAAAGCATATGAACACTGAAAAGTTGGGGGTTTTTTTGTTTGTTTGTTTGTTTTTTAAAAGGAGAGAGTTGGGATGTTCTGTCATTGTTTTCACTGGAAAATTGCACTGCTGTTTGATATTATGAAAATGCTCTCCAAAGAGGCACAAATATATATGGCTGTATTTGATACCACTTTTTAAAATAAATATGGCTATAGCTTCTGCTGTTTCTCTCTTCACCCAAGTAATGGCATATGTGCTTTCCTTTATATGTGGATTGGGCACAGAATCATCACACATGAAAACATAGTGTTTGATATCCATGGGCTTTGCACCAGATGTGTATATACAGTAGTGGAGGGGTGATTTTCTGTTGCTTGTAACTGACATTTTGTCATCTCTTTTTAGAATATTGGATTTTTCAAAAGTATGAGAAAATACTCCTGTTGGGAAGGAAGTTGGTGCTGATTCTAATAATGCTGTATCTTTTAAAATTGCATGCTTTCTGTTTTTAAAAATAAGCCACTGCTTCCTCGTTTGCTACCAGAATACACATGGGATGCAAGGCACTGTTTTTGGTTTACTCAATCTACAGTCTATACAAGATGATTTCTGTGTACCTTATTGACAGTACGTGAAAGCCACTCAACCTCCTTCATTAGCTGGTTTTGTCTGTTGTTTGTTTTGACGGGGGGGAAGGGGGGGGGGGGGGGGGGTGGGGGGGGGCAAGAGGGGAACCTTCTGTGCCCTGTTCTTGAATTCTTGCCTTATGTGGCATTATAAAATGAACCAGAATAAGAACTTTCAAGAACTTGAGTATTTTGTTTAAAAAAAAAAATCTTCCAAGACAAAACGTGTTTATCGCCTACTGCAATTTATTAATGACACATGACCTGAGCATGTATGTTACGTAGTAAGGGTCGGGGTTCATATTAATCACAGGGCGCTACTGGCCCAGGTCTGCGGTCGGCTGACGCGGCCGTGGCGTAGCCGGACCGTACCCAACCCGCCGGCCCTGCCCCCTTCGCGGCTGGCTTCCCCTACCCCTTCTGGCCGCCACAACTTCGGTGCCGCTTTTGGCCTCGCCCAGCTGCACTTCTGCACAGCCTGAGGTGGATTCGTTTATTTTTCACAGCGCTGAGAGACGCCGGCCGCGCCAGCTGACAGGGAGGGCCCGAAGGCAGCGGCTCGAACTCGACTACGGCCCGCGGGCTTGGCTTTATTCATCTGAAAAAAGGCATTTTAAAACCACGCATCCCCCGGAGTAGCCTGGCAGATCCCACGGACACTGTCTCGGCTTCCGTGGGCCACGCCGCCCTTACGACAGGAACCGGTAGCCGCCATCAGCTGGCCGGCACTGCCAATCCCCGGTGGCTCCACGGCTATCCCGGCATTCTCCGTTGCCGCGTACACGTCGGAGCGGCCAGGGGGACGTTCTAGCCGGTAGCGGTCGCTGTCGATGGTGTTTCGGGAGTTGGTGTCATGGCGACCGTCGAGGTGGCAGGAGCTGGAGGCGCCGGGAGGAGCCGCTGAGCTGGGCCGTGCCGGGGGAATGTGCGTGGCGGAGGGGGCGCCGAGACCTCTTTGCTGAGCCCGCAGCAGGATTCCTGACCCTCTAACAGGCAAAAGAGAGGGGAAGACCGCCCCTTCGCCTGCGGGAGCCAGCTGCCAGCCGTGAAGGCCGTCCGGTGCGGGGCTGAGTGAGGCCCGGAGCCCTCTGAGCGGCGGCGATGGCGTCGTGGTTGGGCGGGCTGGGCTCGGGGCTCGGTCAGTCCCTGGGGCAGGTGGGAGGCAGCCTGTCATCGCTCACTGGCCAGATCTCCAGCTTCACTAAGGATATCCTGCTGGAGGGCGCCGAGGAAGTGGGCGGTAAGTGAGGTTGAGGTGCTGGACCGGTCGGCCGGGGCCAAGAGGGGCGGAGGATGCTTGCTGGCCTGTGCAGTGCGTGCCTGCTAGGATAGGCCTGGTTTCGTGAGGGAGCCCCCTTCTGCTGCCTGCGCGGCCTGTAGGTGATGGCCGGCCGCGAAAACGTAGAGCCGTCCTGCTAAACTGCGGCTTGGTGCCTTTCGGGAGAACTACTGGCTTTACTTCATGGGGTTGTTGTTGGTGGTTTTGGTTTTTTGTTGTTATTTTTTTTAATTAATGGTGTTGGAAAAGACTTTCGAGATCATCAAGTCCAACCTGTCACCCAACATCATCTGATCAACTAAACCACAGCACCAAGTGCCTCATCCAGTCTCTTCTTAAACACCTCCAGTGATGGTGACTCCACCACCTCTCTGGGCAGCCCATTCCAATCACACTTTCTGTGAAGAACTTCTTCCTAACATCCAACTTAAACCTTCCCTGGCACAGCTTGAGACTGTGTCCTCTTGTTCTGGTGCTGGTTGCCTGGGAGAAGAGACCAACCCCCACCTGGCTACAACCTCCCTTCAGGTAGCTATGGAGAGCAATAAGGTCTCTCCTGAGCCTCCTCTTCTGCAGGCTAAGCAACCCCAGCTCCCTCAGCCTCTCCTCATAGGGCTTGTGTTCAAGGCCTCTCACCAGCCTTGTTGCCCTTCTCTGGACACCCTCCAGCAAGTCAACATCCTTCCTAAACTGAGGCGCCCAGTACTGGACACAGTACTCAAGGTGTGGCCTAACCAGTGCTGAGTACCGGGGCACAGTGACTTCCCTGCTCCTGCTGGCATGTTGTTTCATGTGACCTCAGGATCCGGAGAGTAAACAAACGTATTCCCAGGCTATAATAGCAGAGGTAAATGTGTTCTAGGAAGGTTCTGAATCGAGTGAAGTGTCTTCATCAGTAGTGGAAAAAACACAAGCAACACTCCTGTTCTGTTTGCTTGGTTTATCTAAAACGCCCTTTGATTAGCTGCTTTTAGAATAGTTTCATTAACCCACGGAGTAATAGTAGATTTTTGCCAGTGGTGTGATCTAAGTCTGACGTGTCACGCAGGCAAAGGTCCAGTGTTTCTGATGGTTTTGTTATTTATATTTCAGTTGGGCGCAGGGAAACAAGTAGAGTTCTACCATTCTGCTACAGACAAGTAGAGCAAGGCCCTTGTTTTAAAGGGATTAGAAACTGGGATGATTTATATTTAAAATCTGAAACAAAAGCTGAGTAAAATGAGCTTTCTCAAAAGAGTGGTAAGAGCAGCAACTGCATAGAACAGCTAAGATTTCTGAATGCTCATCTTAAATATGAAATTAAAGAATTCTGCTTTGCAACTTCACAATTATGAAGTATTGTGAAAGTCTTGTATAAGTCCTGTTAGCGAGTGGATACTGCTGGTCTCATACATATGGATGGGGCTTTACAAAAACAAAGCGAGAAAATTTATTCTGATAACTGCAGAGTTAACCTTTTTTCACTTCTCTGAAAGACTTGTTCAGGATTGTTTTAAATTCCAAAATCCATATTAGTGTAGTTTGGAAACTTATTTTATACTGTTGACTGTATAGTCATTTAGTGCAGTTGTTTTGCCTTTTAGAAAGATAAACTGAGGTTCTAATTCACACATTTGTGGTTTAGTTTGTGCAAGAGGGGTGTGCTGATGTTCAGTATTTCCTTCCAGGTTTACTTGACTGCTAGATACTGCTGTGAACAGCTTCCATTTCCTAAAAGGTTCAGAGTATGTTTTTTTATGGGTTACTAGCCTTGAGGGTGTAAAAATCTAGTGGCATCCAAGCACTAAGATTTTTAAATAACATATGGATTAAAAACTGCTTTTCAAGCAGTTCTTAAAATGATTTTTAAAAATTTCCTATGCTTCCTAAATTTTAATATTTTCCCTTACATTCACTGCTTTGCCATCTGAACTGAAGATGTTTTTTAGTTACAGACTTTAACACCTTCAATTTAGCAGTTTTCATGAGTCAGTAGATGTCTCTGCAGCACTTGGGCTGCATGCATGGGTTGTAAACAGCACATAGGAAATTATGAAATACAGTATCTCCTTGAAAATTACAGTTATGTCAAATTTTGAGAGCTTGTCACAGTTGCTAAGAATAATTTCTCGTTAATAATAATAAATAGTATTTCCATTCTTTAATATGGACATGGGAGGAGTAAAGATGGCCTGTTTAAGGAGGGTTGATCATTAAAGGAAGAGTATCCAGGGACAGAACTACCTGCTTTTTGTGTTAAATAAACTGGTATGGTAGATAGTGCCACCTTTGTGAATGAAAGCGAGTCTGGTGGGAGGGTTGTGTCTTTATGTGGGGCAGGATTGGTGTGTTGTGTGGATTATTTTGTGCAGTTTGTTGGATTTTTTTCAGAAAAACTTTGTCATTTTGTATTGTGTGGAAGTAATTTTTGTTTTGAAACTTCACATGAGATTAGTGAAAAATGCACAGCTGTCATGTCATAGACAAAGTTCTAAATTAAATACAGATTCAGTAATACAATCAAGCTTACAAAAATTAATTTCCTTTGTTTTAAAGATTAAGTCCTTATTTTTCTGTTACTTTTGTGATCTGACTTAAAGCCTAGACAAGAGAGGACTAACAGGTTCAGAAAGACTCTCTAGTCTGAGAAATGCTTCTAACAGGGATTTGATACAAGCAGTTTTTTATGCTTACTTAGGAATGAACATTGAAGCAGTCTAAAGTAAGATACTCATGTAACTGTGGTCTTAATTGATGTCTACTTAACTGGTTAAAAGTCCTTTAATAAAAATGAAATTTTTTCCTTTTTTTCAGATGCAGCCACAGAACTCCATGTGTCCAATTCTAGACTGAGAGAAATCGAAAGTATTAATGCAGCACAAAAACTTGAAGTAAGAAATTTTGGAACATGACTGCAATTAAAAGCAATAAATAACATTTGTTTCTTGTAAAGGTAAAATATGGCACTGAAGTTGCTTGTCCCTGGGTAAATCTAGAAACAAGGGTGAAAGTGGTGTTAAATGTGACTCTTGTTTGATGACAAACTACCATCACAGTGCAGGGGCACATTTGCTGATTGGAGTGTATGTGGTGCAAGTTTTCATCTTTTGCTAACGTACACATCCTGTAGCAGTGCATACCTATCACGTGGACTTGGACTGCAGTAATAGACTTAACTCTGAAAAGCTTGCAAATGCAAAAATCTTCTAAGTTTCATAAATTTTATCGTCGGTATAAAGTGTTTGTGTTCCTTGATGCAGGTCTGCCTGTGTTGCCCTACTGTATGGTCATTTTAACACGGCTACAAATGCTCATGCTCTTCCAAAACTCCTTACAAATCCCATGTCGCCTTGTAGAAGATGAGTTTGTGTACAGAGGACTTGGTCTTGTGAATTTATGGCTGTAAACCTACAGCTTTCATGTATGTCTGCAGCCCTCAAGAGCACTGCGAAGTAAAGATAGTTAAGATATTCCTGGGGAAGTAACTGTTTGTGCCTGTCATTTTTGTAGACTCTTGCTATCTGCTACAGGCCAGTGTCAGAATACTGGACTCCATGGATATTAGCTCCAATTTGTGCGGTGTGGCTGTTCTTAAATCCCACCTGTGGATCATGCTAAGGTGTCATTTAGCTCCGAATTTTTCTTCTTGCCATTTACCTCTTGTCACTGCAAACCTATTTCTGAAAGTGAGCTGAGTCCATGGCATATGAAAATGAAAATTAAAAGCTTGGATGTGTACCTGACTGTGGGTCAACACTTGGAAGTTACTGTCACTGTGCATTTTAATGAAATAGCATGAGAAATCTGTACAGTTTAATTGATTTCTTTACTGTTCAGCAGACTTAAACTTTTCTAATTCTGTAAGAACTATTCTGAATTTACCAACATGAATTTCTCATTTTTGCTAGAACGAGAGACTGAAAAAAGTTTGTAGCGATTTAGAAGAAAAGCATGAAGCAGCGGAGCTTCAAATAAAGCAGTTGTCTGTAGAGTACCGAAAGCAGCTTCAACAGAAAGAGGTAAGGTACAGAGTGAAATAATTTGAACAAGTATGCCCTGTAATCATAGACTCATAGAATTGTCAGGGCTGGAAGGGACCTCAAGGATCATTTAGTTCCAACCCCCTGCCATGGGCAGGGACATCTCACACTTAGATCAGGTTGCTCAGAGCCCAGTCCAGCCCAGCCTTACAAACTTGCAGGGATGGGGCTTCTACCACCTCCCTGGGCAACCTGTTCCAGTGTCTCACCACCTATATTATGCTGTTTAATCTCTTTCTTAGAGTTTCTGTGCTAATCCAGAGTAAATGTTATCCAGTTTAGGTTTCTTGGTTTATTAATGTAGACACTGAGAGCCTAAGACATACATTTCATGGGACCATGTAATGTAAGCAGAGCTGGCAGCAGATAGTTAAGATATGTATCAGTATTTTTGTTGTTTCTGGAATCACTGTGAGAAAGAACATTTAACTTCTCTGCATCTCTAATTCAGTTATCTTTAAAGAAGTCAAAATTTCCTATTAAAACTTTGGATGTGCATCATTGCATATTTGTAAACTTTGCATAGTCTGTAAAATATGAGTTAAGACTGCTTTTCTACCTTAGGAGAGTATGGGGCTTCTTTCCTTTTTTAGTGAAAGTGAAGTATTTTGTGCTGGGGGTGGGGGGGAGTTGTGTGGTTGGTTCACATTTTGTGGGGCCACAAGAGATAAAGTAGAGTCTATTTTGATATTCACTTACTCAAATAATGCATTTTATTCTGTATGTTCAGGTGGAAATCAGCCATCTGAAAGCCAGACAGAATGCTCTACAGGAACAACTGCAGAAAGTACAGACAGCTACTCAGTCAGCACAGTTAGGAACTGATGCTTTGCCATCAGATGCTACTTCAGCTTCCTATGTTCCTGTGGTCAGACATTCATCAGGTTTTGAAGGAGATGACATGGATTTTGGAGATATAATATGGTCACAACAAGAAATAAACAGATTGTCCAATAAAGTTTCTACACTTGAATCTGAAGTTGACCACTGGAAGCACATTGCACTAGTGAGTGGTTCCCCTCTATCTCACGCTTCCCTCTCCTCTACATTAATGTTTTCATTGCATTTAGTAGTTTTGAAGTGGGTCTTTTGAAAGTTACACTATACAGTTTCTAGAAGTGACATGATTTGAGGGAAAAGCTGATCTTGTTGTCATTTCCTTACTGTCATATGACTAGGGGCATATTCAGTGACTAACTTCCAAATATTTTTTCTTGATGATTTTATGCATGATTTGTCAAGTTAGGAAAAGGATTTCATAAATTTCTTCCTGGCTCTACTCTTGAATATTTACTGACAGCATCATACTATTCAAAGTGATAGCTGGATACTTGCATACTGCTTTTACGTACTCTTCTCTCAGTCCTTGGTGTGTCAGTTGTAGTTCATGATCTGCTGAGACACGGGATCTTGCAAGCTGTTGTTGATGTCAGTCATCATTTATAGCCTGCTTTCAGAGTTATAGTTTTCCCATGTGGAATTACTCAGTTAAGCAGCCCAGTTGTCTTATTAGATGCAATAACACACCCCACCCCAAACTTTTACACATTTGCCTGTAATAACAATTATTTTTTGATGGAAAATTAGAATGTTTCCTTTAAAGTGCCCTTTTTTTTAATATACCCATGTTACTGTAGATTTAAATTTTGCTCCACATTAGCTTTGTTGTTTTCTACTTTTGAGTATTAATGGAGGAAACACTTACGTGGAAAATAACCATATTTATCACAGTTTTCACATGGATATGTGATTTTTTCTTCTCAGTCTTCCAAAGCACAAAGGACAGATGATGCTGAACAAAGTGAAATATGCAAACTGCAAAATATTGTTAAGGTAAGATGACATCTTTGACAAACTATTCTTCCTTTATACTTTTGATAGTTTTGCATATGGCCACAAGACTTGTAGTTAAATGTAGTTAAAATACAACTCTAGCACTTGTCTTCTCTGTTCAAATGCATGTGAGCATGTAATAGCACAACAGTATTTCAGTCAGCCATACAGACAAGAGTTATTCATAGAAAGGGTATTTATATAGTTTGATGAATAGAATATGTAAGCTTAAAAGAACATCAGTATTTATAAGGGCAAGTTACTTTCAGAAGATGTTGATGACTTACGAGACTGAATTTTAGAGAGACAAAGTAATTTCTTCTTCTCAGAAACATCTTGTGGTTTTTCATTGAAGACACAAAATACTGGCTTGGATGTCATCCTTGAAAGTTACGAGAGAGATGTCCTAATATCTCCCTACATTGGTTTAATATTTGGTTTTGTGCAGATGTATTTTTAAAGGATTGTCTTAACATGTTTAGAAAAACCCAAATCAGCAAGAATATTGACCTCTCTTGGGAGAAATCCTTTTAATCAGTCCGTTCATTTACTAGGAAAAGCTTTTTCTTTCGTTTGTAATTTTTCTTAAGATTCTGTTCTGTATTTTATCATTCTCCTTCTCTAATATTTTTAGGAGCTCAAACAGAATTTATGTCAAGAAATAGATGAACATCAACATGAACTTTCAGTACTGCAGGATGCACACAGACAAAAGCTAGTAGAGATTAGTCGTCGACACCGAGAAGAGCTGAGTGAATATGAAGAGCGAATTGAAGAACTTGAGAATCAATTACAGCAAGGTCTTTATTACCACATGCTTGCTTTATTTAATGTGTAGTGAATTTGTGTTAAAGCATGAAATATGTAATAGTGTAATAGATAGCAAAAGCAAGATGTTTGGGAATCTGACTTTCAACTTTAGTTCAGCTTTAAGACATGTATGTCCTGGTATCTTATATTCCCTTTAGCTGGCTTGAAAACTGGAATGATAGCATTTCATCTTCTGACATATATCAGTCTAGAGGTCATTTTCTATGCATATCAAATGTTGTGCTCTAAATTCTAAACATCAGGGGTGGGTTTTTTTAATTTGCTCTGAATATAGATGTGGACAAGATCTCAGTACAAAAATAATTTTGGTGAGAAGTACTACATGCCAGTTGTGTTGCTTGATAAAAGCTCACAGACCACCATCAAGGACCACTCCATAGCCTGTGATGTGACTAGATTACAATCTAGAAGCTTCGTAGTTCTCACAAGGAGTTTTCCATTGTCTTATATTTTGTATTCCATAAAAATAGTAATTTCAGTTAAGTTTCCTTTAGGGGCTTCTTTGCAAAAAAGACATATGATTTGCCTGTAACCCTCTTAAATCTGTTAAAAGTCAGACTTCTGAAGAGTGCATACTCTCCTTTTGGAAAGAGATTGATTTTATTCTTGGAAAGATGGGAGGTATATTCACAATCTCTTCTAAGACAGTACTGATGGGAAATGTATTTCTTAAAACCACAGAGCTCACAAGACATAATCTGTCTTTTACTGCGTGTGCTATATTTATATAGCATGCATCTATGCTGCATGTACAGCAGGATTATTTTAATGTAGTCAAAGGCAGGAATCCCATTCTATTTTGCATTAGAAGTGATCTGTAAAATACTGATTACAGCTTTTGAAGAATTTTAGAGTATTTTATATTATTTTTTGGTTTTGTTTGACAACATAGTACAGACTGGGACAGAGGGAAGTGTTAGGGCTTACACTGAAATAAATTCGTAAGCGGTGTGCTTTCATTTAACTTCGTACATTTTTGATGACAACTTTTTATACTCTGGAAATTACACTGTGATGGTTGTACAGAACTCTGAATGTTGTGGTAGTGTGGTGGTTTTGGAAAAACATCAGTCCTACAAAATGAGATATTCAGGTGAAAAATTTTGTGCATAGTTTAGCAAATGACACGCTATTTTGTAGCAAATTGTTGTCTACAATAACCATTTGGCAAATCTTTGGAATTCAGTTAAATTCTAATCAAACTTTTTCCCCTGGGCTAGATTAGATGGCATTGGACAAATTATTTGTAGAAAACCAGAGGATTCTGAATGCTGTTAGATTCTGTCATCTCCCCACCAAGACAGGTTGAGGTCAAGTATATTTTAATTAAACTATGAACATGTATGCCTTGCAACACTTAACCTTTTAAAATTATTTTGAGCCAGGGATCTGTAGTTACTGGAAAAACCTGCTTGTCAAACCAGTCATATATTTATAGCACTGCTTCAAATGTTCATTCTATTTAAATAAGCTTTCTGTTGATGGTGATCATGTCTTTGGCTTAGACGATATCAGGAGAGGAGACGGAAGAAGAGACTTTTAAGCAAAAGGTCTTCACTGCTGGCTTTGGTTAATTTTGCAAATAAGCTCTTTTTTTTTTTTTTTTTTGCTTTATAGGTGGTGTGAGCAATGATGCCATGGATAACTCTAAAATTAGTGAACAACAAAAAAGTGCTCAGAGTTTTGAAGGAGGCAAATTAGATGAGTTGCAGGTTGTAAAGGACCTAGAGGATGAAATAAAAAAGTTAAATCACAAATTGTCTTCTGCCAAAGAAGAAAACAAAGCTCTATTGAAAGAGAAAGAACTGGTGAAGGCAGAACAAATCCAAATAACACAAGAATATGAAAATCTTAAATCTGACTTTAGTGTGCTTCAAAGTTCTGTTGCAGAGCAAGATGCTCTCCTGAAAGAACAGGAGAAGAAGCTGCAATCAAAGACATCACTACCAGAAGATGTTGTCAGACTACAGCAAGCACTCTTAGGTATAATGATGACCATACTTACTTATTCTATTTTTAGTGTATCTTCACAGGTTTTCACTTTTAATGCTCAGAATTTATTTTAAGAATCTGAAACTAAATATAAGAATATGTACGATTTTTAAGTTGCTGAATTAGGAAAGCGTTGCCCAATGAGGTAGGGGTAAGCAGAGAAGGAAACATAATCAGGACTAGTGTGATTATCATTGGAATTTCTGATTAGGTAGGTAATGATGTCTGCTAACTGTTTGATAAGTTTTTCTTTCGAATTAAGTAAAAGCCTTAATAGAAGTTGTCTGGGTAAATTTTTAAAGCATGCTTTTTGTGTGTAAAGGCAGTCTGTTGCTAGTATCTTCTCCTTACAGAAATGCTGACATACTATCTGTTTAAGATCTATACCTCTAGAAAATCTTTTAATAGTGCATAACTGACACACTGGAGTACATAAGTCCTTCTAATATAGCCTCAGTTGTAAGAATAATGCTCGGCATGTGGTGATTGGTGTATTTGAATCTTTAAAGCTCTGAGCTTTATAATCTCAAAAATACTGAGAAACTAGTCTCTTTGGAATAGCAGAGTTCTGTTGGAGCAAGGTGGGGGAATGATTTGGTTTTGTTGTTTGGAAAGTAGTAAAATTATGGGTTGTTTTTGTTTTCTATTACAGAAGCAGAAAATGAAATAGCAAGACTTTCAAATTTAAATCAGGTAAAGCAATTCTTAAGTAAGCCAACAGAAAGGTTGATAACAGTAGTAACTGATTGAAAAAATCAGTTACTATACATTGGCACATACTATGCTATGGCACTGTACATTTTTTGGAACATTTACACTGGTACTTGATAACCTCATAATTGTAGATTAGTTATGTGAGTACAAACGGAATTAATAGAAATGATACACCTTGCTTCTGAAACTCTACAGCGTACTCTGTTAAAGAAAACCAGTAGAACTCTACCTGTCCCATTACTGTAATGTACATTTTTAAAGTATTAATATGACATTCTGTGAAGTTTGTCATTTTTCACTTCTACTTTGGCACATACCATATTTTTTCACTATTAGCAGTTGTAAGATATCTCTCTTCTTCCATATAGTACATTCCATCTTACTGATGAAGTTAAGCGGTGGAACATACGGTTTCTCTGGAACACACCTTTAGATATTGGGAAGACTGACTTAGTTCTTTACAAGGCTTGAGAGATTTGGCTTAATTTTCCTTGTGTCTGGTGGAGTTTTTCAACTGGTGCCTTCGGTGTTTTGTATTCAAGAGTTTTCAAGGCATTTTCCATGAGGATACTGTTGAGGTGTCCTTGATTGAAACTTGCCAGGCAGCCTACTATATGTTTAGGGTATCTCTTGGCGATAAAATAGTTTATCCCGGAGGTGACTATTACTTTACATGTCAGACCATATCTGTTTGTGCAGTAATGCAAATTGTGTTCCTAAACTTCGTGATGAGAAAATAAGTGTGTGTGAATGGTACAGACAAATACTTCACAACCAAAAATTTTTAATTGGGATAATATTTATGTAGGCTTAGAGATTCTAACATAAAAATACATGCTTTGCTTTTAATTGTTGAGTGGGGAGAAAGAAACTATTTTGAATCTGAACAATTTATAAATTTCAGCAAGAAAAAGTCTAATGTTTGAATTATTTCTATTTTTTGTCACTTAAGGAGGGACTTGAGAAGGAATTGACAAGTGCACAACATAAAAATGAGGAGATTCTTTCTGCAAGTACTGAGGACCAGAATTCAGAATTAAGTCAGTTAAGACAAGATTTGCAAAGAAAAGAGCAAGAATTAAGTGAAAGTATTGCTGAAAGAGAAACATTGATAGTGGAGTTGGAAGAACTAGACAAGCAGAATCAGGAAGCTAATCAGGTAATAAATATTACAACTAATTACTAAACTGCTAAAGTAAATTTTTAGATTTGTATGCGTGCATGTTTATCTGTGGAGTTGATCTTTGAACATAGATCACAAGGAAATGTGTTATTCTTTGAAGCTTAAAATGTATTGGGACCAGCGTTTCTTGATAATTTCCATCTCCATTTGAACTTAAGTGTAAGAAACTCACTTGTTATGGACAAAGAAATAATACTTCATGTGACCTATCAATGTTACTTTCTGAAGTGCAGTTAGATACTATTTCATTCTTTCAAGACTCTTGATTGGTTTTGTTCTGCTAATATTTTGATCAGTGTTTTGTGACAGTATGCATAAAATGAATGTTTTCTAAATTTTTCTTTCTTCCCATTATTTTCAATTATGTTGAATAATTAAGCTACTTTATTACCAGTTGTTCACAATAGAAGCATTTATGGAGCAAAAAAAGGTCACTGATTACATGTAATTAAAGTGGAATGATACCTTCTGATATATTTGACCTGCGAACATACAGTTGCAAGTTTTGTGGAATTGAGCATTCAGAATGTTTTCCTATTAAATGAATCCCTGCATGTGTATTTAACAATAAGCTCAAAGAAGAAATTTGAAATAGACTATCCAGATACGCATTCACTTTTAATTAGTTATTTTAAATTCAGTGCCTCTCTGTTTTTAAGTAATGGGTGTTTGCTTCATACCTATTCCAACTGCCCTGATAAACTCTGATAGTTCTTTTTCTTAAGTTGTTCTCTTTGTGTTCCTTGATTTAGGTAGTTACGGTTCTTCTGAGGGAGATGGTCTTCTTTGCTTTAATGAAATGTAATCTATCCCTACTTGGTATTTGGTTTTAATTAATGTAGCATTGATTAGTTGATACTACTTGTTGACTTCCACTGGCAAATAGGAAGCATTTATGCTTCCTCTCTATTTTTTGTTGTTGTTCAGATGATAAAAATTAATGAACTGCATCATTTGGCTCATCCTTCTCTCCTAATTAATTCTTATTTGTGTTTATTTCAGCATATGATTGCACTGAAAGAGCAGCTGTCAAAACAGCACACAGAAACTGATAGTATCATCAAACAGCTGAAACTTGACATAGATTCTGAAAGAAAGAAAGTATCAGAACTGGAAATTGAGAAGATGGAAACTATTAAGGAGTTAAATAGTCAGAAAGAAAAACTAAGCCAGTGTTCATATGCACTTAATGATTTGCATATAAGTAAGCAGCAACTCCAAGATAATATTAAAGATCTTCAGGAACAATTAAGGAAAGCCCAGGACTGTAATTCACATAACAGAAAAGAAATGGGAGAATTACAGCAGAGACTAAAAGAAAGAGAAGAGGAACTTTCTGTATCCTTGAGCAAACTAACAGAAAAAGGTAGTCAGGAATCTAACTACATTTGTCAAGATGTGATTCTGAAAGAAAAAGAAGTAGAAATTTTAAAACTACAGAAGGACATTTCAGAAAATAAACAACTAAGTGAAGACTTGGAGAAATCTCTGTCTGATCTCAGAACACAAAATGGAAAACTGATAGCAGATATTGAAGAACTAAAACAGGAGTTAAGTAATACCATTTCTGAGAAAAATAAAGTTTACTTGGAAAAAGATGCTGTTGTGGAGGCTTTGAAAATGGAAAAAAGGCAGTTAGAGAGCGAATTGAACCAGACAGAAAAGAGGCTTTTGGAACAAGCACAAAAGTATAAGCAGACTATTGGGGAATTATCCAATGCACGTAGTATGGACACCACTGCATTGCAGCTTGAGCATGAGCGCTTAGTTAAACTCAATCAAGAGAAAGACTTTAAGATTGCTGAACTTAAAAGGAGCATTGAGCAGATGGAAACTGACCATCAGGAGACAAAAGAAATGTTGACTACTAGCTTAGGAGGTCAAAAGCAGTTGACAGAACTCATAAAGGAAAAGGAGGTATTTATTGAGAAATTGAAAAATCAAACTTTACAGGTAAAGCAGGAACTTGAGGAATATATGAAAGTTTCAGTAAAGCAAGATGTCTTAAAACAAAATTTGGAGGAAAAAGACAGAAGTCTTGCAGTCATGAAGGAGGAAAATAACCACTTGAAAGAAGAAATTGAACGCCTTAAGGATCAGCAAAGCAGATCTACACCTGCGGTTGAACCTAAAACTCTAGATATCATTATTGAACTTGAAAGTGAGGTCACACAGTTAAAAGTGATAAAGAATAATCTTGAAGAAGAAATAGAAGTTCACAAAAAAACAATAGAAGATCAAAATCAAACAACAGCACAACTTCAGCAGTCTTTGCAGCAACAAAGAAAGGAAATAGATGAGTCTAAATTTCAGTGTGAGCAAATGAATGTCACACATGAAAGACTTTCTTTGGAGAAAGATGAGGAAATTAAAAACTTGCAGAAAACAATTGAACAGATTAAAACTCAATTGCACAAAGAGAGACACATTATTCAGACTGATTCTTCTGATCTCTTTCAGGATACCAAAGTTCAGACTCTTAATGGAGAAAATGGAAATGAAAAACATGACTTATCTAAAGCTGAAATTGAAAGACTGGTAGAAGGCATCAAAGAAAGGGAAATGGAGATTAAGCTTCTAAATGAAAAGAATGTTTCTCTAAGTCAGCAAATTGATCAGTTGTCTAAGGATGAAGTTGGCAAACTTAATCAGATCATTCAAGAGAAGGAAATGGAAATACAAGCTCTCAATGCTAGGTTTTCCTCAGCTTCCTATAGGCAGGATGTTCTTTGTCTTCAGCAGCAGTTGCAAGCTTACGTTGTGGAAAGAGAACAAGTACTAGCAGTTCTAAGTGAAAAGACAAGAGAAAACAGTCAGTTAAAAACAGAATATCGAAATATCATGGATATGGTTGCTGCTAAAGAAGCAGCTTTGGTAAGGTTGCAAGAGGAGAATCAAAAGTTATCTAATAGATCTGAAAACAGCAGTGAGGACATGTCTAGAGAAACTATTCAGAATTTATCTCGTATCATTCGAGAAAAGGATATTGAAATAGATGCTCTAAGTCAAAAATGCCAAACTTTATTGGCTGTCTTGCAGACATCAGGTACAGGGACTGGCAATGGCTCAGGCGGTGTTAACAGTAACCAGTTTGAGGAACTTCTGCAAGAACGTGATAAATTAAAACAGCAAGTAAAGAAGATGGAAGAGTGGAAGCAGCAAGTCATAACCACGGTTCAGAACATGCAGCACGAATCAGCTCACCTTCAAGAAGAGCTGCACAAGCTTCAAGCACAGTTTTCAGTTGAAAGTGACAGTAATTCCAAGTTGCAAATAGATTATAATGGCTTGATTGAGAGTTATGAACAGAATGAGAAAAAGCTGAAAAGCTTCAGTCAGGAATTGGCACAAGTTCAACACAGCATAGGACAGCTTCATAACACCAAGGATCTTCTCCTGAGTAAACTTGATTTGGCAACACCATCTGTGGCAACAGCTTCCACCATTTCACAGCGTTCAGATGTTCAATACAGTACTCCTGAAGTACTCAGCGATGAGTCTAAACTGCTTCAAAAGGAGTTGAAACAGCTGAAAAAAAAGTTGCAAGAAAAAGATTCAACTATCAAGACTCTTCAGGAAAACAATCAACGGTTATCTGATTCTGTGGCTACAGCATCAGAGATTGAAAGAAAGAATCAAGAATGGACTGAGTCAGAGATGAGACAAATCAAAGAAAAACATGATGTCTTACAGAGGTCTCTTAGGGAAAAAGACATATTAATCAAATCTAAAAGTGATGAGTTGCTTTCTGTGAGTGAAAATCTTAGCAACAAAGAAAATGAAAATGAGCTTTTGAAGCAAGCTGTGACTAATCTTAAAGAAAGAAATTTGATTTTAGAAATGGATATTCGAAAGCTGAAAGAAGAAAATGACAAAATAGTTGCACGATGTAGGGAAAAAGAAACAGAATTCCGAGCACTTCAGGAGACTAATATGCAATTCTCAATGATGCTGAAAGAGAAAGAATTTGAGTCTCACTCAATGAAGGAAAAAGCTCTTGCTTTTGAGAAGTTGTTAAAAGAAAAAGAACAGGTATGTGCATTCATATCCATGAATGTCTTATAAAATTAGCAAAATAGCAATGAATTTTTGTGTATATCTGGCCATTAAGCATTTGTTTGAAATCAGTTTGTAGCTCCGTACTGTGTTACATACTTCAACAAAGGAATCTTTCCCTTGCAAAGTTAAGAAATTAGAAGTCAGCAGGTGAGTAGTGTGAGTAGTATTTGATTAATAAAACCAAATAATTGAAGCTCATAAATATTAATGATAAAAATAAAGATTGGTTTACTTTTATCCAACATCCTCAATAAAAGTAACTGCTTTTACAACCACCTATGAGAGAAAAGGTAAAGAGCATTCTCAAGTTTCAAATCACTGAAAATGCATTCATGTCTATGTGTGAATTCTGTGTAATTTACATACACTTCTCCTTTATATGCTAATATAAAGTTCTGGTAAATCACATGTTAATTTGGAACAATATTCACTGAAATTCAACATACGAAAATACGGACATTGCTGTGATTCACTGAAGTCTAATCTTTGAGTTCACCTTGTAGCTTGTTTTAACAGATTTCTCCATGTTTTTGTCTTTGAGTTCAGTCAAGCGAGCTACCTAGGCTGATGCTTTGTGTGTTCATGGCCTGATAAATGGGTATCACAGGGAAGAGATTCCAGGCACATAAGGAAAAGTAAAATTTTCAGGTGTTACACAAGTGTCTGAGTCACTATGTACATAATGCATATCTCTTGTCTAATGATAAATAGATTTATTCATGGCAGTCAAGTAAGACAACGCATCTGTATAGTGTTTTTCAGCAATAATTTTTGCTCTATCTTATGTGAATAAAATAACTTCAAAGTAATACTTTTTTCAGAATGGTTTTTTCCTATGCTGTAGGGCCAGGTGTGTCCTGCTCTTTTCCTTGTGAGATCAGTACTGCCTTTATGCTTTTCTGTGCAAAAACTATGTCTCCTTTGGTAAAACTATTTGCTTCATTTGAAATGCTTATTTGTGTCTTCAACAGGGCAAGACAGGAGAATTGAATCAGCTGTTAAATGAAGTTAAATCCATGCAGGAAAAGGCTGTTACGTTTCAGCAAGAGAGAGACCAAGTCATGGTAGCACTCAAACAAAAGCAAATGGAGAGCAGTGCTCTGCAGAGTGAGGTACGCCCCCAAACAATTTACAGTTGCAAGAAAGTGAAAATAATAAGAAATTGCATCTGTAGTGTTTTGTGACTATTTTAAGTAACAATCACTTGCAAAAAGCATTTATAATCGATACATGTGCAGTGTGCTTCAATGGACATCTTTGATGTTAACTTGTTTTTGTGAAAGGTGATAGTGTGACCAACTGAAGCTATGTCTACACAGATACAGCACTTGCGTGAGAAAGAGCAGCGCCTAAATCAAGAACTGGAGAGGCTACGTAATCACCTTTTAGAAATGGAAGACTCCTACACACGAGAAGCTTTAGCTGCAGAAGACAGAGAGGTCAAGCTAAGAAAGAAAGTTGTAGTTTTGGAAGAAAAACTTGTGTCTTCATCCACTGCAGTGGAGAACGCCAGGTAGTGTTTTGATTTTCTACGGTAGTGGCATTGGCTCTAAATATCAGAGCCAGACTGGTACGGATGCTTTATTTTACTGAATTGCCATTCTGTAATATGCTAAGCACCTGAGAAAACAAAAATTATGGGAACTGTTATTAATTACATCTCATGCACTTCCAACTAAAGTATTGGGGGTTTTTTGATTGCCAACATTTTTTTATGAAACTTACTTAAAATCTGCTGCTGGATTTTGGTGGTTTTTTGTTTGGTTGTGAGGTGTGTGGTTTTTTTGGTTTCTTTCTTTTCTGTGTGGTGATATCTGTTATTACCTTCATAAATGTATTTTATTTTCATTAAGTCATCAAGCTACTCTGCAAGTTGAATCTTTGCAAGAGCAACTAAACCTGGTTTCCAAGCAGAGAGATGAAACAGTGCTACAGCTCACTATCTCACAGGACCAAGTGAAGCAGTATGCATTGTCACTGGCCAACCTGCAGATGGTACTAGAGCAATTCCAACAGGGTAAGTTTTGTCAGTTGCAAAGATTGTAACAAGTCTTTCTTAACTGAGATAGTTACCATATTTTGGTGCTTTTTCGTTATTAGTTTCCTGGTTTGCTTTTTGATAGCTTCAACTTTAAGATTTGTTGTCTTTTAAAATCTTCTGAAAACAATTCTGGGCCTGTGAAAACTGCTGGTCAAGATCCCATTTATGAAATTTGAACTCCCCCTCTGCCTCTTGAAGACCTTGTTATGATTCAAGATTGGTTTGTTTTGATTTATGTTTTTAACCCTTTAGAAGAAAAAGCGATGTATTCAGCAGAGCTGGAGAAACATCAAAAACAGACTGCAGAATGGAGGAAAAAAGCAGAAAGCTTAGAAGAAAAAGTTGCATCACTGCAGGTGGGTGTGAAACTGAATGTTGATTCTTTACTGAATTTTCTCATTGTTGGTTTCAAAGAATAGATCAAGTTATTATAATTGTTCTCTTCCATGGAGAGGAGGGCAATAAAAGATCATCAGCAAAGTAGCATTCCTCTGCTGAACATCCATTTTCTCAGGATGTTTACAATCCATGTACTCTAAAGAAAAAGTCATTGAAGTCTCTGAATCTTTTATGTTTGGGCTGTATTGTATTAGTGTAATTGTTATAGTGAACACCCTTGCTTCTCTTTGTTTCCTACTCTCTATTCAGGAAAGTTTAGGAGAGGCAAATGCTGCACTGGACGCAGCATCAAGGCTTACTGAGCAGCTTGACATCAAAGAGGAGCAGATAGAAGAGCTTAAGAAAGAAGGTAAGTACATTTTTTAATCTCCACTTAAAATATTCCAAACAGCCTAGGAGACAATGCAGTATTCATAGAAACTTAGCAAATTTCATCTTCTATGAGGAAAAGAATAATTCTGTGCTACCTTTTGAGGACTCATATCTTTGTAAAGCAAATTTGAGAAAACAGGTTTACATGCTCTTAGGGATCTTTCTCAAAGGAAAGCTTTGTAGTATTTGGGTTTTTCCTATAAATACCAGTGACCTTGCTACAGGTCTGTCAGTGCCTTTTAGAAAAGTTTGTAAGATGCCAAGTGCTGTCAGATTTCCCATTGTAAGTAACTGTTGTATTTGACATAGACACGGAAACACAGCCTGTGTGCTGTTGGTAAGAAATGGGGGTTGGTCTCTGCTTCCAGGCAACCAGCACCAGAACAAGAGGACACAGTCTCAAGCTGTGCCAGGGGAGGTTTAGGCTGCATGTTAGGAAGAAGTTCTTCATAGAAAGAGTGATTGGCCATTGGAATGTGCTGCCCGGGGAAGTGGTGGAGTCACCATCACTGGAGGTGTTTAGGAAGAGACCTGATGGGGTGCTTGGTGCCATAGTTTAGTTGATTAGATATTTGGATGATAGGTTGGACTCTATGATGTCAAAGGTCTCTTCCAACCTGATTAGTTCTGTTCTATTCTGGTCTGTTCTATTCTGTTCTATTCTATATATAGAGGGCTCTTGCACAAATGTGATACTATCTAAAGAGAGATTATGTGGAAGATCTTGGACACATCTTTAGGTTATATTTGTAGATAGCATTTCCAATAAGCTTTCTGATTGCTTGTATTTAGAAAGGTCATTTTGTGATTCTGTGAATGCTTTGGAGTGTGGTTTCATTGGATTTTGGTTTTTTTTCTATCACTGAAACACAAATTCTGTAAGAGATGCATATAGTCTTCTCTTTCATAAACAAGTTTAACATTAAAACTGTGGGAATGACTGAAGAGAGCAACCTTTTGCTAAAAACATACTGTTTCAGTGTCTTTCTGTTTTATGGTCTTACACTCTTCAGTCTAATCACGTGGTAAAAACTGGAGAGTAATTTCTATCCAATGTATTTGAGTATCAAACATCATTAAGATTTATAAGCTCAGGGACTCATGAGTAGCATATGGTCCCCTTTTTTTTTTTCCTTAGCTGATTAATTTTCATCAGAAAGCAGTCATAACATTAACTAAAGCAGGACTTAAGACTAATAATAATTTAGCTGGATTTATGTACTTGTCTTGGCCCTGACTTGTGATTTTGTCTGCAATGTTTTGTTGAACCAAGAGGGAAAGTTACTTCTCTGTCTACAGTTGCATGGCATTTCTGATATGGGTGAACATAACAGGCTTGGCTCATGAGAGAATATTAGACTTCTGGGTTTTTTTATTGTCTTCATCTGTCGGTTTCTCCTCCAGTTTTCCAAATGAGTCCTGTTTTCTCTTTCCCTCTCTTTCTGTGGGTCACCATGTTTTGCTGTTATTGCAACATCCTCTGTTAAGGTCATGTTTTCTCTGAGAACATGGGATTAATCTAAAAACAGAGGAAAACTTGTAATTGGTCCCTGAATCAGTTTTAAAAAAGGAGCTTGAAGACCAAAGGTTTGCTCACTCCTTATGGCTGTTTAACAGCATGCACTTTCTGGTTTGGGGGTTTTTTCCCTCCATGTCTGTGGGCAGTTTTTTGGTGAATGCCTTTAAGGCTTGCTGGATGAAAACCTGGATCATTTCTGCTGGGTACAGTGGTAATTCTTGCTCAGAACATACACAACTAGTTATGCTATTAATTTTTAAATTATAATTTGTCTTATTCTTGAAATAATTAATATTTTCTTAAAGCATACTTGCTTTAAGAAGTTGGTGTGAAAAGTCACTTGAAAGACCAGAATTTCAGCAAGAACTCTACCAAAAAGTTATGACATTCCTAGTATGTATTTGAATGTCTACTTAAATTTAGTTGTTTCTAAGTGCAATTTGGCTTCCGAGTGGGTGTCGTAGGAGTGCTCCCTGAGCTCACATAGGAATTTTACACGCTAAAATAAATTTCAAGCCTTTGATTGGGTTTTTTTGACTGCCTGACCTGTGTATCTCTGTATCACTACAGGCATTCCTAGCATAAGTTTTCAAACACCTCGGAATGACACTAACGTGGGTATAGCCAAATGTGGCACTCTCAAATGGGGAGCTCTTCAATACTGGTTAATTCTGATTACAAACCTTTGCATGCATAAGAAAGCAGGAGAAGCTTGCAATTTGTGAGAAAAAAGAATCTTGGAATCTTATGAAACTATGCTGTATTGGCAAGCGATTTACTTGTCAAAAGTAATTGAAAAGGAATTGTTGCATAAAGGAAACAGCACTTTAAAGCTGTTGTAGAATAAATCATCATTTTTAGTGGGGGGAAAAAAGGACCACTCTGTTTTCTCTGTTTACACAAGAAAACATACAATGTCTTATTGAAAATTTGCCAAATACATTCCCAGACACAGTTTTGTTGGCCAAATCTTTTGAGAGGACTTTTTTATGGATTTTTTTTTTTTTTTTAAAGGAGAAGTGATTTTAATAGAAAAGTCTAAAATGTACCAGATGCATTTTTCTGAATTGCCATAAATGATTAACAAACAATTGGAAAGGATTGTAAATGTCTGGTCCACAGCAATCCACGATGAATTTTGGCTCAGGACATGTGTGTTATTCAGTCTTTTCATAGACACAAAGTACGTGACAAAGTCGTTTTCAACTTTCAGATTCTGTTTTAGAAGGAAATTTTCAATTTAAAAAATGTGTTTAATGATAGAGTTGCCTAGTCATGCTGAGTAGACTATAGCTATGTAGCTGTCCTTAAAAGTTGATCCTTTCTGATACAAAATATTTTTGCCAGGAAAAAAATGGAACACAATAATGTTTAATTAAAATTACTGATTGATACCTTTGTTTTAAAATTCAGTGTGTGAATAAAAATTGGAAAATAGCGTGTGATTCTTCTGCTTTGTAGAGCAAGAGCAACAAAAAATGGACTTAGAACTTGTGTTCAGATTCTGCTTATCCTTATGTGACATTGGTAATTTAATATTTTCAATTTGTTTTCACTCTGTGGAGACCCTAAGAGCTCCTGTGTGTGTTCCCACAACTGTTACCTTTCCGTAACTATATTCCAAATGTTCCTTCAAGTTTTCGGTCGTGTCTAACCACATGCACAAGGCATCATAATTTCAAGTAAGATTAAACTGCAGAGCCATGGATTAATTCTCCTGTGCCTCACCTCTGGGTTTTGAAAGGTGTGCTGAAGGACAGTCACATGCACTAAAATTTGTTCCAATAATATGGATATAGTCGTTACAAGAAATGTTCTTGTATAGTATGTATTATTTCATTTGTTTGAATAAGAAGCCTAATCCTTGGGTTCCTTGATCATGTCTTAGTATGACAGTTATCCACACTCTCTGAAATTCATATTTGTGAAGTAAAATGTTTATATTAAGAGGTACAAGTCATACCAGGTTGTATCCATTTCACAGCCTAGCTCTTTGATGTACATGCACAAAAACGCTGCAGGTTCTTGTGGAGTTATTGGTGTCAACTGAGAACCATGTTGTATCAACACGGTTGTGGCATGCATTTATTAATGATGGAAAGTCATGTGGAAACTACAGTGGAATGTTTTTCGTGCATCCCAGATGATTTGAAGGGTCTAAAAAGTATAAAAGTCGCTTTTCTTACAAAAATGCTGACTTCTTTTAGAAATCAGCTGCAAGATAGGTACAAGGAAAATGTATCTTTTGTGGAATTTGTTTTGGTTTTAAATTTAGTGCTTTTTGTTGGCATGAGCCCAAGAAGTTTTAAAATGGTAGGGAAATTAAGTTGATCAGCAGTTTTTCCATAGGATTTGGATATAAGCATTCAGTCTTACAGAGGAGGAAGAGAACAAGCTCTTAATTTCTGCTTGGTTTACTGTAGGGTAGAGTTGGTTTTCACACAGACAGCCCATGTTACACTTTCCATGCTTTTGTGTATTATTAAGACTAGTACTTTTAGTTGGAAACAAATACCTTCAAATGCAGAACTCCAGTTTGGTGAAAAATTGTATTTTTGCTCTCTTGAGGTGCAGGCACTTGTAGTTTATCCTACAAAGAACTCTTTGTATCTTGTGGTTTTGGTGTTGGTTTGTGTGTGTGTGGTTGGTGTTGTGGTTGGTTTTGTTTGGGGTTTTTTTTTTGGTTGGGTTTTTTGTTTGTTTTTGTCTGAGAACATTTTACTGCTAGTGTTCTGAAGTCCTGCACTTAGGGTTTTAATCGAGATTTTTTTTTTTGGTAGTGTTTTTTACTCTATGGTTTTTGTAGAAACGTGAACGTCAGCTACTTCTGTCCAGTTTCTAGTGGATCTGAGGTTTTATAAAGTAAAACTTTAAGGGTTTTCTAATTTTTATTATAAGCTTTACTTTTACGAGTTTTGTGGGAGGTCAGAGGAAGCTGGGCTGCTGGCACAGAATGATTTGGGTAATTGGGTGTATCCTGTATTTGAGCTAACAAGTAATTCATGCTAGTGGAATTTTACAACTGTAGCTGAATTGGTGCGTGAAGTTACTGCAGAAGAGTTAATACAACAATATCATACCATGGCTTCTTTTAATTACACGGGCCACTACATTTATCTCTCTTATTAAATACTCTGATCTTGTGAGGCTCAAGTGTGTAGGTAATAGACAAATCATTGATTGATATCAGAAATTTCAGAAAGCTGAAAAGTTACAGCAGTAGTAAATGCAGAATCTAAACTCCTCTGTTACTCTTCTAATAGTTCTTGGTTTGGGTTTGTGGAGAAGAAAAATAGCTAAAAATGTCATTATCAATGTTGTGGTATTCTAGATGAACGGATTTCATTTCAGCCACTACAGAACAGCTGTAGTGGAGCTGGTGTGCAAAAAAAAGAGGCAGGAAATCAGCGTAGTGACTCCTGGCACACTCTCAAACAAACTCATTTGAATTAACACATAATACTGGACTGTTCACTTAAGTTGCAGGCTATAATGGCTGACTGAGCATCTCCGTTTCGTCTTTGGTTCATGGTAGCTGTGGCATTTCATCTCTGTATTCCCAAAAGTATGGGGAATCTGGCATAAGCCTCTGCAGTCTTTCGTGCCAGTATAGAATTGTGTAGCCCAGCACTGGTTATAGGAGGCATTGGGGTGGCCTGGTGTGCCATTTCAAGAGCTTGCATTGGTTAACAGAAGCTGGGAAAGGTCCTAACAGAAGAGACACAAAACATGTTGCTCTGCTAGCCAATAATTCTCCTGGGAGTCCTCTTAGTACTTCAAGATTTGAGCATCCTGATGGAGTATGCAGAATAGTTGGCTTTAGGAAATATTTTAGGTTAAATACTGAGCTCAAAAGATCTGATGTCAACATGCAGTTTGATCAGGTTATGAAAAAGGTTGCCATCACAGGACTAAGGACCTTGATCAAGAGTTTTTTCCATTTCTGTTACTTATATAGAACAAAGCAGTACATCAGATCTTCTGCAGCTGATCTATTTCCTGTGTGTTCCTGCATTTAGTGTAGCTTCAGAAATTTGATCTTATAAATGAAAATAATAATCACTTCAGTTGACACTTTTTAGTAAAGAATCACATTGATTTTGGTTGTTCTTTTTAAAGCACCCTGGAATATTTTTTAAGTGTGTATTAATAGGTTTTGCAATAAAGTTTCAATTTTTGCTTATTTGCTGTGATGTTATTTTTTTATAGGTGAGATCAAAAGAGAAATGTTAGAAGATGTACAAAATAAACTACTGAATCTTATGAACAGCACAGAAGGAAAAGTGGACAAGTAAGTCTTTGATGACAGACTTCATACATGGTTTTGGGTTTTATTCCTCACATTGTAGAGATATGTTACTGACTCAGTTGCAAAAGCAGTGTAGAACTGGGCTTCTGTATGTGATCTTAGAATCATGGAATCAACAAGGTTGGAAAAGAAGTCAAAGATCATCAAGTCCAACCTGTCACCCAAGACCTCAGGACTACTAAACCATAGCACCAAGTGCCACATCCAATCCCCTCTTGAACACCTCCAGGGACAGTGACTCCACCACCTCTCTGGGCAGCCTATTCCAATGCCTAACAACTCTCTCTGTGAAGAACTTTCTCCTCACCTCCAGCCTAAACCTCCCCTGGCACAGCTTGAGACTGTGTCCTCTTGTTCTGGTGCTGGTTGCCTGGGAGAAGAGACCAACCCCCACCTGGCTACAACCTCCCTTCAGGTAGTTCTAGAGAGCAATAAGGTCTCTCCTGAGCCTCCTCTTCTCCAGGCTAAGCAACCCCAGCTCCCTCAGCCTCTCCTCATAGGGCTTGTGTTCGAGGCCTCTCACCAGCCTTGTTGCCCTTCTCTGGACACATTCAAGAGTCTCAATGTCCTTCTTAAATATCTTGTAAATATACTTGGATTAGTTTGATGTTGTGTGGTAGTTGTAAACAGTAATTTTGATTTGGTAAAACCAGTGTATACATCAATTTGGATTACTGACGTGTTTCTTACGTAGAAGAACACTTCAGTGCATGAGCTCTGCAGATGGAGATAAGCGTTCTTAGTGAACTTCTGTTACAATGTCTGAGAAGTGAGCAGCACGCCCTTTCATGTAGCTGCCATCACCTGGATGTTGTGAAAATCTCTTACGCTGTTGGCTTTTTGTTGGCTTTTTTTTTCACCCAGTAGGACCAAAAGAGGGAAAGAGGGGTAGACAAATGGCTTCCCTTATCCCCTTCCTTATGTCTTGAACTGGGAGTGTACATAGGTACCTGTTTAAATGCTCTCCTGAGTCATGATCTTGGAATAAACATTTTCCTTGATCATAGTCCTTACATCAAAACTTGCTTATATACCATTCAGTTTCATCTTAGTGCATACAATATTTCTAGTCCTGTCCAAATCAAAACTTACTGTATAAGAAATATTTTAACTTGTATGGGAAGGAAATGGGTGAGGTATGCTTTTAGTTCCTTGTATTACATTGCTTTATTTGGATTCTTGTAAATTAGGCAAGAGTGTGAGGAATAGGTGTGTGTGGATATTACAGTATCTGCTGTTACATAAAAGCACATTGTATAACAAGCTTTCTTTGTTCTGCAGGCTCCTGATGAAAAATCTCTTTGTTGGACATTTTCATACTCCAAAAAATAAACGTCCTGAGGTGTTAAGGTTAATGGGAAGTATCTTGGGAATAAAAAAGGAAGAACTTGATCAGGTAATACTTTGCAGAAAGTTACACTTCTTTTTTCACTTGTGGTACCTTGACCTGAAAACAGAGTGGCTTGCTACTTAACTAAATGTGACTGTCCCTGTGCTTACTGTGGGAAAAGTGTGGGCTTTGTTCTCTCGTCTGAAGTAATTTTTTTATGTGGGACATATTGGTCTTAATGGAATCTTTTGATAGCATTGTTATAATAGAATGGATCTCATTTTCCTGAGGAATGCTACTGCAGATAAGAAGGGATTTAACTGTTGTGCCTAACAGCTCTAATACATCAGTCAGAGAAAAGTCATCCAGTTTTGTATGTGGCACTAGGTATTGTGAAGAAATAAAAAGCCAAGTTTTTAAACTGTTGGTCTCTGGGAGGCAGAGAAGATTTTGACAGTAATTGAATTTTTTGTTTATCTGTAGAATTCCCACATAGTTATGGTGAATAAATATAAGGAGCACAGTGTTGCAGTTTCTTTTCCCTACTGCTTTATTTTGGTTTCCTAACGTCTTTTTTTTTTTTCCCCAAATACTTTCTAGCTGTTATCTGAAGACCAAAGAGGAGTTACGAGATGGGTTACTGGCTGGCTTGGTGGAGGAGCTGGGTCAAAGAGTGTACCTAGTACCCCTTTGAGGCCAACTCATCAGAACGTTTTTAATAGTGTAAGGATTAATTGTGCATTCTTTGTGTTTGAGTGGGAAGAATGGGGCAGTTGCATGTTAATGCTGATGTTTGGTTTGTTCAGCTTCACTGACTGATGCTGCTGTGCTGCATTATTTGTCAACTTTCTGTAACTGCTCTGGAATAAGGGTGTTTTTCTTTCACTAAACAAATATTTAGGCATTGATGACAGTGATACAATACTAAATGTTGGACTAATACAGAAATCCATGTACTGTTTCACTGATTCCTGGGATCACTGACTTCTTAGAGTATGAACCTTATCTTGCAGACTGTGCTGCAGGTTAAATACATGTGTGAGAATGGAATTCTGCAATACTCAACAGCATAGAAGAGCATGATACTGTGATACTGTATTTTAATGATCATGTTCCCATGTGTCCTTTAAATTTCATTTGAAAAGCTTTCTCAGCTAGTGCCTCTTAACGTACAGCATATAAAGTTGATGTTTCAAGCTTTCAGATACTGTAAAGCAGCAGCTGTCATAGCATGGTCCATGGGAGCAGTTAATGTATGGAACTTCCTCATTTTGCAGACCAGTAAAGATAAAGCACCGAGGGATTGAGCTTTTTGGATTAACTCTGATCTTTTTGCTCATTGAGCCAGAAAAGAAAGTAGGGAATTCTTGTAAATGATCTGGAAGTGTAGGGATTGGGTTTTTGCCCACTAAAATCCTTCAGGCACTTAGACCACCAGAGGATTGTAGTTTGATTTAACTGTGGATGTATAGGAGGAAAACTAATGCTTTTGCATGTATAGTACAGGCTTTACTAAGCACTGTTTTACCTTGTCATGCTACTGACACCTTAATTGTTCCATGATTCTTTCATTCAAAACTTTCTGTCAAACAAAGCAATGGGTTTTAGAGAAATGTTTAAGTTTAATGTGTGTCTGGAGGAAGGATTTGCTTGAGCATGAACACAGGAAATCCTTTGATGTCGTTAACAGCATGGCATTCTTGAAACACTTGGCTTAAATCAGTAGTGGAACCATGATGGAATTACATGCGTTGTCTTTAGAGTTTTTCCTTTTCACATGAATACCACTTAATGAGAGGACAAAAAAATGAGTGTTTTAGGGAGGAAAAAAAATCATTGTACCAATACACAATTCTTTGGAGGCAGGTTTTCGTTTTATGCATATCTGTATTTTTTACTTACACACTTTTCAGCAGAGCATCAATACAATACAATAACTTCTAGTCTCTTGTAGTCTTTTTCAGAATTGTTTGTGAAATTCCTTGAAACAGAATCTCGCCCAAGCCTTCCTCCACCTAAGCTCACTGTTCATGATATGAAACCTTTAGGAGCAGCAGGAACTGGTACTCCATCCAGCAGCCAAATGCAAGGTAACATAACGAAAGAAAATTTGAATCTTTACACAGAGTACAAATAACTAAATCCAGCACTTTCAAGGGGATTTCAGAACTGTGTGTTACTTCACTTGTGAGCTATGAATTTGTTTTCTTACCCTCCCCAATTGCCTACTTTCTCTTCTTTTTTTTCCTTTTTCCTTCATCCCTTCTTCCCACTGCTTCTATCTATACCATGCTTCCTAATATCTCAGTACAGAAGATTAGAGAGACAAAATTCCCTTTGATATGGAGAGGCTTTAACAGCACCTGTTAGAACCACACAGATGCTGTGCAGACAATTCCATGCAGTATATCAGTGAACCCTACACTAGCAGTAGTAGTAGTACCTGTCAGGGTTGGAAGGGACCACAAGGATCATCTAGTTCCAACCGCCCTGCCATGGGCAAGGACACCCCACACTAGATCAGGCTGGCCAGAGCCTCCTCCAGTCTGGTCTTAAACACTCCAGGGATGGCGCCCCAACCACCTCCCTGGACAACCCATTCCAGGGCTTCACCACTCTCATGGTGAAGAACTTCCTCCTCACATCCAGCCTGAATCTCCCCACCTCCAGCTTCATTCCATTTCCCCTAGTCCTATCACTACCTGATATCCTGAGAAGTCCCTCCCCAGCCTTCTTGTAGGCACCCTTCAGATACTGGAAGGCCACAATTAGGTCACCTTGGAGCCTTCTCTTCTCCAGACTGAACAGCCCAACAGATTTTCAGCATCCCTGTTGATCAGCTTGGGTCTCACTGAGTGAAGAATTGAAGTTATACCAATCTGTCTGGTATGTAGACCTGGTTGCTCAGAGAGGACTGACACAAAATCAGTTAAGTGTATGGCCTGTTTTGAAATGTCTGTAAGATGTGCATGAGTGTTAACTTTGATTTTTTTAATTATTTTTTTTCCCTAAGGCAGAGACCAAGTAGGCTTATATTATGCACATTGAAATTCTTTAGACAAAACTGTATTAATGTAAGATTCAAATCTTCAGTTTAATTGATTCCGTTTGTACTTAATTTTTTAACATGCATTTAAGGCTTCACCTTGAGTTCTGTTGCTTTGCAAAGGCTTGGTTTTGATTGAAACTCTTGACTGTAAACTCAGAAAAAGAAACAAAAAGCCCACAACAATCCCTGTGTCTAGAAGAACTAAATACTTGGTTCTTTTTATCCTTTCAGGAGCCAAATTGCTGGCTTATAAATCTAGACAGCCACTATGATTCTATGGTTATTTATATAGTTTTCATTATTTGGATACTTTTAAGTTTTTTCCTTCTAGAAATAAGCCACATGGTAGCAGTTTTTAAGTGCTGGACACGAATGCCAGTATAATATCCACACAAATGCATTTGTGAGAATTGGGATGTTCACATGATGAAAGACCTTTTTTAAAACAAAAAAAAATCTGAATAACAACACCTACCCAATCAGTAAGATCCAGGAATGTCAGTTCAGTTTCTGTTCTGCATCCAGCCTGAGAACCTTGCACAAGTTACATCTGGAGCTGAGTGAGATTTTGATGGGGAAGGTGAGGGAGGGATAAGGCAATTTGTTAGTATTTTTGAAAAAGTTCATGAATACTTTGTTGAAACTAGAATGTTGTCAGAATTTGACAAATGAGTGAACATTAAGTATTGTCTGAACTGTGTCTTGCTGTGCATAATGTTTATTTGCAGGAGTTTGCTGAGGCTGGGGAAACTGACAGTATGCCTGAGGGGGGGAAGCCTACCTGTGTGCTGCTTGGTAGTGTATGCATGAGGGCTCTTATGCCTTTGTGTGGTACTGGAGTCAACATGACAGATACCTCCTGTCTGGCATTGTATGCTTGGAGTGAACCTTGGCAAAGGGTGTTTGTGTTGCTTGTCACAGACATCTGTATATTTTTTTTCAGGTAACCTGAACTGTACTGAATTTCAGCGGCCAGCAAGCACAAAATGGCTGGCAGGTCCCAGGACTGCCCTGATCTTTAAGTCAGTCTTGTACCTGGTGCCCTGAATTGTAGACATAGGAATTTTTTGACAAAAGAAGCAATGGTAGATGAGATCCAAGATGAGAAAAGATAGAATGAAAGTCTATGGGAGCATCCTTAGTTTATGGCAAGATAGGATTTCCATGTTCAAAAGTTCTCATTATAGGACTTACTTGTGAACATGCTGTAAAATTTCATATACTTATGAATGCTTTCTAACAAAGTGCTTTTGTTGCTGAATTTTGTTTGGTTTGGGCTTTTTTACATTTCAGATTCTGCAGTTTCGGGTAGAAGCAGAAGACCAGATGCAAATCCATTTTTAGCGCCTCGATCTGCAGCGGTTCCTCTCATAACACCTGCTAATAGTTCTGGACATCTGCTTATGAAACCTATTTCTGACGCATTGCCTAGTTTTACACCACTGCCAGTGTCCCCTGATGCCAGTGCCGGAGCTGTACTGAAAGACCTCCTAAAACAATAGGTGATCATATATCAGTATGAAGATAGTAGCACTTTAAAGAAAATGAGAACACTATGCTGTATATAATTTATCACAACGAGGCCTTCTGTAAAAAGTCATATACTTGTTTGACATTGTATCTTGCTTTGGGGTTTCTGTTGTTGTTTTGTTTGGGTTTGTTTTGGGGGTGAGGGTTTTTTTTGGTTGGTGGGGTTTTTTTCGTAATTAACCAGTGCTTTTGAAATTCTGATGGTGGCATGAATAACTGCCTTTATATTGCAGGCATTCATTTTGGGTGCAGATTAAATCAGGTTAAACTGAGGAAAAAAAATGTCTATCTTGTTGCTAGATTGTCATAAGACCAATAGGAGGGGTATAAAACCTTAGTTATTCTCTCAGTTGTTTCAATTATGCACAGACAATATTTGCTCCTTGGTGTTGATAGCTGCTTTTCCATTAAAATGATTCGCCATTGGCAGTCAGCCTTGAAGAAACTGCCCAACACCCCCCACCCAGAGTAATAGCTGCTTTCAGCAGTCAAACCCCTCAGCACCAAGGAATGAACTGTGGAAGCAAGTGCTTCATTTTCTAGAGGTGTCCATGTGATGGTCACCATGGTGTCCATGTGGTGTGTAATTTAACAGAAGATTGGTTCACTGTAGCACTCTCAATGGCATAAGATGTATATTTGAGAGACATTTAACCTTGCAGGATTTCTTACATCCAAATATAAGCTTAAAACTTGAACATATGTATAGAATTGAAAGGGAAGAAGATGCTTACTTATCTCAAATGTGTAAATAGGTCTTTGTAAGACCAAGGCCAAGGGCAATTATTCTGTAAATTTTGCTGTCGAACTTGTATGCTTTGTTTAGCAGACAAAGAATGCAGTCGCATACTAAAGGATAAAAGTCACCTTGCAAATGTCATGTTCATAATGAATCTGAGATAAAACTTCAGCTTAAAAAGTGTAATTTCTAAATTTTTTTTATATGCAATTCCTTGTTTAGTCAGTGTTAAGGTAACTGTTGTGCAAGTTCTATATTAGAACTGTCAACCTTTACTTCTCATTTTCATTAAATCGTGGATTAAATTGTTGCAAGAGTTATATTTAAATAAAATTAATTGCTGAAACTTGTACAGAATCAACCAAAATAATGCCAGAAATCTTTGCATTTATTTATGTAGAGGTCAAATAGTGAATTTCTTTCATTGCCTTGAAATTTATCAGAGTGTTTTTATAATTACTGGGTTTACCTTAAGAACTGCTTGAATCCCTTCTCTCCCCTATGTTAAATGTTTCATGGAAGACATATGTAAATTTGGAAGTGGACTGACCATACTGAATTTTAATTGTAAATTTTTTACTCCATTATGGACAAGGTAATTAATTTGGCAGTTTGATTTCTGAAAGGATAGCACACACAGTATACCAAAATAAATTCTGCATTATGTAATAAACGTAATGAGAATTTGAGATTACCTTGTTTGAGAACATTTCCATTTGGTACTTCAAATGTACTTCTTCATTTAAACTGGGCTGGAATAGGTACTTATTTTTCCCTTATAATAAATACAAAGAAAATGGAATTGAGATGGTTTCTGTGCAGTCTCTCATGTTCTTATGTCAAAGCAGAAGCAAATACTTAGTTGTTATAGTACGTAAGTCATAATTTTTAAGTTACAAATGGACTTGTGCTGTTCACTATCCTCTGAATAAACTAACTGAGCAGATCTGAACTTGTGCAATTTTTTTGTTTAGTTGCAAAGAACTTGTAAGTGTTTCTCTTCTGGGAAGCTTTACCAATACCAATAAATCAAACACAGTAAAGCCCTTTCTTTCTGCATGCTGTATATCAGCTCCATTCATACAGTAAGCTGTGAGTTTGAGGAAGGAAATTTTAAACCAGACTGTTTTTGAAGAACTTTAGAACTTCTCATTAAGCTTCTTCAGAGAGAGAAGAAAATGCTCTGCAGGAAATACAGAAGAGGCATCAGTCCTTAAGTCCTAGGAGGTCTGTTTAACTGCAGAGAAAATCCCTGTGGCTTAGAGGTTTCTGTTCTAGGGCTTATTCCACAACAACATTGGTGGATTGTGTTGCTTTGTCAGAAATAAAATGTGCTCTGTGTTCCAAGCAGTACTTTCCCACTGAAAAACGTAGAACAACTTCATTGCCTTGTTTCTCTCCTTTTTTGTTAAACTGTTTCACAGACTATTATGAAACCTTCAAGAGCTGTATTGAAAGATTAAGATAAATTTTTTCCTCTAATTTTTCTTGTGTGTTTACTTTGTGCTTGATAACTGTTTCGTATATATTTACCTTACCAGTTTCCCACATGTGAGTATGTGACTCATGCAGCCTATGCTTTTCATTGTGTGGATCTTTCACACAGCAGCAGCGGTGGTGGTGGTGAAACACGTTCTCTGGAATTTATGAGCAAGTGCAGTAGTTGAAAATTTCAGTTCTTCATTTAGCTTATTTGTTCCCTTTCACCTTGCTTTTGCAAGGTAAGAAAGAGTTGTTGGTTAGTTTTAGAGGTAAGGTAGCAGAATACTAGTATTCTAGGAATTAATTTTGTGACCTTGATATAAGGGGAAAAAATAAAAGTTAAAATTTTCTGTCCTCTTCATTAGGGTCTCACATTTTGCAGTTCTTTGGTCATCCTGCATCCTGTGCAAGGAGAAGGAAGTAACTGGTTGATCTTTCTGGTTGTTACTGTAAAAGCTGCACAGTTGGTTGGTTGGTTGTTTTCAATTAAACTACTGCATTAAACTACTTAGTCACAGCCATGTAACTTGTCACACTCTAGTGACCAGTGTAGAAAGCATTTGTGGGATTTTTTTAACCAAATGTCAATTCCCAGCTTGCCTGTTATTATTATTCATGTTCTTAACCCATTTTGCATAGTTACTAATAAGGCAGGCTACCTGGAACATAAATAGCAGTGCCTGATGGATGAAGAGGAAGAGAGAATGGAAGATCATAGACTCACAGAATCGGTAAGGTTGGAAAAGACTCGGAGATCATTCAGTCCATCCTATCACCTAACACCTCATGACAAACTAAACCATGGCTTCAAGTGCCACATCCAATCCTCTTTTGAACACCTCCAGGGACAATGACTCCACCACCTCCCTGGGCAGCACATTCCAATGGCAAATAACTCTTTCTGTGAAGAGCTTTCTCCTCACATCGACCCTAAACTTCCCCTGGGTGCAGCTTGAAACTCTGTCCTCTTGTTCTGGTGCTGGTTGCCTGGGAGAAGAGACCAACAGCCACTTCTCTACAACCTCCTTAAGATGCTTGCCTTTGTAAGTGTTTCGTCTTACTGCATACCTCAAGTAAGCTTTGCAATGTTAAGCCTTGATGTCTTGCTGCCAGTTTTAATGACTTTATTCCCATGTTATCATATTAAAGTTCAAGAATAATTTTCTCAGCTGATTTAGTCAAACATGCTTGTAACCTTTTTGTCACATCCTCCAAAACACTCCATTTGGGAGTGCTAGCTAGAATAAAATTAAATGTATTTTTTGTCACCTATGTGAAGAAAAAATACAAACATCTGTTTACTATGGAGAGATACTAGTTTACTGTGAAAATGGCTGGCAGAGATAACAGGTCCATGCATCCTTTGAACCAGAAGCCTGATTTATCTAGACAGTAAAACCAAAGTAGTCTTCATACACACACACGTATGGCAGTTGTAAGCAATTAGGTTTGAGAAATTACAAAGTTTGTATATACTTGTTTTGTTTTGGCTCTTTCCCCCGCCCCCTTCCAGTCAGCTTTAATAGTTTGTTGCCTTGATTGTTTGTAGAATCATAGTCTTCTCATTGGAGAAGTCCTTAAGATGAGGGAGTCCAAGCATGACCCAACATCTCCCTGTACGCAGGTGGAAATCTTCTCAGTAATTTTCTTAGAGAAAATACATAAGCATTACTGGCCTGCAATGTTTGTTCTATTGTGTTGTGCCATTTATGTTGCTGAATTTATTTGCAGCTCCATAGAGCTTAAAGCAGGAAGCCAATCTTCAATAAAGAAATAAAGGAATAGGCAGCTGCTCATATTTTGCTTAAAGGAAAGGATAATTTGTACGTGGCATGTTGTTTTACAGCAGTAGCTACACTCAGTCTTGGACTATTGTGTTTGTCTCAAGCTTACAGAAGAACAGCATTCTGAATGTCATCATCTGAAAGCATCACCTTTCTAACCCAAATACATTTTGTAGCAAGTACTCATTAAAATGTGTTATCAGCATAAGTGTGCACGGAACAGGCCTGTTGTTTGCTGCTTGTGTTAGATCTGCTGTTGAAAGGCTAATTCAGACAAAGGTATTACAAGTTGAGATTTTGGCTATACTGAAACATTTTGCCAAGAAAAAAAAAATTGTATCAAGTTATTAAAGGCTTGTTTTTCTTGTAGGATATTAGAATTGCAAGATAGCTGTTAATCTTTTCATATATAAAAAGGAGCATTTATCACAGTAAGTAATTATGGGATCATTCCATGCATTCTTAGTGAACTTGTAGTATTGCTGTTAAATCTAATAATCTAATTTGGTTTTAAATGTTCACAGATGCTGTACAATCCTCCATGAGTGCTGACAGTTAACTAATCTTTCCCTAATCTTGTGTTAAGATAGCCACAGATCAGATTTCTAAATTATTATTGCTTGCACTTGAGTTTCTGGCAGTTTGTGACAAACTGCCTTTGAAAAGGTTAACTTCTTTGGTCTGTGATGGTCAGCTAATAAATACTACTGTAAGTATCCATAGTAACACCAAAAACATCTCCTAAGCCTCTTAAGCAGACTGAAAACAGCCCTTTTGCTCTGTGTAGCCACTTCAATTTGAGTTCTTTTACACCTTGGGTTTTGTGGGATTCTTTTTATCTCATTGGGAACAACATACAAATGTTTCCTGCTTTAAGGAAACATAATGCAGCTCCCTTGCTGATCCTTGTTCTAGTTATGTGAAATGTTGCACCCAGAAAAGAAGTGACTCTTCTTGAAGGATGGCAGCAGTTTGATGCTGGCAAAACCCATCTTGTTCTTCTGGACATGTTTCAGGAAGAAAGCATCCTTGGCCAGATTTTCTTTGGAGAGGCAGAACTCTACTTGGGACATAATCTTCAGTGTACTGTCCACTCCGTTTCATTCCTTCTAGCACTGCACATAATTGAGTTCACAGATAAAAAAATGGAGTGACGTCTCTGATTATTAAAAGAGAGGTGCAGATTCACACCAAGTTGAAAGCCTAAGGTAAAAAAAAAAAAGAGTGGGGATGGGATGTCACAGATGAATCTTGCTTTATTTCTGTTGGCATTTATTAAGTGGACTAGAACAATACAACAGTCAGGAAAAACATGAATGTAATAGGGTGGCCCCAGAAGGCTAGCTTTTGAGTGAAGTGAAAATAACATAATGAGGTAAAGACACTTCCATGTTGATCAAATTTTACACTCATTACCCTGACATTCAAAACTGTTCATTGTGTGCATAGGATGCAAGAATAATTCCTATTTTAAAGATACAGTGCCTGTTGCTAGGGATTGGAGTTTTGCTACTTAGTAGCTCAAGCTTGAAGGAACTTCACTGAAAATACAAATGAGGAAACTCCACAGCTGAGGTTATACATTCAGGACTTCGCTTCCTGCAAGTGGGTGAGAAGACAAAATGTGTTTGGTAGTATCCACACTCCTTTACTGAAGTCTGACTATAAATGTGGATCTGACAGCAGGCAAGTTGAAGGTGAATATTTTTTCCAGAGACAAGGATGTTCCTTGCCACCAAGACTAGAAAACATCTTCCTGAATGTTCTTTACCGTTTGTGAGTGTTATGACAAAAACTAATATTAACTAATATCATTTGGTGTGTACAATGTGAGTGTTGTCTTCCTACACCTTCTCACAATAGCAATAAAAGTAAATCTATTTTTAAACAGGAAGTGTCTTGCACCAAAATATCCTCAACTTCACTTTTGTCAGTACAATTGCCTCTGAGGAAGCGTGTGAGACCATGGTCTTCTGCTCGCCCCCAGAGAAATACAGATAAAGACTCAATACTTGTCTTTTACAGCCCTTACAATATGCTGCAGGCATTGAGAAGACCATTCTGGTTACCAAGAAAGCAGAGCTGCAATTTAGTCTTGGTAGCTGCTGAACATAGCAGCAGAGAGATTTGCATGCATCCCAGCTGGGAATTGTACACATGAATGAATGAAAGAAAGAAAGAAATTGTATGCAGTGTTTGACAGTGACATGGCTCAATCTAGTTTTCAATGCTTGCAATTAATCATGTATTTTAGTGAAAGAAGGATTTAAAAACTATTTGTCTGTGGAGAAAAAGTTAAAATATTTGAGTTATGGTCAACTGTTGTTGGAGGCTTTTGTCACTGATGGCCAGGATGGAATTTAGAAGCCCTGTCACACATGGCACTTCAAGAAATACTATCAGACTACAGGTCACGGTTATCAGGGAAACAAACTACTTACACCAACTTTTTGTGTGAAGTGAGCGGCTCTGACCCTTGCTGTACTAATAATCTCCCTCAATCTAAAGGAAACCTAACTTGAGAGACTCATCTGGATACACTTGGAGTATCAGCCAGTATCATCAAGGTTAATACTGGATGCACTTCTCTGTGGTTAAAGCTAAGGTTTTAATTTGCCACATCAGATGCTGCCTGTGTTTCCCTCCATGCTGAATTACAGCATGACCAGGTTTGGACTACAGACCAAAGAGATTTCATGGATTTGAAGCAGCTAGGTACTATTTATTTTATGTCACTATGTAATAGTGAGGGTTAGCCATCATTGTAGCACAGCCAGTTCATACCTGAAGTTTTATGATGGAGTAATTAGGAGTTCAAATGGCCAGGGGAAAGAAGCACATAACATTCAAAATGGTATGTGTGGTAGGTTAAGGGAAAAGAGAGTTAATTGCTATAACCACAAAGAAAGTCCTCCAAAGGCTGGAGGGTCCCAGGGGGACAGGCAGTCCTAAGGAGGGTGTCCAGCTGATAGCTTTTGTTTTTCTTCTGTTCTGCAGCTGGGACATGTATGTCTTATCTCGTGGGGGGGAGATGGCTTTGACTGGCAGGGCGTTTCCAGCCGCGCAGTGAGGCCTGCAGGAGCCTGCGGTAGCCTGCCCTGGGGGGGGGTCAGCTTTGGCCTGCTCTTGGGCCTGCTGAGGCTAAAGGAGGGGTGGAGGTTTCTGGAAGACTTTAACCTGGTAGGTCTGTGTGAAGGACTAAGCCTCGTTTGTGACTATTCCTTCTACCTGAATAGCTTTTGTATGTATTTGTAAACAGAATTTCTATTTAAACATCCAATCAGTGTGGAGAAATTTTTATTTTCACTCCTTGGGAAAAGGGGTAAAGTAAATTTTCTGTCCTTTTGCCCCAGGCAGCTCGTGGCTCAAAACTTGGACAGTATCTTGCTGTTTGTCAGCTTTCTGCAAAGGCTCTTCTCTCAGGGGAGCAGGATCAGATGACTGATCTTGACACAGCAACAGCAGAACAGTCATAGGTGCCGACTCCCTGGGATGGGAAGCACCACAACCCACCGAGGACAGGAAGCCAAGAGTTACAATGCTTCCAATCTAAACTGCTGTGAATTAAAGAGTAGGGCTAAGGTTTTGAGAATTTTACCTTTCAGCGCTAACAAAAGGCCAAGTTAAGTTTGGCAGAAGCAACTGAATTTATAGAGGGAGAGAAAAGATGCTGAGTTGCTGGAACATGTCCAGAGAAGGGCAACAAAGCTGGGGAGGGGGTTGGAGCACAAGCCCTCTGAGGAGAGGCTGAGGGAGCTGGGGTTGCTTAGCCTGGAGAAGAGGAGGCTCAGGGGAGACCTTATGGCTCTCTACAACTACCTGAAGGGAGGTTGTAGCCAGGTGGGGGTTGGTCTCTTCTCCCAGGCAGCCAGCACCAGAACAAGAGGACACAGTCTCAAGCTGGGAGGTCCCCCTCACCAGGGGAGGTTTAGACTGGATGTTAGGAAGAAGAGAGAGTGATTGGTCATTGGAACGGGCTGCCTGGGGAGGTGGTGGAGTCGCCATCACTGGCAGTGTTTAGGAGGAGACTTGATGGGGTGCTTGTTGCCATGGCTTAGTTGATTAGATGGAGTTGATGATGGATTGGACACAATGATCTTGAAGGTCTCTTCCAACCTGGGCTATTCTATTCTATTCTATTCCATATAGTTTAGGTGGCCCGAATCCATTTGCTCTTCAGAATCTTCAGAATCTTCTGAAGAGCAAATACAGTATTATCAATTAAAATGTTTAGCCTAACAAACAACTGGATGCAAATGGCACAGCAGTAAGAGAGAGTAGCAGTGTTAAGCAAATAAAATGAGTTGGATAAGAATATTAGTGCCTGAATGGGAATATGTGTAGAAGATGAGAATTTGCAAGCATTAATTCTCAGGAGAATAAGTAATGACTATGAGAGTGATCCCAAACACTTTCAGGTGCAGATACCTGAGAAACTGCATATAGGAAGGGAAGGACTAGGAGTAATGAATCTGAGATAGAGGAGTGTAGATTTAGATGAGATGTTAGGAAGAAGTTCTTCATAAGGGTGTTTAGATGCTGGAACAGGTTGCCCAAAGAGGCAGTGGAAACCCTATCCCTGGATATTTTTAAAGCCAGGCTGGATGTGGCTCTGGGCAACATGATCTAGTGGAAAGTGTCCCTGCCCATGGCAGGGAGTTTGGAACTAGATGATCCTGGAGGTCCCTTCCAAGCCTTCGCAATTCTGTGATTCTGTGAAATAAAGGATTCAGCATTCAGGTAGTCATGGAGAAGTCAACTACATGAAATGTTGGTTGTAAAATTAGCTTTTCTGTAAAAATGTTTTCTATCTTCTGCAACAGTTTTCTCTATTGTTCTGAGGTATTAAAATAAGTACTTGAGTGACACTTTTGTTTGCAGTAAAAGGATATTTCCAGAAATACAAGCAAATCACTGAGTTGATTCTGCTTGATCTGTATGTTTCAGTTTACATGCCATACCATGGATTCAATACTAAATTGTACCAGGACTAAAAGTTTAGTAAAGACAGTGATTTGAATGGTAGACTGGAGAATTGAAAAACAGTCATCAAAACTGAAACTTTTTCTGGAAATAGAAGTGGAAAATATTTAGACTGCACTTTTCTCTGTGTGCTTAAGTTGTGGGTGCCAATAAAAATGAAGGCAAACAGAAGACTGCCTTATTTTTGACAATAGGAGCAAGAACAGATGTGTTTAACAGTCTTAGCTAACTTAAAGGAGGCTCATTATGAAACTACAAAAATTTGAGGAGTACAGGATTCTAAAGAAAACGAATGAGTCATAACTAGGCTTGCCAGATCTGTCTGGACCCAAACTCAGACTCTGAATAGTACACTGCCTGTGGGGTTCTCAGGATTAAGGACCTGCAAAATGCCACCTGCAGGCAAAAATCTTGTGGGGGTTACCTGTGTCTTTACTGGACTCTTGGCAGAATGGCTGTAGTGTGCTGCCCAGAACCTGCCTATTTGTATTGGGGATTCAGGAAGCCTTCGTCACTCTGGCTGTGCCTTCTGAATTCAATTGGTGGCTCCAACTTCCTTGTACTGGTACTGCTTTGCAGGCAACCTGAAGCCTGCAGTACCCTGGCCAAGTGTAACTAGTAAATCTAGTTATTTAAAAGAAAGATTTTCATCAGAAACTAAAATGGAATAGGGAATCCTCAGAAGTCATTGCAGTTGATCAAACCTGAAGGGCCAACCTCCCAGTTCTGGCAGCATACACAAAAATCTGGTGAGAGGCCAAATTAAGACTCAATTGAGCCTGTAACTCACAGTGAGGTTACATAATTCTGGCACAGTGGCATGGTCTTGACTTTGTGGTTGGTACTAAATAGCCACAGTTGCCCAGGGTACTGATGCCTCTATCACTGTTACCAAAAACAGTGTGGAGGAGGGGGACTTAGTGCTGAGATGTTCCACTTGAAAAAGCAGTTGGACTTGCCACCTTCTATCCTTTCCTTTTTCTTCTCTCCCTGGTTTTCTAACAGCATCTCAGCAGATCTCCTAATGGAATGTTCCAGTGCCAAGATACCTGGGAGTTAGCCACAGCTAACTCAGCTCCAGTGCCCATTCCATGGCCACTTTTTTGTGGCTGTGAAAGTTGTAGACTTAGAAACAAGCAACAGCTATTATACACAAATTCCTACCTTTTTGCTATCTATAGGTGCTAGTTAGGAGCTGGCTAGAGCTGTTTTCTGTTGCATGGAATAACAGAGTAAGTTCAAAAAAGAAAAAGTTTTCTCAGGTAAGTTAAGAGTAATCTCCAAGAAAAATCTACTCCTAAAAGATCAACACTATGCTGTACTACTGATTTGCCTGATATAGTGGATTTACTGTTCTGTATTTTATTAAACATTATATAGAAACCTATTAAATACTTTACCTTATTTGGTAGCTTCTAGCACTAAGGAAAAACCGTGAGAGGTTATGCTTATGATAAATAATTCAGCTGTTACATATCTTCACACTTAATTTGGTTACAACACTTAAATTCTAAATGTCAAGTGAGTTCTGATTAATTGTTATTCTTAATTTCCTTGATGTGTTCTACAACCTCTTCTGTTTGTACTTCAGTTTTAGGTTCTTACTTCTCTCTCTTTCTTCTTCTGATTCCACTATGGGAACCTCTTGAAGTTTCTCTAGTAAATGCAGATGAAGAAGAATCACTTAACTTTCTACTGTGATTCTATCTTTTCTAAGGGCTATTTTTATACCTTGTTCATCTGTTGGCTTTGCAGACTCTTTGGCAGTTTTCCTGCTTTTGATGTGTCTGAAAAAATAATTTATTATTAGATTTTATGGCTCTTACAATTTGTTTTTCAAAATTTTTTGGCCTGCTTTTCTGTTTTTTTACATTTAACCTGTCAGAGTTTTTGTTCTTCTCAATTTTCTTCATCTGGCACACCTTCAGCTTCCTGAGTTTTGCTCTGAACAGTGGACAAAATGGGGACTGATTGATTTATCAGGCTCCAGCTATGCACTCTGTTAGCGGTGAAAGTGCCTTGCTAGGGAGAAGTTGTACCAATTTGTCACACGCCTGCTTGCGATTCTGGTCTCCTCACATCACCAAAACAGACTGGAGCCCCCAGGAACAGCCAACCTGCTTCTGCAGGGTGAACTTATGGTACAAGTCCTTCTGCTGTGATAATCAGCACAAGTCAAAGAAAAAGACAGCAGATTAAACAAACAAACAAACCGGAAAAAAAGGCACAAAGAAACAATCTGTTCTGTAAACAGCATCCTTTTGCATGACTCTGTGAGCACTGCAATGTGTGCATAGCAGAACTAACAAACAGGAGCAGCATCCCCCCCTGCTCAGTGGAATTGCTGCCTATAGCATTCAGAATCACTTCCTTATAGCAGCCCTCATTGCTACGGAGCAGTGAATAATGAGTCTGAAAACAAGTAGGAAACACAGGATTTTTATCACCCAGTTTCAGAGCCAATTTATTTCCAAACAGCATGGTTAACTTACAAAGTCCCAAAAGTAAACAGACAAATTGTGAAATGGTGTAATCCCTGCTATGGGAATAAGTAAATTAAGTGTAGCATTTTTTAAATTGAAGAAAAGTTTAAAAATGTCTTCTGGGGTTAGGAAAGCAGTTGAGTAAGTACAAAACAGTCAAAATTACTCTTCTCCTCCTATGGAAACTTTTTGCCACGCCTATATTTGTCTAATGTATAACCCTGAAAATCATAAGATAGGGAAAAGATCCAATCTTTGCTGATTGTTTTATTGGAAAAAGAAACCAGAAGTCTTTGCTTCTATCACCTCTAAGAGTAAAACATGTTTTAAAAGAGAATGTTTTCCACCACTTGGAAAGAGAGGAACTCTGGAAAAGAGGGCTGATGTCAAATATTTTTCTACTCTGGACTCATCAGCAGGGTTCTGGCAGGTGCCCTTACAAAAATAGTGCTCACACTGTTGAACTTTTAAACATCCCCATTGAGAGATGGCATTTCCACAGACTTGTTTGGGTTTACTCAGAACCTGAAGTGTTTTAATGGAAAATGCAGAATATGTTTGATGCTACAGAGGGCAATCTTTTGCACTGGATAACAACAAAGTGAATTGCCTAAGCAGACTGAAAGAAACATGTGTGTGTATGTGTGTGTGTGTGTATATATCGATACACACACACATACATATATATAAAGGGGAGGGTGACTAAGGATGCTGAACTACATTGGGGAGAAAAAAAAAAAAGGGAAGAAGGAAGAAAAGCCACCCAAAATGTAAGTTCCACATGATGTACTGGGGAGAAAAGGAATCACAGGTACAGGTACTCTGTGATATAATATAGCAGGTGCTATACTAACACACATGCTCCAGCAGATGGGGAACATTGCTAAGTTAATTTTGAAGGGTGAACTAAGGTCTCCAGTCAGTCTAATGATGTTGTGGCAGATGTGCCTGGTCTGTACAGAGTAGTGCACAGGTTTGTGAAGAACTTGAGAAACCAAAAGATGCTGCAGTGACAGGAGAGAAGGAAGGGATGCTGTATTTGCTCTTTTTTTCCATGGATATCTCACACAGCTGGTAACTGTACTAAGGTGAGGCAACAGAGCCCCCAGAGACAGCAGCAGTGTGAGCTGCAGATCAATGTGACATAACATCCAAACAAATATATATTCCCAGTGTGTTTTAGTTAGCACTAGTGATGTTTTCACAATTACATACTATGTTAATTTTCACTGATAATTCTTGCTTGTGTTATGTTTGGCTAGGAAAGGAATATATGTGTGGCAGTGCTTTTGTGCTTCTGGCCTGAGCCATCTGGAACAGGTTATTGCATCATTCATGTTATGAGATGGCAGTTAGAATTCAGCCACTGAATGAAGCCGACCTCAGCTCCTAATGTAAGGTAGTCCATCCTTGAAAAAGGAAAGGGAACCCTCCCCAAACACCAAGAGTTTGCAATTGAGATTCTTTCCTTGAGACAGAATAAACAAGCCTTACTCTTTTTTTTAGGCAGAATTAGGGTTTGAGACCAAGTTTCGCATGTGCTTAATGCAGCACAGTAAGATGTGTGTATTTCACATCATTGCCTGTCATATGCTATACCAATGTGTGACAATATTGAAAGCTTGCTTCTTTAGCAGTCTCCAAGAACACTTAAATCAATCTCCAGAGTTAGGCAAAAGCCCAACTTCAGAATCTCTTGGAGCTTTGGAGCTTTCAAAATGCAGCTGTTCTTGCAAATGCCCAGCAGTTGTGCTCTAAGTGGTTTACCAGTTTTGCTGGTAGAAAATTATGTTAATGTTTGGTAGAACAAAATGGATGGTTTAAGTATCTAAAATTTGGACGTGCAGGGCCTTAAGGTGTCAGTTATTGCCAAATTCCTTTAGTGAATTCAGGTCTGCATGGCTGTGGAAAAGATGTCTAAGACCTGTCACTTAGAATGACTGGGTTTGCAGACCTACAGCTGTGCAGATCTGTGTGATTTGACTCTGCTCCCAGTTTGATAATGTTCTTGAGAATATTCAGAGAGGCTGAACTTTAAGAAATGATAAGAACATCTAAGGTGCTTGATAGATGTAGTTTTGGAGAAGTGTAAGTATAATATGTAAGAATTAAAAAGGGAACTGAAGTGCTGAAAAATGTTAGTAGATGAGGATTTGGTTTTGTGAGGCAGATGTTTTATTCAGGAGTGCTAAGTGTAATTAACTCATTGAGTTAACTGACCCCTATACAGCTTTTGTTTCCTATTCCTATTCTATTCTATTCTATTCTCCTTAACATTTTATACTGGTGACTGTTCTGCACCTCCTCATAATGGCAAAGAAAATGTCAAGGTAATCTGAATAAAGTAGTGGATTTTATAATATGGGGGGGATAATTGAGACCATTGAAGTGAGAGTGCTGCTAGAGCTGAAGTTCAGCCACCACCTTAAGGACAAATTATGGTATTGGCCCATGGTGTTGAAAGATACATTGAATTGGTTTTAGGGGGAGAAAAAAGGGGTACCACGAAAGTCTTCCTTTATGGAACTCTCCATTTCAAAGAGAGCTGTGAGAATGCTGTGGCTGCACCTCCTTATTTTGTAGCTGATAGTAGTTATAGAAAGGTAGTGCAGAAATTCCACTTCGCCATAGCATCAAATCCTTTTATTTAGGAAAATAACACACCACGCCATAAACTAGCCCAAGCTGTGGTTTGATACACTTTTTATATTCTGGGTTTTATCCACTCCAGCTGTCAGATGGAGCCAGGAAAAATCAAAACATTTGTACAGTATTCCTTCATAAGAGAGCCTCTTAGGAGTTTAGGTCTTGATTCACCTCCTGTCTCCAGTGCTGGAGTGTCTGCCAGTTGGCTGATGAATCAGAATTCTTTAGTCCCAAAGACAATTCTTTGGGGAAAGACTGGTGGTGTAGTCATAAGGTGATTCTGGGGTGCAAACACTGATTTTTGCCATGAGATAGTGAAAAGAATTCAGTGGATCAGCAAATGAGGTATGAGCAAGTATATGAAGCAAGCTCTCCATCCACATCAAGTAGATGCTCAGAACATCTGTTCTGCTGTAGAACTGTTTCTGTTAGTTTAAGCAGATCTGCAGACACCTAACATACAGTGTTCACTGCCAGTTTTAGACTTGTTAGCTCTCCACATCATTGAGTGTATTGAGAAACACTGGATTGTGGAGTAATAAGAATACTCACTGGTAACCTTTTGCTACAATGAAAATTTGCCCAGTCTTTATATCTTTTGCCTGTTTTCTGACTCATAACAAACTTTTCCTCTCAAAACATCCCCAGTGAACTTCTTCAGAAGTCCCTTGTGTGAGTTTTTATTAAGCTTTAGGGAAGTCTCTTTCAGATAGACTAATTGGTTCTTGTTTATCTGCAAATACCTTGACATTGTTTGAATAAATCTAGGACAGTATTTAATTTTTCATGCAACTGATGTAGGCAAGAAACAGAGAGACAAACTGTTGGAAATGGCACTGAGCATTTGGTGCTGACATTTCTGAAAAGTAATTTGGATAATGACAGACACTTAGTGAGGTGCAGAGCTCTTGCAATTCTCATTGGCACTGATATGACTTGTAGGTGCTCAGGAACCTTGATGAAGCTCCATCTTTGTGTCTCAAGATGGGTATCCATTCTTAGAGGCCAGTTTTATGAATATCTGTTGTTACAACTCTGTTTATCTGTTTCTCAACCTGTTACAGAGAGATGTATGACAGAGTTTTATCTTGTTGGACATTTCACTTTCCTTGGGAGAAAAGTGTCTCCTGAAAAGAAGGACAACAGAAATTCAAAGTAGTCATTTAATGCCTATTCTGTATTTAATTTCAGTAATCTTTGCAACACCTGATTGTTTCCTCTCACATCTCATAATTGTTCTGCTTGACCTGCTAAAGCTCTGCCTGTGGCAAAGTTGCAAAACACCTGAAAAAGTATTTTATTTCCTTTTCAATTGTAACTGGAGACCTGCAAGCTATGTTTTTCCTGGGAAATAGTACATTTCACAAAGCGCTCCCTTAAGTGCAGGGCCAGTTTAAAAAGCGTTTGTAGACAAGCCACTTGTTTTCCTTTGAACATCTAATTTGTTTATTCCCATTTTCAAACAGTCCCCAAGCAATATAGTTCCTGTAGCTACTATCATCATGTGTTGGAGTTATTCACCTCCCAGAGGCTCAGACCTTTCATCAATATGCCATTGGCACAAAGCAGCAACTGTTGCATATTCATTGTCCGTGACACCAGCTAGAGGGCCTCCAAAAAGCCTGACTCTCTCTTTTTTTTTCTTTTTTTTCCCCTCAGAGCAAGGAAAACAATCCCTTCCCTTCTCCAGTCCCTTGATAAGGGTTTCTGTCCAATAACGGTGCTTTCTGCTCTGAGGCATATTTAACTGTGAAGTCTGCAGCGGGAGAGGCTTTCCTTCAAGCTGTTAGTGTTTTATCCTGGCAGGCTCCTCGAGGTTGTTGTGAGGAGTCTAGCCAGTTGGTGAGCTTTGTAATCTAAACCAGCTGTCCCAGGCTGAGGCCCCCATTTGCATTGTTTAACATACTTAGAAAATGAAGTGTTCATTTTTAACATTCCTCCTCCAATTGGTTTAATGCTGAATTACAGAAGAGAACTAAGCAAAACCAGGTGCTTTCTCTGTATTCTCTCCAGTGTCTGAGGAGGTACAGACGGCTTCCGATCTTCTCCATTACTTGCTATTTCATTCTTTGGACTATAAATGACTAAGGAACCAAAGTGCTAGCAGAGGGTAATGTTTGGAAAAACTTTCTAGCTGTTCTTCAGTACAGACTCTGGGTTTTTTCCACCTTTCACGAACAGTTTTGGACATGCAAGGAGTAAAAAGGTAAGTGGTATGCATGAACTTCTTTACTTACCAAAGGGAAGCCTACTGTGGAAAACGTCTGTGGCAGGGATTTGGTATGCCAATCCACTTGCTAAAGCTATTTGCAAAGAGACAGGATCTCAGTGGTCAGAGGTGGGGAAAGGCAATCTGTCTGTTATTAAAGCTGTGCTGTCTCTGACGAGTTCCTTCTTGATCTATGCTTATACTCTGCACTTCAGGAACCCTGGTATCCCTGGGAGTGCTGAACTCTGACAGCAAATGATCCCACTGGCTACAGTGATTGATTCAAAGCTAATTAGTAACTATTGCAGAAGTTAATTACTAGTTTAAAATATTTTTCCCTGCTGGGCAAGCTACTGTGACCAGCTACATATAGTGCTGATAGGTTGTGCTTCATGTCTGTTAATAATTCTTGAGGGGATTAGAGATCTAAAGTAACTGACAAATTGAGATAGTGGTTGCTGGCAGAACACATATGAGGCAGTAAGGTCACCCCCTCCCAAGAGGAAAGAATATATCATCTTGTAACAATGAAAACTAAAGACTGTCTAGAAATGTATGAGGTTTTTTTCTCACCAGTTTTACAGGGTATTTTGTGAGCATGCACTGCTCTGCAATATTGTAGCCCAGTCACTAAGCACTTTAATGTTCAGCCACAGCCTGTTTTATTTCATTCTAGTGCTATTGTTGCTACATACAAAGTGAGTATGCAGTCTTTACATCAGTACATGATCTAAAATCTCTTCAAAGAGATTTGTAGAATCAAAAAATGAAGTACAAGCCTAAACAAATAACACTGTATTATGAATGATCTGCATCACACTCTAAGGAAAAGTCTGTGCAGAATTTGCATTTCCCTGTCGTTCAAACCTGCCAGCAAGCACAATCTGTCTCTGCAGCAGTATAAGCAACCTTTTTACTGTTTAGGTTGACTTTTAAGAACTTGTGTCTGTCTCTTAATTTAAAACAAATTTCCTCTAATGTGTTGGTCACTATTTTCTTGTGGCTTTGTCTGATGCATTTGTAGGTCTGGTTCAGCAGCTCAGTTTGCACTAGAAATCAGAGACAGCTCTAAGAAAGTTGGCAGGTTGCTTGGGTAGCAGAAGTAAGGCTACCTAAAATATCCCATGCTTCCTGTGCTAGTTTTGTGGGAATGTATTGTATGCAAGTTGCCATTTAGAACTAGAATCCAAGATAAGAAAGATGCAAGTCTAATTCTATTGATAAGTAGTAACATAAAAGGCAGCAGCAAAACACTGAATTCCATAGTACATAGAAAAAATTAATTCCTTACTGTCCTTCGCTATTTTTTTTGCCTGTTAGTAAAAACTTGGGGATGGGAGCTTAGCCAACCAGAATTTTTATACTCCAGGTAAGGAGTTCCAAAAATAGCCATAGTGCTCTGTTAGTGTGGAATCCTCTTCTGTGAGCTGCATTGAAGAGATCCAGTAGGTCTCACTAGATGCTAAGATGATATAACTGGGGAAGGCTCCATTGAAGGTAGCAACTTCTAGCAGCTGATGACCTGGCACTGTGTGTCTGCCTGCAGAGCAACATATTACTCAAGATTGAGTAAAGGGACAGAATCTGGCCCTAAGAAAATGGATTAATCTCAGATATAGTCTCTTGGGGATGAAATGCGGTTTAGCGGTTAGAACAACTGGCTTGGATTCAGGACCTCCTGCATGACATGTCTGCAGCCCCTGCCAACGCATTTGCACTGGGAGCTTAGGCACGGCCTGTACTCTGGCTTACCCATCTGTAAAATGTGCACAAAAACCTTCTATATTCTCAAAAGAAAGGTGTCAGAATGGGGCAAAAATAGTCTAATGAATATTGTACACCTGTTCACTAAACAGTTGCTACATGGGGTGTGATGAAAAATAGAACCATTATTAGACGTGTGTGCAGTCTGGTTCTGATTCCAGCTGCATAAAACCATAGTAAAATTAGTGAGACTGAGATATGAATCTGGCCCACAGTTGTACTACTCCTTCTTCAGAGGCCAAATCATGTTAGCAAAACTGTGCCAGAGACCGAAGTGCCACTAGGAACTAATTTGTACATGTGTGTTTAATTCTGGATATCAGAAAGTTTTCAGCCTATTTTCTATGCACATTACAGGATACTGACTGCTTTCACACTGACCATCTGCCTTTCAAGCCCTGGAAAAGCACAGGTGAGAGGTGCACACAGAGATCTATATACTGTTTTGTACTGAAGCGCTATATGGCATGGGACTTAACTGGCTAACAGGTGGATAGGAAGCTCTGTGGTCTGGAGTTTACATGAAAAGGAAGCTGTGTGGTCCAAGGGTTTAGACGGGAGAACTTGGAGCCAGCAGGATCCTGCAGTTGAACATGGACTGAGCTTATTGACTCATCCTTGCCAGTTCAGCAAAATGTCTCTGTAGAAACCTGAAATTCACTGAAAAAACTGATTCTGCCTCTGAACTAAATATTTCTGAAAAAGGAAATAAGAAAAGCCATCCCAGGAGATCAGGGACAGATCAGCTCTGGGTGGGGAACATCCACTCTTGGAAAAGTTAATAATATAAACAGGCCTTTTCTGTGTATAGCAGGATCTTGCCTTAAGACTGTTTAATTTTGAACTGTGACCCTGAATAACTGTACCCAAGTTTTCATTTTAATTTATGCCCAAACCCATTTTTGTTCAAGAGGCAGGAATTTTGAGGGTAGGTGGAACTAAAGTAGTCCAGTTTTGAAATAGCAGAAGGATTAGTTCTTTGTGTTCTTGGACTCCATGTGGACTTTAAATTAGGAAAAACAGTTCCCAAAGGCATGTTAGGTTTGGATTCCTAGTTGATAATCCAGATATATTCAGTGTCCAGAGCTGTGTTTCTGAATGCCAAAAGACTCTCAGATTTAGTTGTTGGGGGGGTGGTGGTGGTGGTTTGAGCTTTTTTCTTTCTTTCTTTCTTTTGTCCCCCTATTACATTGAGAATTTCCTGCAGGTGATATGCTTATTAATATTTTTCTGAACATTGGATCTTTTTGGGAAATGCTTTTCACAGAATCACAAAAATGTTAAGAGCTGGAAGGGATCATCTAGTCCAATCCCCCTGCCAGAGCAGGATCACCTCTACCAGATCACACAGGAAATCATCCAGACAGGTCTTGAATATCTCCAGAGAGGGAGATTTTTCATGCCCCTGGAGAATTTTTGAGATGTATTTCAGGGTTTATTTTTATTTTTTATAGTATAAAAAATATTGCTTCCATTGAGATATTTATAAAAACATCTTGAACCATAAATTGATTTTTGAAGTCTAAGCAAAGAGAAACTTGGCATCAAAACGATAACGACAAATTCTTTCTGAAGATATTGAAACTGGGCATTTCAACAATATTGGATTTTTATCTAGAATAAAGCTCTACAAACTTGTTGAAACCAGTTCTACCAGTAGTTTCAGTGCTTCTGAATCATCATCTGTTATCCAAGAGAAAATGTTGTTAAAAACTATCTTACTTCTCCTCCCAACTTAGGTGTAGTGTGTAGACCACAACACAGAGAAGATAACAAAAGGTAGCCTGCGTACACTCTTTAAAATGTGAGGCTGATTATATGTGCTCCCATCAGAGTGTCTTGGCTTTCCAGGACATGACACCAAAACATCTTAGAATAGCAAAACAATGAAGACAGAATCCCTTCATAGTTGTTTGGCAATTTTAGCAGAGTTATGTGTATACATCTGTGCAGGTGACAGGTGCAGTCCAAACAGTGCCATGTGCCCCTACCCTCATTCCTACAATGGTCCCCTTCCACTGACCTATCCTTCTAACCCTTTTAATTCGATCCACAACTTCCTACTTCTCCAAATGTGAACCAAGTACTTTTCTATTCCACTGATTTACTATGATTTCTTAAACAAAGTCAAAAAATGAGTGTATTTATCAATTAGCAGCAACGATAAATGGAAGAATTTTGAGCGTACTCTGTCCTTTGCCTTTTGGTTACTTCAGTAGTTCCTGTTTTCTATATAACTCTTGCTTACATTCTTTAGTACAGCCTCTTTACTATGAATATCCTGTGCTTGTGTCAATTGCTTGGCCCAGTCAAAAACTAGAGAGAGCAGGGTGGTGTTTTAATAGGCAACGACACAATCAGTACCAGGAATCTCATTGGTTTAGAAATGCTGAGATCAGCTGCTGAAGACTCAAGGTTGTAGCCCTGATAAAGATCAGCACCACTGGACAGGAAAGGACAAGGCTTCCAGTAACCTTGCATGCCTGGAACAAGTATCTCCTACAGATCTATTCCCTAAAGAAAAAAAAAATATTTAATGTAAACAAAAAGCCTTACTTGTATTAAGCTTCTTATGTTTTAACTGTGACTCCAGTCAGATGGCTAACTTGATGAGACTCTACTGAATGTACTGTAGGGTTTATTTGTAGAGTTTTACACCCTGTTAGAAAGTTTATCTAGTAAAGTTTATCTTTGAACGGACCCCCTCTGTTCTGGCAAAAATAAGATCCCAAACCAGAAAAGCCTAACTTCTGTGTTAACAGCTGCTATGGCACCTAATTTTATGTTGGTTACCCCCAGACAGAGGAATATCCTGACACTCATCATCCGAGTGAACTACCTTCTGAGTTAAGGGGCTGGTATGTGAGCCTCAGATCCATGTATTGCTGATTGTCCTTTGGGGAAATTATTTCATTTTGGTGTAAAGTATAGTGTGAATTATGGCACTAAACATGATAATCCAGATGAACATTTGACTCTGCAACCCTCTCATTTCACAGTCACTGAGCATCCTTTGTTTTCTCATTTTAGCAACAATGCACTAATGGGTTTGACCTGGACCGTGCCTCTGGGCAATGCTTAGGTAGGACTTGAATCAAATCAGTATATATAATTGCAAGTTCAGAAATCCTGACTTTATGGAGTTAACATTGTACTGCTGTTAGTATGTTTTTCTTGAAAAATTCTTGCTGTGTGACAAATACGTGTTTGTGTATATGTGCATACAAAAATATATGGGCGTATGTATATCTAAATATGTGTGTGTTTACATAACAGAAGTCTGTACATTATGGAGATACTAACTGGCTGACAGTGCTTCTGAAATAGCACTGATGCATTTTGATGGGAGTTCAGTGTAGTTGCCAAACGACAAGTGGTGGTTGCCCTCCATCACTTCCTCCTCCAAACTCAGTATTTGCTATCTCTATTGACAGCCTCCACCTGGAGGCTTGGATAAAGTCTACCACTGATCAGTGTTGAAACTCCAAGTAAATCGTTGAGGCAATATAAGGAAGGATGTAGTTTACCCTATAGCATCTTTTTATCAGCATTATTCATTCTCCAGGGCAGCACCTTCTGCTTGTGCTGAAGTTATTCAAACTGTTAAGGAAAAAGCAGCAACAGGTTGCTTGCCCTGTCATAACAGCACACTTTCTGTGCCTAGGGAGCCACACAAATGCTCAGTTTGGCTAAACCATTTGTATCTTTCCTAACTTAATTAAGCTGTGATCTCAATCACAGCAAGAGAGGCCTGAACTGTATCCTCAAATCTGAACATCCCTAACTTTTTCTGTGGGAGGGATCTTAGGAGCTCCAAATCAAGATCCAAGTTTCACAGCTGGGCAAACCAAACAACCAATGTTTGAAATCCTGATCTGCATGTTGTGGTTTGGACAGACCCTCTAGCAGGAACAAGCAGTAGCATGCTGTAGCCATGTGCAAATCAGTGCTCAAACTGAACATTTATGGAACAACAGAACAGGCTTCCCCTCTCTCTCTAACCTCTAATAGTGATGTAAAACAAGTAGAACACAGGACACGTTGAATATATGGGATGTTTCCTGGTTCAGTATAATGCAAATTCAAAGTTAGGCTCCACAAAGAAAGATTAGGTTTTCCATTCAAGGAGAGTATAACATTTTTTAGCAAAGTCTTGAGGAAAATACTAACTTTTGGGGTTGTTTGTTTTAATAGGTCCCATTAAGAGCATTTATCTTTTGCAATTTCCCTTCAGATATTGATGAATGCCGGACTATTCCTGAGGCCTGCAGAGGAGATATGGTGTGTGTCAACCAGAACGGTGGCTATTTATGCGTACCCCGAACAAACCCAGTGTATCGATCACCATATCTGAATCCTTATTCAAATATTTATCCACCACCCCCAGCACCAGGCCCCGTTTCTAACTACCCTACTGTTACAAGACCTCTGATGTGTCGGTTTGGTTACCAGTTAGATGAAAACAATCAGTGTGCTGGTAAGTCGTAGAAATCTTTATTCTGTACTTTTATGTATATTAAAGCTTGTCTGACATTTCAGAGAGAAATGGCCTGCAATTGTCCTTTAGAAATTGAATCACTTAAGCCCAGTATTTTGAAATTTAGCCACTTTTAAAAAGAAAAAGAAGATGAGCTGTACATTCCTATAGTCAGTATTCAATGCAAGCCAACATAAGATTTAGTGCTATTGTTTAATCAGGAAACCAATTTCTGTGAAAGAACTGATATTTTCACGAGGTATACAATCATCTGATCACAGGTAATTTGCCAGTGCATACAAAGCATGCCTTTGATGCCTATGCTTCTGTCTTTGAGAGGGAAGAAGTCCCTCCATTTGAAGTGTTAAATGGGAACAGACAAAACTTTTGTTCAGTTCTTGGCCATATAGTGACCTTGTTCAGATTCCTGGATCTGGATCTTCCTCCTGTAAATGGGGTAGAAGAGAACTGTTTCCTCCCACACCCTGCATTTCACATAGAATATAAGCCCTCTGCAGCGTGTAGCACCCTCTTATCTAGAGGGTGGGATACAAGTGTTAGTGCTACCGCTGCTGCAATGACTGCAGACTTCAGCTGAGAATGGAACTCCCTTGTTTGAGGCACTGTACAAACACATGAGGAAAGAATTACTGCCCCAGCAGAGTGTTGACATTGCCTCAGCACTTTGATATTCCCCAATCTCCAATACAAAAACCAAATAACCCTATGAAAAACTTCTAGTGTTGGTAGTTTTTTCTACTTTGTATCTTTTGCTAGATTCTGGTGCCACTTACTCAGTTTTGTACTGTTTAACTCACATATAAACTGCTCCTGTGTTACTCAGATTCAAGGGAGATTTAGATTATATCCCTTTGGTTTGCTTGGTTTTGATAATGTCATGTTGTGAAAGAATGGAGAAAAAATTATGAATTAATGGAATAAAATTCCAAAGGCCAAATTTTGATGCCAAACTTAGAATCAAGAGATCAGGGGCAGACTGATGATTGGTAAATGCTCAGGGTAAATGATGGTGCAGATGTAGCCCACAAGTCTACCGCAAAGTTGATCTATAAGCACTACTCATTTCTGTATCTCTGTTGTCCTAATGACAAGGTGAGTTCTTTAGCTATTACTGCATGTAGCTAATAGCCAGAAGGTTTTTATGAAAAATTCTTTTCTAAAGTCTTTGACAAGAAAAAAGAAAACAGCCCTAACCTCAGAAGATGTGAGAATTTTGCCTGTCTTTAGACTAAGGAGCTGGATTTAACTTAGAACATTTCTTTTTGGAATGCTGCTGCAGAACAACACAAGAGCTAAAACTGACTTTTTGGGGGGCTGATTCTGCCCTGTTGTTCTAAATTTCTGTCAGGACTTGATTTCAGATGTACTTTGCTTCTGTAGTGAAGAGACCATGATGCTTCATAGAAGCTGTGAGTGTAGATTTAAATACAGCTACTCTGGAGCACATTTTCCTGTATTTGAATCATTGCCCTCTTCATGTTCTAAGGTGGGAAGAACATAGTTACCAACCAGAGTTAGTAGTAATGCCTGCCTGAAAGTTTAAAAGTCTGTTTTTTGATGGCAAATTTTGAAACACTGGGATAACTGATGGATTTGCTGTAAAAAATAATGTATAGCATCCAGTCCTTTGAAATTTGCAACTAGTCCTTCTCATCTTAGCAAACTGATCAACCTTAGTATTTTATCTAATGATTTGTAGATTCTTCATGAGTGTTTTTATTTTGCTGACTGATGTAGATGAACCAAGAAATGGGGCAGTTAGTGGGAAAAAAAGTGGGGAAATCAAAGGGGAAATGAAACCTCTATATTTTACTGTGTCTGACCTCCTGCATGTAAACCATACTAATCAAAACAGCTGGATTTGGAAAACTTTTACAGTGGGCCTTCTAGCCTGCAAAAGATGTATAAGTTTGTATCTGCTGTGGTAGAAATGTGGGGGCTAGTGCTTTCTTCAGTCAGGGTTGTTCACTTCAGTCACTTTATCTTTCCAATATGGGAATTTAATTGTGAGGCAAAGTTTGGTGAATAGAGATATTAACAAGAAGAGACGAGATAGGGCAGACTGCTATTTGAGTACACTGGTTAGCTGGGAGCAGTTTTTGAAAGTCTACATCAGCTTTAAATTTAGGCAGGTAGTGGAACATACTTGTGTTAAAGGAAGAGAGGAAAATAAAAACCCTAACTTAAAGAAAAGACTTGTGGGAATGAAAGTCTCTCTGCTGGGGTTGGATTTAATTTTTCATTTAATGAAATCCTCTGGAGATGCTCACTGTCTTGATGCAGTATTTAGTTTTGCATCTTTGTGACTTAGGATGGAAAGTGTGGATACCAAATTATATGAATATATGTCCCACTGCAGTGGTAGTAGAAAGGTCTGATACTCTATTTCCAGGACTTCTGGTGTGGTTTACAGGGTGATGTACAATTTCATGCTTGAAGGCTTTGAAGACAAGACACTAGAGAACCTTGAGAAGGTCCTCAGAAATAACCAAAATTTTACTCGGGTCGTTCAAGAAAATTTGCATCACGTGAATCACGGCTCCATCCTAATACAAGTTAATTATAAGCATAGCTCATGTTCATGGCATTTCAGTTGCTCTATGCTTCCCTGCTTGTCAGCATTTGCATGGTCTTAAGGATATGAAGGACTTCAAGGGTTAATTTTGTGGAATGGTTGAAAAGAGTAAACTGGAGTAAAGAGTAAACTGGAAGCTATTTTGCCCAGTAGCAGAGCCACTGTATAACTTACAGGTTCGTTAGCTGGTGTTGTGGCACCACCTTCCAGCACTTTCTTTCCAAATAAAATTATTCAAAAGTATATCCATCAGAGATGCTGAGACTTTTTGCTATTGGCTTCAGGGGAACCAGAGCTGTTCTAATGCCTGTGTTTCTGAGAAATGTCCAGTTTTTAACAGAGTACACATTTTTGTCTGGTCAGATATGGGTTATAGGTCTGGGTCACATTTTCTCTTGCTAAGCCAACAGAAATCTTTACTTTCCCTTTGAATTCCAGTCAAAACAGCTTATTAAACCCAGGAACCTTCCCTGGGAGATTTGCAGCCTCAACTTTGAAGCACTGAGCTTATTCAAGGGAGTTCCAAAGTGAAACAGGATAAAAATTTGATCTGAAAGCTGTATGAGATTTAACAAGCTCATTGTGGTTTTGTTGGGGGTTTTTTGCTTTGTTTGTTTTGTTTTGTTTTGTTTTGTTTTTAATCTGCCCAACCCCCTTCGCTAAATCTGACAGAAACAAAGGACGGCTGTGAGAGTGTCACTCTGTCCCAGCCTGGCACCTGGCTGGCCTGCCTGCCAAGGCTCTATGTTCCCTGGCTCTTGGAGGAATGTGCACCCTGGGTGGTTCAAATAACATTCCCTGTCATGGAGCTGAAGAAAAAAGAAAAAAGGGGAAAAGAAAGGCAAAGAAATATAAGCCATTCTCCCTTTCAAGCTTTTTTGGCCTCATCCTTTTTGGCCTGGAGGGTAATAGACAGGGGTTAAGTGTCCTTCCCCACCCAGCTCACCACTGTCTTAGCAAAAAAGTTTTTCTCTCCATGTTCTGACTTTTGTGAAAGCAAAACCTTTTCTAACACAAATGCATCTTAAAGCCACCTGTTGGTGACCATTTTTTCCCACTTCAGCGCCCTGTGTGTGATGGAGAAATAGCCGTAGCCAGTTTTGGCCACAGGCAGAGAAATATTTTAATGATAATTCCTTCTTAAATCTTCTGTGGGCTTGATTCTGATATGTGGTATTTTTACCCCCAGAGTTACTGAATGTTTAATATCTTTTATGTATAAATGTACTGTGTTTTCAACAGCATGAAGTCTGGGTAAACTCCTTCTAACACAGGTTGGGAATGATTTATAACCACAATTAACGCTAGAATAAAAGACCACATACTGGAAAAAAGCAAAGAACATGTAGTGCAAGAGCTCTGCTTGAACTGTTTGTCTTCTAACACTACTTCTCTATAAATACAGAATGGTTAGTCATAATAATGATTTCTTCTTAAGGAACTTGGTCTAGTAACTGTTGGCAAGATGAAACTGTAGTGAATGCCCATGTTCTTGCATTATACATTCATAAGCTGAGAGCTCTTTCCAATTTCCCTTCACTCCACCTTGCTGTTTCCTGATTTACAATGATCTTTAAAACATGCCTCTAACACAGATCCTTCTGGGCATTGTGGAGAAAAAAAGGGAATGGGTGGGTTCTTAGTTCTGCTTTCTCTCTCATTAATGCTCATGCACAATGCAAGGAGATGATGGGAGTGGGAAGGCATCTGGGAGGGTTGAATGGAGAGATTGGAGGGATCCACAAAACCAGAGAAATAGATGTTAGGAAAGGTATATGCTTAAGGCAAGATGAGTATAGCCTAGAGACAGAAAGAAGAGAAAAGGCCAGGGAAGTGAAAATCAATTTTTTAAAGCATCCTCTTTATTTTTTAAACAAAACTAAAAGGAAGAAGCACAAAATCAGGGAAATGGAAAGGTGCTCTTCCCAAGTGTGAAGGAGTACTGTTCTTCCAGGCCTCATCTGTGGAGTAGTCATTGCTTCAGCTTTCCTCATTTCTCAAAGGCTGCCAAAACAGACTGCCAGAATTGCCAGGATATTCCCTACAAGTCCCCAGTTCTACATTTGAGAAGTAAAATTCCTTCCTTCAAAACATTACCTTTGCACATATGGGGTTTAAATCATTATCATTTGTATTGCAAGCATACCTGAAACCCACGTCCAAAGCCTGCAATCATACTGACCTGCCCTGTGTGCAACCAGGCTATTCTGAGGTGGGTTTTCAATCAAAATAAAGGAGCTGGATGTGCATGTCTGGGGAAAGGGGACAGAAATGAAGATACAGGGAACCAAAAGGAGGTGCCTACGTCTTGTGATAGGCCCATGGCTGTGCTGGGGATGGAGCCCAGAATTCCTTATTCAATGGTCTACCCACTAGTAACTTTTCTAGTGAACTCTCCAGTCATGTACAAACAGGAGGAAAAAAAGGAAAGGGAAGCAAGTTGCCTCTGAAGCATCTCAAGAAGAAGCTGTAGTTGGTGGCTAAGGCTTTGGTTGAAGGATTTTGCACTCAGTTCCTCACTGCCTGTAGATAACCATGATGAGTAATTTGGGGCTTCAGGTCATTCTGTATAATCTGAAATAAGAATTCATATTCAGTATTGTACCAAGCATAATTTCACAAGTAGATGATAAGTAGTGAGAAAACTCCCTGACAAGTATCGTGTAATAATATGTAAACAGGAGAAAAAAGGCTGTTTAATAACCCTACAAAAGCAAAGATCAAAGTGAGACATGTGGAAGTTATTTACTTCTCTAGTGCACTAAACTTGTTGGAAAGTACTGGGAACTTTATCTATGTTCCTGCACAGATCAGAGAGGGGAAGTCCCAGAACTTTATCAGTATCTCCCATTTACTTCAGGAACACCTGTGCTATAGAAGCTTTCAGTAGTTACTAGATCCTGGAGTTTTTCAGTCACCACCTGCTTATGCTGTGCTTTTTACTGTTTTAGCACTATTCAAGGTGGTTGACCCTTGATTATCTAATGTAATAAGACTAGACAAGTCGGGTAAAATGAAGACACAGAAAATATAAACTGTGTATGTTAAGACAGAAGACTATTGCCAGGAAACTAATGTAAGAGATTATTAATGTCATAGAATACAGACCTAACTTAACATAGTCCTGTTGCATTGGAGAAACTCACATTGTACGTTAATTCTTCTGGGTCCAGCCTCAGTGCTTCTGATCTAGTGGCCTGACTGATTCACAACTTCAACAGTCTTCATAAAGGTAAACATGAGTTGAACATAAAATATTCACAGGTAGCAAGGTACATCTGAAAACACTCAGAGCTCCTTCCTCCCTCAGGAAACCATTGCACCAGCACAAACGATGGACCAGGGCTGAAGAAAGGTAAGATTCAGCAGGGTCCATCAGTCTGGTCATTCCTACAGAAATTTGACCATCAATAATTGTATCCTTCCAGAGCACATTTTACCAATCAATGACAGTGGAAGTGCTGCTATTCAGTGAAGTGAATCCACTTGTAGTGGAGGAGTTGGCTTGACGGAATAAGTTGCTGTACATATCTGTCTGTAGCAGGGTAAACTGAGCCATCTGTGGCTTGGATTATTCCTTCCCTCATTCCTGGCTAAGTGCAGTGTGGGAGGAGTATGGTCTGGTGGTTAAAGCACAGGCAAGTGCTTCATTTATTTGTGAAGCTTCTACCACGCACAAAGAAATTAATAAAATTGAACCAAGAAATATAACATGCACGCCAAGAAGGCTTACATGTTATTAAGAAAACTGTAACCTATGTGTACTGGAATGAAAACTAGCAGGCTCCTGAGTACGGCAAAAGGTAACAATAAGTACAAGTTTCTCATTCTACATGTCAGTGCCTTTCAAGCACCACTGACTGACTGTATTTACATGTGATGATGCAAGAATAGAAAATAAACACAACTACAGTATAGCCTCAACTGAACTTGCATGAACTGTAGTTGTATTGGGTAGGTAGATGGATAGTCAGCTAGAGGCCAAAGACTCTTAGACCTATAATTATGGATCACATTCATTGACTTTGGTGAAGATTTTCAGATCTTGGGGCAGAAGTCCTTCCAGTGAATTTATCAGGTTGAAGTTAAGCTGTCTTGCACTTAAGCCTCCAACCATAAAAGGCTTATGGTCAGGGAGTTTGGTTACATTTTGTTTCTGCTAGACTTCTTACACTATGATAAGAATTTCCTAGACATTGTGCGGGAATAATACACAACTGGTCAGAAGATCACCTTATGGTTAAAATCTGTGGTCACCAGGAGTGTTTGAATTTGCTTTCAACTTTAGCTTGAGCTAAACTGATACTGTCTGTGGAAGTGTCTTCTGCTTATTAGGGGCATACAGGCAGCTGAATGAGAATGTATCATGTTACAAACATAACTGGCTATAACTGTCTTTTATGCAGAGAAAGGGCATAAGCACAGGAAGGTCAATGTCCATGTTTTATTAGATGTGCAGGCCACAGTCCAGACACAGGAAGGTTAAAATCCCTTTAGACGGTGACCTCTCTATTTCATGATGCATTTTATTTTTCTCATTTTCCTGGAATTGTATGATACTTTAGTATATGAGATTGCAAGAACCCAGGGATCCCACCACTTTTGCACTTTTTGATTGCAGAGGGCAAGGATATACAAGACAAAGAGATTTAACTGATTCTATGGGGCTTGGTGGGTCTCTGAATTGGGAATTAATGGTCAGCAGGCTCTGAGGCTGGTAATGATAAACTTCACTTATCACCAAGAGTTAGTTGGCAGAAGGCTATAACAAACTAAATTCAGACGAACAGTAATCATGCCTAGTTTGCCACATCCTCAGAAATGTGCTAGCCAGGGTAGGGCTCTCATCCTGTTCTGCTGAATGATTCCTGAGACTCACTGTTAACAGTAGTTTGATACAAGGGGCTTTGTGTCTGCCTTGCCTTGTGTCTTACTTCCAGGGATTCAGCAGCTCCAAATCAGTTAAAGGCACTATGTGCCAATTAGCTCTCCCTGCTCTAGAACAGATTTCATGAGCTTTTATTTTTTTGAGATAGCTGTCACACTAGATAGTCCCACCAACCAGACAATTACAGGGCTTTAAAAAAGAAAAAAGAGTCACCTAATGGTGCTGGAAGATTGACAAACTTCATGAGTACTCTTCTCATGCACTGGCTCTGTGTCTTGTCCTTCTCTCACTTCCCTATGGGTGGCCGTTTTAGTTACAGATGACGATCCATGCCTAGCTTTCTGCTGGGACCCTCAGGGACCTTGATTGCATGAGTGACACCTTCTCTACCTCTGTGGCATAATGTGCAAAGTTCAGTATGTGACAGAGTGTCTCTCCTTACCTGGAAGACTTGTTTATTTTCAGTGGCCTTCATAGCACCAGTGCTCTGTTCAGGCCTGTGTTAATTTCTGCATGTATTTGCAGCACCCACAGTACGTAGAGATGGAAGCATTCTCAATGACTTAAAAATCACTGGTTTTTATTGGCCTCTCCCTTACATTTTTTGGGTCAGCTTTGTTTCTTTTTGCTTCATTCCAGCATTAAATTGGCCATGGTTATATGTCACAATCAAGATGTTAAGCCAAAATATATACAAAGTATGAACTGGCTCCTTTGCCAGTATGAATCAGCCAGATGGGCTGTATGTTTTGCCAGACTCTATAGGCAGAAGTAATGCCTGGCACTGGTGCTTAGCCTTGTCCCTAAGACAGCAGACCCACGGTGGAGCTGCCACGCAGAAACGGAAGAGCCATGTGATGCAAGTTTAAAGTGCTCTGACCCCTTTGTCTGCCAACTCACTGGCTTCCCATTTCAGTACTTCAACGAGATGAGAGAATTTTTCAAAGAAAACAAAGCTACCAGAAGATGAATGGGAATCATACATCAGCAGCCCAGTTCAGGCAAGTAGTTTCAGGGTTCTGCCTCTTAGATGGGACACGCCGCCACCTGAGGAAAACAAGAAGTGCTGAAGTCCATCTTCAGTTTTAACACCCACAAACCCTTCTCTGCTTTTAGTTCTTTTCAACCATAACTTGTGGTTGCATCTGTATTGTGGTATAAGGCTATGCTGCACTGTGAGAAGGATGGTCCAGACGATAGGACAGGAGTATGAAAAATAGGACGGTTGAAATGGAAGCCTTTGTTCTTGCTGACCTTCACCCTCAGCAGACATATAGCACATACATGCTCATTGTCTGGCCTGTGATCTTTGCCACAGAATGCCAGTATGACCTACAACTTTTTGGTCAGTATTGTTTTCAGAATTGACCAATTATCTGAGGAATCTTAGTATCTGAGCAACTAGATGAAAAACTTTGAGGGATGTAGGTTTTCAGGCAGAGGCATTCACCACTCTCTGAAAGTCAGGCTGTGTATGGTATCTTCATCTGGGCACCTGTAATTGTGTCTGTACAAACTCCTAATCCCTTCTGGAAAATTCCTAGTAGCAACTCTACATCAATGATATGTCACACACTATGAGAATGAATCTCTTTGTTTTCATGAAGCATTCAATACTGAAATTACAAGAAGTGCTTCAGATAAGTAGGGAGAGCCTAGGAGGAGGGGGAGAACAGTGCATCATAAACTCTCAAAGGCTGAATGACTTCATCTCTACAACTACCTGAAGGGAGGTTGTAGCCAGGAGGGAGTTGGTCTCTTCTCCCAGGCAACCAGCACCAGAACAAGAGGACACAGTCTCAAACTGCACCAGGGGAAGTTTAGGCTTGAGGTGAGGAGAAAGTTCTTCACAGAGAGAGTTGTTAGCCATTGGAATGGGCTGCCCAGGAAGGTGGTGGAGTCACCGTCCCTGGAGGTGTTCAAAAAGGGATTGGATGTGGCACTTGGTGCCATGGTTTAGTAGTCATAAGGTGTTGGGTGACAGGTGGGAATTGATGATCTTTGAGGTCTTTTCCAACCTTGTTGATTCTATGATCTACTCCTTGGTCTGACACTGACAGTATTGTTTGTTTGGGGTCTTGCTTTTGTTTTCCACCCCCCAAACAAATTGTAATGCCTGCTTTGTTCTAATGTTTTGAGCTTATTTCCTTTGGTTTTGGTTGGGTTTTTTCCTCTTGTTTTCCATCCAGCCCCCTGAGTAAATGAAGCATTAGCTGGTGAGCTGGTAAATTGCTGGTTGGATTAAAGGCATTAACTGGTTTTGTGGTATAACCTCAACATAGGTGCACTGAAAGGGAAGATTGTACAAACAGTAATACACAGAAATCTAGAAAACCTACAGTTGTGGTCAGGAAATAAAGGGACTAGAAACCCATCAGTAGATGAAAATGTAACCTAACACATAGCCATCTGATGGAATAGGAACCATAGAATGCAGTCATGTCAAAAGGAGTATAGCATGGGACAGTTTCTGGCAGTGTTATTAAGACTTCTGAATCCCAGAACAGAGATAGTCCTTCAATATGTTCTGCTGAGAATGGATCCAACTTACTGATATTAACTGTAAGTAATTTACTACCAGATAAATGTAGATAAATTTATGGTAAACTCAGGAAAGAGCAACAGCATATTTGGGGCATTATTGAGTGTGACTTTAATTAATTTAATTAAACATATTGTAAAGCTTAGGCTAAAATGACAGCAATTTGAATTGTAAATGTCAGAGAAGTAGAAGTTGTATATGGTGGATGGTACAAAAGAATGATTATTCCTAAATAGGGTATAATTTGCTGAAATGAAGGAAAATTGCTTTCAGACCAAACATAGTAAAGCCCTTTATGACAGTAGAAGCATATCAGGTTACACAAGAATGCACTAGGTGTGTTGCAGTGGAGGAACAGTACAAAACATATCAGCAGAAGCATTTAAAAATGCCTGGAACAATTGTTAGCAAGAAGTCATCTTGCAAGAGTTGGGGGTGGGATAGGTGCTCTCAGGTATCTTTAAGTTCTTTAAGTTCCTGTACTTTTGCATCCTTTGATGTACTTCCAGCTTCTAGGGTGCACAGAGGTACAGAAGAAAAGAGTTTGCTTTATTCAATTCTGCAGAAAAAAGTTCATAGCATGGGTAAGAACTCCCACCCATTAAATAACAGGTTTTGTCCCTGTAGTGGAGCAAGGCAAAGCTGAGATAGCTTCAACAGGTAGCATGACATCCCCTTTCTGAAGGAAGAATCTTGGATCAGTGCAGTCAATTTGCCAGACTACCACTCCTTGCTGGAGCAGGAACCGGGCCAGGGAGAGGGGATGTGGTCTGAAAGCAATAGCAGGGGCTGCTAATTTCCTGGTATTGCAACCCCCGTGGGGAATCCCAATCCTGGCATAGGCTGGAGCAGCCTTGGATTATGTTCACGTATTTCAAAGACAGACTGCAGCAATACATACACCACTTCTTGCCAGTAAATCACTAAGTGCTGCATCTGGAGCTTTAATTCAGAAGCAGATTGAAATTATTTTAATTAAAAGCAGAGCTGATTTTGTGACAGAATAGCCCAGAACTGTGCACTGACAGCTATCTGTTGCTTTGATGCAGTCATCTGAAAAGCTTGCCAGCTTTAGGAAGGAGATAATCCTCTCCACTAAATCAGTGCTATTTGAAGAGATAGGCTTGTAAAACCTGTATTGTGTTATTCATTGCATTTTAAGACAAAATTTTCCATTAAATAAGTGATTTTTTAGATTATTTTTTTCTTGACTCATTGGTATTTTCAAGAGGTTTAACTAGTCAGAGATGAAAAATGCCATTAGAGAGTAAGGCTTTTTTTCTACAGCTTACACATAAGACTTCTGACAATGCTTATGAATTTAATTGAAAAAATGTGAACATTTTATCTGCATATTCATCAAGCAATTTCTCAAACCTAAATGTAGATTTGAACCCAGAGAGCTATGGCATAGGTGTGTCCTATGTGGACAGGAGAACGCCTCTAAATGTAATTAGCAGCTAAAAATTTGTGGTATATCTATCAATGGCCCAGCAGGTCATGTGCTTTCTGAAGCTGACTAGGGGTGTATATCATCACAAGATACAAAATACCATCACACCCTGCTCCAACAAAATGTCAAGCTGACACCTAGAATCTTGGGACATGAAACCATTCCAGAAATACATGATCCATCCACAGGCCGTTCATTCTGACCTGGGGAGGGATATGAAATGCTGAATTAAACACAGTCTGAAGTCTTTGGAGACTCATAAAGTACAAAGGAAGGTTACTAAAGGAAAAGTAAAAAACAAACTAGTAATTTAGATTTTCCCTAGAGTAGGCCCACATGATGGAAAATTCACTGGGACATGCCTTCTGGAGCATAAGGGCCAGAGTTTGCTCCAGGAATAACCACAGACATGAAATGTTCCTGCTGGTTGTGAACATTGCTGGTTTGTTTATTCATTTACTACTACTTTGGTTTTTTAGTCACCTAAACAGAACATGTTTTTTTCAGGCAAGATTGCTTGGAATTGAATGATTTGGCTTGGAAATGCTCAGTGTGAACGTGGTTTCTATAAGCAGAGATACAAAATATTGCTGCCGTGATGAACTGCACTACTAACAAGGTTTACAACTAATCTGCAATACAAACATTTTATCTAGTGTGCAGCAGATTCCTGTTGTCTTCACAAGCAGTTCTCCCAGTCATATTGGTTCAGGAGCTGTCTTGGCTGTGGTCCTTCCCAGCCCTTGTGAAGAAAAAAAAAGCAAAAATCAAACCCTTAACCCTATCCTAGCTAAACCCAGGAGAACCACACAGACTTTAAGTTTTACCACTAATTTTAAAGTGCTGTAAGATCTTTAGAGCAGTACAGAAGATCTGCCTTTATGTTAATTGATTTATTGATTGACAGGCAGGTGTCAGGACTCCTACAAGTGTTAGGTAACTTTTATTAGAAATTTTGTTTGCTGCAGTTTCTGCCTCACATCTGGTGCTGCCTGTGAGTTTCACAACCATCCAGAACTTGTCATGGTCCTGCTCAAAACTGGCAATTTTTGGGTCTAAACAAAACATAACCTTCTGCCTCTAAAGGCTCAGTGCATTTGCTTTGAGGGCTTATCATCTCGTTATTTCACAAATCTTGAAAGATTCTTTCTTAGATTATGCATTAAAGGTAACTGAATGAGGTTTAAAATGATGAGAGAGAAAGAAAAGGAAAAGGCTCTTTGAGAGGAAACACCTATTTTTCCAGGGAGCTATGAACTGAGAGTAAGGAGAGCAGGAGAACTGCCAGTAGACATCCACATCACACACTAATTGGAACAAAGTAAAACTCCCATAGCCACACAATTTTCATTTATCCAGGAAGGTTTGCAACCCAGCTGGCTGGTGGCAATTTTTGGAACATTGCAAGCAAATGGGTTCAGTCATTATAAAACAGTGAATGCCAAATCTGAGTTAAAGCCAGTTATTTGAGGAGGGATTATAGGCATTTTCCAATGATCACCACCACAGAAATAAAGAGATGGCTTGCGTTGTATACACTCAAAAAGGAATGTTGCCCAACATGCATAGCTCTTTTCTATTAACAGTAATGAGGACACAGCTGTCTGAGCCTGGAAGCCAGTATCTGCAGAAGGTAATTCTCAAATATTTTTCTTCTCCTCTGGCTTTTGTCCACTACCCATTCTCTGCTTACAGAAGAGCCCAAAAGGTGCTAACATTTTTACCTTGGCTTTATGGTGCTTTTGAGATTGTTATAAGGCATGCAGTCAGATGGACAGATTTGAAACTCACACAAAATATGAAAAACACTTTTATCCTCTGATAAGCTCCCCAATACCTTTAGTGCCAAGCAAAGTGCTCTCTTTGTGGTCAGTCATGACAGTTTCCAGAACAGCTGGAAATGGTTGCTGCCATGAGCAGAGAAGTGAAACTCTCCCTTCCCAAGAAGGACTTCTAACTCCCACTCCCTGCAGAGTTTGTGGCTTCACTCAGGCAGACTAGTGACATAGGTGTTGAGTCTAGAGGCTCTGCACTGGATGCCTGAGCAATGGTCAAAGCTTTTGTCATGTTCCACATCTGAAGTGGCTGCATTTTAATGGAAGAAGCAGCCCTTCCAATAATAGTTTCTGTTATATCCTGCAGGTGGATATTTGCATTCCTTTATTTTTCATTGAAGTTTTAATTTCTGGATCCATTTGGATCAGTTTCTTTTGCTGTGTTAAAAGCAGAGCTGTTCTCCTCTTCACTAGTTACTGTGGTCTATTCACAGTCTCAGACCTCTTTAGCCTGCCAAAAGAATAGGAAAATGAGTCCTTAATGACTCAGTTAAAATGTATGGTCAAGAAGTTCACTTATTAGAGGAAATGTAAACTGACCACCAGTTGGCTAAACCAGTTGGCTGGACTATTTGTGCTAGTGATTTCTCAAAGCTCCTCAGGGTGTGAAAGTGCAAATAGCAGTTCTCTTATTTTAGTTCTCTCATGCTCTGTACCCTTACAGAAAAGTCTTTAAAAGAATTTTTTGGAGGAGAAGCCAATAAGATATCACAGATATGTTTAAAAGCTTTATAAAGAGTGCTTTAAACTTCTATATTTTAAATATATTCCTTCTCACAGAGTCGTCTTAAACTATCACATAGAATTGCAGAGAAAACATACAATTCAGCCATGGAAAACTCACTGTCTCTATGTTAATGGTTCTGCTCCCCTTCTGTGAAATTTTATAAGGCCCTCTAGAGGTTCTTGCATGAGACTATTTCATATCATGCAGCAAAGGGAGGACTGCAAGGACTTTTTGCTAGAAATGGCCTTTAATTTCTTAGTGTGCATTTCCTGGCTCTGACTGCACATCTTTTTCATGTCCATATAAAAAGTGTCACTTGCATAACCTCCCAGCAGCTGGGAGTCTTCTCAGTTAAATTCTCACCACCATTCCAGGAGATCTCAGTGTAGCATACAAAATAGGTACTTTTGAGAAAGTACAACAGTAACATCCCAGCTGAAAAATGTTTCCTGCTGATGAAGCTGTGTTGAGCAGCAACTGTTTGGTGCCTCCTAAGTCAGCAGGTTCAGTGTCATCAGTGGGATCCTAACACATCTCTATCCTGCTCCAGCAGGCTAGTTGGGTCATTCTTGTTTTGCTGTACCACAGCTACTTGAAATTGTGTAAGTGCAGTGGAGAGATAACTGAGATTCCCAAATCACATACACTGACCATAGATTTCATAAAATGTGCAGAACCTGCAACAGGAAATCATGGATCCAGAGAGTACAGTTACACTCCAGTCCATGAATTTCCATGTTTAAGCAAAGCCTTTAGATGAAAGCAGTAATTTGCCTCATTTATGATCCCAGGATTAACATGCAGATTGTGCATTTGTGTAAAAGCTCTCATGGGACACTGGGAATAGTCCACAAAATCAGGTGTGATTTCGTACTAATAGGGAGCCCCAGGAATTGGTGGAAGTGAGGATCTGTGGTCACACAAGTGATGCCAAATGTATAAACCTTGCATAGGGCTATTCTGAGTAGAAGAGGATGAGGCAGCTGCCCCTTTTGTCCCCCTGCTCTGCACATATCTGCATGGCCATTGTACAAACCTCAGTCACAAAATCAGGACTAGAACTGTGCTCAAACAGCAATATCTTCTCACAGTTTAGTCGTTGTTTGTCATCTTTGAGTAATGTTAGTGTGCTAGCTAAGAAAATACTCAGATAGCTGGCAGGAGATCTAGAACCTGTGACACATGTTGAGCAATTTTCATACCAGGCAGAAGCAGCAGCATTACAGATCCATGCCTCACACTTCCAGGCTGACCATCTATGTGAAAGAAAAAAGAAAAAAAAAAAAAAGAGAGAAAAAGAAATGAACAAACACTTTCATCCTTGTTTATCAATCAATCAATAACAATGCATATGGGATGCAGATAAAAAATTGATTCAGCAATGAACAACCCATGCTCAGACACTGAAATATGCAATTAAACAGGTGTTTAGAGAGTTGATCTTGGATTATGTTCAAGCTCAGCAGGGTCAGTTATCCCTGGAAAAAAAACACTGACCCCACACAGCAGCAGTTTGAATTTGGCTCCAATCTGCACTTTAGGAATGTGGCATTGTTATTTCTTCCCTTGTCTTATCAAATGTAATTATCTTGAGAAAAAAAGTTTTGAGAAAACATGTGATTTCACTGAGTAAAAATCTACTACTGAGGAAATTATTTCTCAGTGTCCAAATAAGGAATGGGGAGAAGTTTAGGGAAAGTGCTCTGTTCCAAGTAATCTTGGAACTGATACTTATGTTACTGAGCTCGGATGTTTAGTCCTGGCCTGCAATTATTCCTATAAAAGACAGACATCTAATCTTGCTATTATTTTAAAATGGAGCCCCAAGGGTTATAAATGACTGAGTGAGCTTCAGTGTTTGAGCAGAGATCCTGGGATAAGCTTGCAGCCTTGAGCCTCTCTGCAAGAACTTTGTATTTTGAGAATGGAGTGAGCTCCTGAGATGGTGGTGGTACAAAAGCTGGACTAAAATAGAGGCAGAGTAAAATAAAGAAGTAGGACTCCAAAACTACCCACACCTCCTAGTAAAAGGGGGAAGAAGACTTTCCATGGCAAACTTTTTTCAGCCTGCAGGAACTATGCTCTCACAGTCATCAAATTAATCTTCAGCCTTACTGTGTTGAATCCCACAGTGGTAATGACTCTCACATAAAAAACATACCCACTTTTGTCAATGGTTGATCAAAAGAAGGAAACGCAGACGTATCTACTACTGTGACCCACAGAAATTTGTGGCATGATTATCAGAGTTCATTACTTAAGAAAGGAAGTAATGCATGCTAAATATGTTCCAAATAGAACAAAATGTAACAGTCCATCTGTGAAGCAGCACACATTGCCAACAGCATATTGTCTTGGAAATCTGCTGTCCACATTGGCTTCCCTCTGAGTACAGAGTCCAAGCAAAGTTTCTCTTCTAGAAGCCAAGGTCTTCAAGAATGTGGTTGTAACTCATATGGTAAGTCCATGTCCTTGCATGATACCTCTCTGCTAGGGGCATTGTCATGCTGACAGCTAACATGACAATGGAGGGAATGGAACAATCACAACACCCTGAGCATGGACCACACTTGTGGAGTCATAGATCCAACCATTTTCAGCATCATTGGATGGACAATAGTCTCCCTTGTTCCTGAAGTGACAGGTGCAAATCATCTCCTTCAGAAGGAACTTCTTTAGTAATCTCTCCACATGTATTTACTTTGTCATGTGATATGTAATCACAGCTCACAAAAAGCAAAGTAAACTTCATCAATTCATTTAACTTTTATTTAAAGAAGTAGCTTTTTATCAAGAAAGTCTTTTTCTGAAGGACTCTAACATTGCTTCTGCACTGATGAGCTGATCTTAAGGACTGTACAGTTTCCTGATGTATTCTTTAAGGCATGAAGTCCTGTTTTTGCACAAAGACCTTTTGGGTTTTTTTCTGAGCAGAAGAAAGACAGTGTCATGATTAGTTTTTGAACATCACCTTCCAGTGGTCAGATGCTTCCAGTTCTCTACTCTGATGGCTTTATCTGCTGAGTTTCCATCTCACTTAGCTTACCAACAACCTCCTTCTTCCTGCATGTCCACTTCCCCTAACATGCAGTTTAGTCCTCTTTGACTCAATAGATTGTCTTGAATGCTTCCTCTTTATCTTGTTTCATGCTTCATGAAGATGCAATCATTCTTTGTGTCTCGAAAGAAAGGCAGTTGGCATGCCTAACATCTTTAGGCTGAATCATCTTCTAGCATAAGAATGTTATCCACATTTTCTAAGTTTTCCAAACTTTTATTGAAGCTACAATCAACATTATTTATTGATAAATCACACATGTACATTTAAATCTTTGCAAAGGAGAAATCACTTGGAGTAACTTCACACATTCCTATCCCCATTTTCAGTAGTTTCACTGGCCAAGATAGATGTCCTAATAGCCTAGGAAATGAAAAAAAGATGTAAGGTAAGCAGAAAACCTCAAGTGGTTGTGGATATAGGTAAATGTGAGTAAACGTTGAATAATGTTAAATAATTCAATAAAGACCTTAAGACACCAGTTTGACCACATAATCTGTATTTTTTTTGTGTGTAACAGAGGCCACAGAACTTTACTAAGCAATTAGTGTTTCAAGCACACATCTTTTTGCTATAGCATACTTCAAAGAAGAAATACTGTTCAGGTATAAGGCCCTAAAGTAAGGGAGCATCTACCATGTGTTTTATTATGCTTTTTCATGGTTAGTTGGTGGTAATACTGAAATTTGTACCTTATTTTTAACTTGCCTCTGAAACACTGACTTTTTTCCCGTTGTCTTTTGCTAGCTTTACTGACCATCTTCAGCTAGCAAAAGTTTGTCTTGGTGAAGATGTTTATAGATCATAGGCAAATATCCCTTGAAACTTTTCTAAAATAGTCTATTAAGTGGAGCATTATCTTGTGCCGAGACAAATTTATTGTGACTTGGAGTTGTTCTTTGGAGTTTTGCTGATCTCTTTGCCATAAAACTTTTTGAAGTGTTGACACTAGAAATGTATTTCAGTAATTATTTTACTTATGCAATATACAGTGGTAAGAGCAATTTCCTGTGTCTACTCTGCTCTCATGTTTATGCTTATCCTTTCAGCAATTCTGTGTCAGGAAAAGTTCATGTTCAAGTGACTATCTTTATCATTCCAGACTCATTTTCATGACCAACATTTTTCATTCCTGACATATGACCTTGTGTTTGTCTGCCTTGAAATGCACTTTCAAATGAGCCCTCCATACCTAGCAAATTCCTTTAAAATAAGACTTCTGTTCAATTTTTAGTTCTTAACTTCACCAGCTTGTGATTCTCTGCATTTTATTTCAAATGTGGGAAACAGCAGACCAAAACACAGATCCTTAGGATCTTGTAGACACTCACAGAATGACTCAACATATTCTCTTTTGAGATTTCTGATCTCCTAGTTTTAGCCTCTTTTGTTTGAGCAGTATTGAATATGTCTAGTCCTAATTTAATGGATTAGAGTCTTGATTTTCTTCTTGTGCTGTGGTTTATTGATGCAAATGAGAGTGATCTTATTCCTGTGTTCTTTGTGGACATGAGACATCGTAAAAGATCACTAAGTCTTCTAATAAGGATTAGCCTACCTGGTGAGATGCATTGTTGTGTTGCAGTTTGACATCTAAGTTTTTATTCTGACTATATTAATATGCTTCTTTTTGTTTTAATGCATAGCTTTTAAATTATCTAATTTCTTTTAAGTTGATGGGCAATAAATTTACAATGTTGTTCATTGCTCTATCATGTGGCTCAATGCTAAAGAACCCATGAAGGTTTCTGCTAGCTTTTACAGATAATAAAACTCAAAGCCAGTAATTTACATGCTAAATACAATTAGTTCATTTATTTATTTTGACATTGCAAATGATATTTATCCAGTCACCAGGCATCCTGCCATCCATTAAAAATACAAGCTGTACCAATAAAAACAAATCATCAGCACATCACATCCCATAAAAGTCAACTAGAAATATAAACCCCTACTTTCTCCACCCTTCCAATCCCCGAATGAAACACCATTGCCTCAGCCACCTCACCTCTGTCAAAATGTCAAGTAAACAGAATATCACACACCAGGTTTCCTAGATCAAACCTTCATAGCCATATTTTTTTAAGGCAGGCACACTGAGCTCAGAGAGAGGGATGTGGTTAATTTTGTAGCATTTGTGCTCAGACTCTTGCACCAAGGGTTTCCTGACATCTATATGGAGATACCACCTACCTATTCTCTCATTTGCTCAGTAAACCAAGGATCTTTAATACATATGACTTCTAGTCACGAGGCTCTGTGTATGTTCTAGATTGTATTTCTTAGGAGGCAGAGAACAGTGGTCTGCATGGGCCATGACATTGCTCTCTGATGGGAAGTAATAAAGCTAATTGTTTTTAATTCAGGTAAAATTTTAGTTTTGGTTTGGATTTCTAACTTCTGCCAGTGGGACATTGCAGGGCTTCATAGTACAGTTTGATTTGTATTGGAATTGGAAGACTTCAAATAAAAATGGACTAATTTCAAACTGTCTCTGTATACAAGAGGACAGGCCCAGCTAAACAGTGAGGGAGGCCAGACTATGACAGAGATTTTATCCCCATTTTTCAAGTAGGAAGCAGTGCAGTGGAAGATGAAGAGCAAAGATGAGTGCCCACCGGTTCAATTCTCAGCACACGAGTTATAGTGTGATCACTGTGGCAGTTTCCATCCTACATAGTAATTGACATGTACCTTTTTCTGCTTTCATTGACAACAGATCCAGTCTGTACTTGCTTCCTAGTTCACCTCATGGCAGTCCTTCATGTAGCCATAGCCTGAGTAATCTTGCCAAAATCAAGCAATCTAGCAGAGGCATTCAATAACATTAGCAATTAGTAAAACCTGTAATTGCTTTTGGGATTCAGGTAATGTTTTCTAAGGATCTTGGCACTGAAAGGTTCTAAAAGCAGGTTAAGTATAGTGAAAACTATCCTTGGATGTAAGTGATGGGTGGCATCATCCGATATTTTTATGGTACTGAGGCTGAAATCATCAAATATCATGATCTGTTAACACCCTGAATGGTGGCAATGGTGTTTCTAGTGTTTCTTGCTAGCTTGCTTCGCTTTAGTAACTCTTCTGTTCCGATTAGACTTTATTTTGGGGCTCAGACAACACATTGTGGTATTTCTTTCCATGGTGAAGACTACAACACAAGTTATTCTGAATATGAGGCACTCTTCTAGTCCCTAGAAAACTGCATCTCGGGGACCTCTTGATCACATGTGTTACCCTTCTATTGAGCAGTCCTGCTGGTTGCACAAAACTTCATTAATAATGTTAGTGAAGCATTATTTGGTGTAAAATGCAGGGAGACAGGGTGGTCTGCAGAGGTTTCTAAGAACAGCAGAAACGCCACAGGTAGCCTTTGTGAAAAAATTGTGTTCAAATGGAAATATGTCTCAAATGGCACCACAAAAGTTGAAGACTGGGAGTAAGCAAAAAATTCTGCTTGGTAGCTAGTAAAGAAAAGAGAACCAACATCTTACTTTTCTGGAGTACTGGTGCTCATGCAACTTCTACAAAGGTGATTCGGGAACAAAACTGATCTTGTAGCCACCTGTTGTTGCTTTTGGTGAAGGATACATGTTATACCTCTGCAAGAAAGATGCACTACAGAAGACTGGAGAACATACAACCTTCAAACAGCATTTCTACCATGCGTGGTGGTAAGACCCTGACCTGCACTATGTCTACACTGTGCTTTATCTATTAATACTCTGGGAAGCATGGAGCATGGAAAATTAAAATGTCCTTCTTTAAGCTCATGATAAGCTAGAAACAGCAGAATTGGCCAGATCCCAAGGTCTCGCTCCTAAAGCAATACGCAGACATGGCAAATTGAAAGCTTTTTCATCTAGAAAATATTAACGCTATTCTTATTAAATTTATGGTTAGATAAAATCTGTGTTGAAATACTACTAATTATGTGTGATATGCTATATGAAGGGAGGATCCAGAATTTGTAGCCCGACTGCAGAAGCAATAGCTGAACTGAACAACGTGTTTATGTACTTATATAGTCTAGACTTGTTATCTTACCATTTTCCCACTTCCTTGACCGTTTTGCCAATAAATATGTGGGAACCAATTTCAGACAGACTTAATTACCTCTAATTGTGCTGTTCTTGTTACCTTACCAGCTTTGGCTCACCATAAACTGTTCTGATATGGATGTTGGCAAGAACTCTAGACTCTCTCCATATATATATAATATGTATTGAATTATTTATTTATATATATGAAAACGTTAAATATGCTGCTGTGGCAGACTAGATCAGTTATTTTGTGACTATTGGGATTTTACAGCTGCCTGGCTGTACAAGGTGCCTCAAGGACAGATACTGACCCATAATTCCTGCCCTCTGCTGTCTGCTCCAGCCCAGTGCATTTGTGAGATACTTCACTCATGACACAACATAGTCTGGGTTAATAAGAATGAGGAGAGGATCAAGGGAGTTGACATATCACTTCAGCAAAGGCCAGTGCACAGCATGCTGGAATAAAAAATAATTTTGGTATCAATAAATAAAACAGAGATATCTGAGTTGGCTGAAAAAAATTACACAATTTATCTTTTGATATTTCTATTTCTGACATCTAGAGGCAAACTCAATGCCAGAAACATCAGGGAAGAGATTGAGCAAGGAGGGATTCAAAATGAACTTCTGACTCTGAAAGGCATTTTTAATCAGTTAGGTTCCAGGGTCCTGGCTTACATAAATGTAGGAATGCTATTCACCTTCTTTGCAATAAATAAGAAATAAAATAAAAAAATTAAGCCCACAACAAGAACACCCTAAGGGGTTGTAATAAAAACCCAAATACACTAAAAATAATATGGATGGTTAAAAAAAAAAAAAAGTTTTATTGTCAGGAAATTGATTCCAGGAAAGCATACATATATATATTTTTTTTTTGTCAGGTAAAGGTGTGGGCTTATATTGCCCTTTCAGCAACCTTTCCTCAGGGCTGAACACTGCCCTGTAGCATGGAAATCCCAGTTAAGTGACAAAGCAAACCTGGAAATAATAAAATTCTTGAGGTAATGTGACCCCTTTCTTGAGGAGATCTGAGAAACACCGCATCATCTGCAAAAAGGAGATATTTCATGAGCACCCTCAGTTCTCACTGTCCTCAGACATTTAGTGTTATGACTTTTGCTTCAGGTTCTACTCCACTAGGCTTTGGCTCCTCACACAGAGTTGGTGTACTCTGTGAATGGAAGTCCCTGTAGGTGGGAACAATCTTTTGTTGTTGCCATTTCTAATATTTTCTTTCTGTGATTCTGTGTTACAGATGTGGACGAATGCGCTTCAGATTCTCACCAGTGTAATCCCACCCAGATCTGCATAAATACTGAAGGGGGCTATACCTGTTCGTGCACTGAAGGCTACTGGCTGTTAGAAGGCCAATGTTTAGGTAAAAACCTCATGTGATGGGGTATTTGGGCATCTGTGTATGTGTGTATGTGAATAGCTGAAATAATGTCACTGAGCATCTCTGTCAAGTACACGGTTAAACCTTTGGCTACAGGGAAGCTGACTTTCATCTTTGTAAGTGCCAGTGGCATGCCTGGCAGAGACATGCCTCACAGAACAAAAATGTAGATGTAAATGCTACATGACTCACAGCCATTTAACACATGGGATTTTCATATTCCCAGCCCAAAGGATTCCCTTTCATGTAAGAACAATCACAAGCAAATATACAATAAGATCCATTCCCAAACAGACCTGTCTTTTACACTCTGTGAGCGTGGATGCAAAGGAATCAGTATTTGATACCATGAAACAGGCCAGTAAATCCCTAGATCCAAATGACCCTTTTGCTCTGAACTGGATACCATTTTATCAACTTCCAAGCAGCCTCATTTCAATTTTATTGTTTTTCTTGCAGCAATGCCCCTTTCTTCTTTTGAGCTCAGCCCTGGTGAAAAACAAACAAACAAACAAACCCCAACAAAACCTGACCAAACATCCCTTAATAAACAGCACAGGAAAACTCTCCAGCTCCCCTGCTCTCCAGCACATTCTCTTCACTTGATATGATGAAGTAGACATGAATTTTAGGTATGCAGATAGGACCTAGGAGATAGGATACACATTTTGTAATTTTTTTTTTCAGAGTTTGATGATTACTGTTTTTGTCCCTTCGGTGAAGGCTGTTTGATGCCAGCTCTGCAGAGCTGGACCATCATTCATCCCTGAAGCCTCTCTAGTTATTTTCCAGCTTTCTTCTCCCCAGAACCAACTGCAGTGAAGGACTGACCACAGCTGCTTTCCCAGCTACTGCAAAGAGCTACTGTGAACTCACCTGGCAGGCACAGAGCTGAACCTCGCACAAGCTGAGTCTACATATCCATAGTAATTTTGGGGAGTTACTGTCTTGTAGTTCCCCAAGGATATGAAGCCTCCAGTCCCTCTGAGACTTCTTTAATCTCTGAGAATCCTCCTCTTTTGAAAAAAAAATTCTTGTGCTGGGATTTGTAGAGGCATATGTGATAGGATGGAGATGAGGGAGGGCAGTGAGTAGGAATTTGCTGTGCATCATCTGTTTTATTACCCATCTACTTCTCCCAGTTATGGCCCCAATGAAAGGGTTGTATGCAGCATTCAGAACTTGGATGTGAATCTAAAGTATTTTACTACTTGATGGATATACCAGAGAACTAAAGTTTCTGCATTCTGAACGGATTCAAGTATCTGCTTAGGCTCTTTAAAAGAGGCAATAACAACCCAGTGTTGCTCAATTAAGCGAGATTATTTTTACAGGGGGAATCAAAGACAAAAAGCAAAATATGTTTAGAGTTGCTATATTGTTACCTAAGTGTCAAAAAAGTCTCTGTTTTCCATACTTTCCACCAGTCTTGGACAAATTATTTTTGCTGGCATAAAGCAGTGAAAGACTACTTGCTGTAATCAGAGGGCTGGCTGGGCTGGATTTTAGAGAGACTCTTTTGATGCACTGCTAGTAAACCACAATTAGAAAGCTACACTTCTATCTGTTGTAATTATCCCAGTAGAGTTTATACAGGAGGAGCCAGTACAGCAGTATCCACACAGCCCAACCACAAGAAGCCCTGTAAAAGTCCTTATCCTCAAAGTGAAGCACTCCTGAGATAATAGTCCTGCAAGAGGCAAATCATCTATTTAGAGTACCATATTGTGTTAGTAAAATGAGGTATTCATTTATTTACAACCCATGCCACTTTTATTCAGGATCTGGCCCAGGCCTGCTGCTGATGTGCCTACCATAGCTGACTCTGGACACTAGGTCATCTTGATATTTAGAATGCAGTGGGAAATAAAAGCTTACAAGGGTTAAAATTAGTGTCAGTTTCCTTGCTGTTTTACAGAGGGAGGATTTCCAAGACTTTTGACGTTTTCAGAATGGTTTCCTGAGACTTAATATGATAAAACTTCCCCAATGGGGCCAAGAATATAAATTTGAATTGCAGGATGTAGCCACTTCCACAGCAGATCCACAACATTATTGTTTTTATGGTATTACCACACCATGTAAATGTTCAAGCATTCAGTTTTTCAACACGTTCTTAATATTTAATACTAAACCAGGAAGCAGTCGATTTGGCTAACCAATAGTGAACTGCTGGGATTCATGCCAACATGTGAACCACAGGGAGAATGCTGTCATTTTGATTTTCGCCTGTTTTGGAACCTATGGCAGGGGTCATTTCACAAAATCTGTGCCTTCCTGCCTTGCTCCTTGTGGCAAACTGACTGGAGATAATACTCTCAGTTTTCTACTGCACAAACTTAACTTTAAAGCTTTGAGCATAGGCATTATAAAATGTCCCTAAGTCAAAAGCCAGTGGGCACCAGAGGAAATGTAAAGACTTGGAATGGATAACTACTCCAGATGTTTCATTCCAGTTCTCAGTACAGAAGCAAAATTCTTCTAGACATCATACATGTCTTAAAGCATTTTCTTGTGCTTAAAACAGTCAGGTGCAATTCAGCCCAAAATGCTATTTTAGCACTAATTTACTGTTTACATTTTTAAATCTATCACTTGTCAGTCAAAAATTGATACAAAATGTGAATGTTAATATTTGGGGGGGGGAGGGAGGAAGACTTTATAGAAGAAGTCTAGCAGAAGAAGAAGAAAGAAAAAAGTATTTAGTAACAAATGATGGGTTTCTAGTGAGTAGCTTTGGTATGTGTGGAGGTCAGAAAAGTTTCCATCTTGATTCTGACAAACCTTTGCTGCAGCATTGGCTGTGCTTGTGCTGATGGGCTGGGCAGCTATGAGGTATCCTTCAAGGTAGCTGCTTAAAGGAATTGATTTTGGGCTTCTTTATGACATCACATTAAGATGAAGAATGCAGCAATGACAATCAGTTTGTAGGACATTGATAGATGTCAGCTGTGGGCAAAATTATTTTGTTCTACTGGGTAGAGAGATGTATTATAACCTATAACTTCAGATCTGAACACCTTAAAGTCTGGCTGTTAGATCCAAGCAGGCTGAATCATTTCCATGTTACTGGTACTGTTTGCTGCTTTGTACCTGCATTTGAAAATTCAGACCCCACTACTTTTCATCTTTCTTACCTATAGATATAGACGAATGTCGCTACGGCTACTGCCAGCAGCTGTGTGCCAACGTGCCCGGTTCCTATTCCTGCACATGCAACCCAGGCTTTACCCTTAATGATGATGGAAGATCATGCCAAGGTACTGGTGTATGGTAAATCATGCTCTCAACACAGTAACACCCTTAAAATTGCTTGGTTCCTGGAATACAAGTGACTTTCCTAACACTGTTTTTGAAAATGCTCATATGTTTTTCTGCCTGAGGTGTTTCTGTGGTTTTGTAGTACTTCAGAGGGATATGAATGCAACATGACCAGTGCATCATGTCCAAGCCCCCTAAAATGTAGTTACTCAATTCACTGGTACTCCCAAAAGTTTAGGCTCTGAATTTACTGTTCAAGCCTGAAGGTGTGTGACCCACCTGAGAAAGGAAAATTCTGTCAGATCAGCAAATAAGATCTGTGGCTCCCAAGTTCCAGACTAGGGTCCTAAGCATTAGACCACCTTTTGCTATAATGTTCTACCTCAGTCAAAGCCAACCCAATCTCTTCATAAAGCTTCTCCCTAGCTAAGCAGGGAGCATCTTCCCATATGTTGCAGGAAATGGTCTTTGTTAATGGTGTCTAGGAACTGCTAATAACCTAATGAATAAAAAAATAAAGGTTTTAGCTTAGCTCTAGTTTTCCAGGAGGGCTGTTCCTTATTGCATTGTCTTTCTCAGGAATATCCTGATACATTTTTTCTTAGGTCTGTTACGATAGTATCAGTTCAATGGTTTTAAAATTGCAGGATAAAGACAGATGTATTTGTAATAATATTTCATTTCTATCTTCCATGTTGTTTGTCTGATTAAAGACATTCCCAAAATGCTTCATTTCCATGCATGCTATGTTTCCAACATGCTATATCCAGGCATCTGCCTGAATCCCAACAAACAATACTGACTTGGTTACATTTTCTCAGAACAAATCATTCAGACCGTACAGCTAATCTCTTTGAAATGCTTTAGAGTAATGAATTGCAAATAGAGTTTGGGGAGAACTCACTGATGCATTGGACATTGGTTTCCCATAGATGTGAATGAATGTACAAGTGAAAACCCTTGCACTCAGACCTGCGTCAATACCTACGGCTCTTTCCTCTGCCGCTGTGAACCTGGCTATGAACTGGAAGCTGATGGAGTTAATTGCAGTGGTAAGTATCTTTAGTTATTTCCTGATTTGGTTTCTTTCATTCTATTAAGTTTTTGTTTTTTCAATGTATTGTTTTGTACAGGCTTTTTTTTTTTAAGGCTTTTTTTTTTTTTGGTCTTGGTTCATAGCTAGCAGCAGGATAGCTGCAACTCATGTGATCTTCTTTCCAATTAAAGCACACAGGAAATACTCAGAAAAGCACAATGAAGGAGGGCTGCAAATGGTTTTAAAGAAATAAGCTAAATATGAAAAAGATCAAAAATAACAGCAAAACATGAGAAAATCTTTGTAATGCTGAACAGGAAGCTTTATTAGTGCAAGTAAAGTAGGGATAGTCCTAGAACATTCTTTCATGATGAAAGTAGTATTTTATATAAAGCACTTTTCCATTTGTCTGTTGAATGCATATATTCCTCATGCTCTTACAACTGCACACTACTGCCTGAAACTTTCCCTAGTTCTCCCTGTACGGCTCTTAGTACAACCATAACTAATGTGTTCAGCACACAGCAGAAGAAACAGTGCTTCTGTCACTGTAGTTTTTCCTCTCTTGTTTTTGTTTTTATTTTACTGCTTTACTTTAGTTGAAGGCAAAACTTCTGTGCTTAATGTTCCCACAGCCTGATAACATTAGAGAATCCAGCCAATATTTTTTGGAAGGAAAAATGAACTGGGAAATAGTTATTTTTTAATTTACAGTAAACAGATGTAACATACTGTTTCTGAAAGAGAAGATAGGTGATATGCAGTATGAGTAGCATAGCATAGCATAGCATAGCATAGCATAGCATAGCATAGCATAGCATAGCATAGAATAGAATAGAATAGAATAGAATAGAATAGAATAGAATAGGCATTGCCAAAACTGTTTCCCCTGTAAAGTTCTTTATTAGAAGGGAAAGAACCAAGACTTAAACCTCTAAAGGGTCTTACACATTTAAAATTTAGAGCTGAAACATCTAACAGAAATTTTCTGCTTTCTAATAGAGTTTCTGCTTCCAGGTTAGACTCCTGCACCTTTTTATGTGCAGCTGGGGGCCTGAACCAGTTATGCAATGCCACATAAACATCAACAGTAGAAGATGGCAACAGAAGGGGTGGTGCTTTAGCTTCATTCATGTCTAAGAGTTAAGACAGCAAAAGAGAACTTCCACCACCCAGATTTAGATCAGAAAACCTTTTCTTGACAGTTCTGTGCAAGAAAATGCTTGTCAAGGTAGACAAAATGTCTCTGGATGAGTGTCCTTCTCTGTATAAGCAATCACTAGACATTGCTGAGGCTCACAGACAGAATTCCTGGTTAGGAGGACTCTCCTATAAGACAACCAGGATTCATATGTGCTTCTACAACTGGTGGATTATTTCACAGAATCCCTGCCCCAATTCAGGGAAAAAGACAGAGATTTCAACCTGGCTTCCCTGGCATCAGCATTGTTTTTAAATTTCAGAGGTGTTTCATGTACACTAGACATGCTCTGAAATGCCTATCATCTTGTTCTCTGCAGATAGTCAGCAGAATGACAGAACTGTTCAGAAATGGTAAAGGTGTGTCTGTCCTGTGGGGGGCTCAGCAGTAGAAATGTAGGATACTTGGGGGTTTAAGTCCTTCAACACTTGACAACAGCTGAGCACAGGTTATATGAATCCAATGTGCTGGATTCCAGGCTAGGACATCTCAAGGGTGTGGGTGATATCTCAGTCCCTTTATGGAATCATCTCTCAGTCCTTGTTTTGTCAGGAGAGTGGTTTTTTTCAGTGAACTCACTGGGACAAGTCACACAATAACAGGATGATGTAGATGAAGATTTAATTTCATCTCCCTTTTGATAATGTGGCTGTAGACAGAAAGCCACTTTAACTTATTTGGATTTCAAATACTTTCCAATCCATCTGCACAAAACACCAGAAGTGGATAAATGGACTGAGCCCAATTTAGAAGAAAGGGAAATTCAGTCTGAAGAGTAAAAGGGCTTTGCCTAGGAGAGTCAACATGTCAGAGCTGGGAATAAGAACTTGGGAGTTCCTTGCCAGGGCTCTGGCCTTTGTTTCTTTCTTCCCCTGAACAGGAAAATAAGGAAATGATTAAATGCAGCCTCGCTGAGTCCAGTGCCTTTGCATGGCTCAGTTATCCATGCCTCTGTGTACAGCTCTGAAGTTCATCTCTCTTGCTTAGGCATAGTTCTGCAGAATACAATAACTGATCAATTCATGAGTACAAGCAGAAAAGAGCACAATTTCTGCTTTCAATCACAGATGTGACAGTTTTAACTTCCTGGGTATCTTGGAGATGGCTGGGCCTTCCAGTAGGTCTGATCCAAGCTGGGATGAGCTCTGTAGTCTTGCTGGAATGCCTTGGAAGTAACTAGCTAGAGACTAAGAAACATAAAACAGCTGGAGCTGGCTGCTGGAGTTCTGTTGGGACCCATGTGGGCCTGGGAAAGGGAAGTTTGCTCTCCAGAAAAAAAAAAAAAAAGGAAAAAAGAAAAGAAAAGAAAAGAAAAGAAAAGAAAAGAAAAGCACTGCCAAGTCTCCCCTTTCAAATTACAGTTGTTGCTTTGTTGTTGGAGTAGCTCTATCTCTGACGTAAAACAGAATTGCAAATATGGCCAGCTGGTGATAGGTATTTAAAAATAAATATAAATAAATAAAAGCCAAGCATTGTGTTCAGGAGGAGCTTTGATTTTCTTAGGAGAAAAATGTTTAACCAAGAACATTTTGCCAGGTTGCTTCAGAGCTCTAGGAAGCTGGAGGTTGTCAGCTTCCAGCTGGGGTGATGGGCACATAGTCTGGATGGCCACCTGCCTCTAGGGCTGATCTTTTGACTACAAAGCCAAAGACACTAAAATTTATTTTACCATTGTAGACATGGACGAATGCAGCTTCTCAGAGTTTCTCTGCCAGCATGAATGCGTGAACGGGCCCGGCTCTTACTACTGTATCTGTCCTTCAGGCTATAATTTGCTTGATGATAACAGAAGCTGCCAAGGTAAGAACATTCCTGCACTGCTTAAAGCAAAAGGGGACCAAAAAATACATCCAGTGTCTAGAAAGAGATTTTCAAGAATTGAGATGTTTGATCTTGGCATTGCACAGTGAAATATTCATAGGGGCTAATGATGTTATTCTGGCAAGAATGTCCTCACATGAACAGTTCCACTGAGATAAATTGCTGTGGTGGTGTAAGACTTTTACTGATGAAGAAACAGCTACACAGGAAAGACCTTAGATGTTCTCCTCTCTTATGCACATCTCTCTTTAAGTCTCCTATTCTCTATGGTTAGAAAGCTTGAGCAGCCAGTTTCTTCTCTATTTTTGCAGCACTTAGCATATGATAACACTCCAATAAGCAGAAATGACTGGAGGAAAAAAAACTTAAAAGAGGGGCCAGTTATCAAAAGGTCACAACTCACAGTGCAAGAGTGTTATGAATTTTGGGGCAATTCTTTAAAATGGAAAGCAGTTTGAAAGAGTGGTGTCTTGCACATATTTCCCTACTTTAGCTTGTCTTTTTTTTTTCTTGTGTTTAAGATATCAACGAATGTGAAACCAGAAACTTCACCTGCACCCCACAGCAAACATGTTTCAATATCCCAGGAGAATATAAGTGTTTAGACCCAGTAAGATGTGAGGATCCTTATATACAGATTAATGAGAAGTGAGTAACATACCTACATCCACTAAACCAAATTCTGTCTGTGTGAAGTATATCTAGGGTGACCTAAATAAGCTGCATTTTCACAACAGCCATGAAGCGTGCATGCTGTTGCTGTATTTACCACTGGTAAGATTTATAAACATAATAAAAGGAAATCCCTTACCAGGTTACCTGATATGATATGATATGATATGATACGATATGATATATGGTGTAGTATGATATGGTGTAGGATAATATGGTATAATACAATATGGTATAATATGATATGATGTCATGTGATATACAATATGATACGACATGATATGATGATATGTGGGAAAGCAGACTGGAAAAACTCTTACCAGTGAGCAGAGAAATCAGCAAAGTTTGTAATATAATAAGAGACACTTGCTTGTGTTACTCATCAACTTCATATATGCTCAAATGCAGCCTGTTCATTAGTATGAGTATTTCCTTTAAAAAATATCTAGCTTATGTCTGGGGAGTACTTTAAAAGATTAGATGATAGTTATAGCAGTATGCGAGTAGTTTCCTACTGCTTAAAGCTTAAAAGGGCTGAAAAGTCCACAGACTGAATTGCTTTGTCCAGAAACTAGTTATGTTTGGATCAGGCCATTAGCATTGTTACTCTCTAAATTTGGAATTACTTCAGCAAGTACAAAAAATTAATGCCACATTTCTAGAAACCTGCCTGTCTCTTTTACATTTCTGTATGTATTTCCCTGGGACTCAAAACATTTCAGTTTCAGACAGCCCACAGTGCTCCATCCATAGTGTGTACATTAAACCCAATTACTTCAGATAGCTTGGTATCCTAATGTATTTTACAGAAAGGCAAGGGATGAAGAATCAGCTTCTTTCCATTGTAATTTTTGATGCCTTTACAATGCATTCTGAACTAGGGCAGTTGAGTATTAGACACATTCTGTTCATTCAGTCATTGGTTTACCTAACTTCAGAGGTGGTGTAGTCTTAAACTGGGATTTGAAGCCTCTGTATCTAAAGACTCCAGAGCCCAACTATTGAGTCCTTGCAAATCAGCTTGCACCAGAACTCTTGATTTCTGATCTTTGTTTGGTGGATTTGGCTTGTGTCTAGATTTGACTGCATTTAATTTATGGCATATGTCTAGAAGTGGTCAGTATAAATGCCAAGTGAATTCCTTGCATCTGTGCTCTCTGTGAAAGGAATTGGGTGTTTGTAATACCAGGAGCCTTTTTACAGGGGACATGTCAGATGAGCTGTCTGAAACTGGTATCAGTACTGGAGGTTATAGAAAAGACAGACAAAAAGACCCAACTCTTTTCCAGTAAATTCCTCAACATAGCTTTTATAAAGGGATATCCTGCCTCACAACTTCAGTAGCGCTGTCTGAAGAGAGCAACAGCATGTGGCTAAGGCACATGGGCTGATGCAGTCCAAAAGCTTCTGAAATGAACCTCACATAAGGTTATTACAGAAATTAAGCAGTCATAAGTAAGAAAAAAGTCCCTGGCACAGAAGAGTAAGAAGCTGGCAGATGAAAAACAAAGTGTAGTGTTAAATTACCAACTTTCACAGTGAAGTTTTGCAGAAGTCTGAACTGGATCTGCCATATTTATAATCAACTTGGAGAAAAGGATAAACCATGAAATGGACATACTCTGTAATAGTATCTCAGGATAGCAGAGAAAATGATGGGTAGGAAAGAATTGTAGAAGGACCCTCAATGACTGTGCAGTAAAAATGGCAGATGACATTCATTGTAGATGAAGAGCAAAAAGACAATTCACAAATTCACAAATTAAATAAAGAGCACTGAGCTGAACTGAAAAGGGGTAGACTTAGATTAGATATTAGGAAGAATTTACTCCGTGGGTGGTGAAGCACTAGAACAGGTTGCCCTGAGAAGGTGTAGATGTCCCCTCCCTGGAAGTGTCAAGGCTAGTTTGGACAGGGCTTCAAGAAACATGAAGGTGACCTTGCCCATGGCAGATGGGTTTGAGCTAGATGATCTTTAAGGTCCCTTCCAAATTAAAGTATTCTATGATCTCATGATTCTATTATCTGATCATAATCCATCCAAACTGAAATTTGAAGGTTGCTATAGATGGTTCCATGACCTGCACGACTCACTAGGGGTCACAAAAGCAATCTGAATTTGAGGTATTAATAGGTAGAGAATAATATTAGAGCACATGCCATTGTGTACTCATGTCTTCAAGACTGTGCAGTTCATTCTCCTCCTCTCAAAAGAAATATAGTTGGACAAAAGTTTATCAAGAGCAATAAAGATGATCAAAAGAATGGAGTAGCTTCCTTATGAGACATGACTAAGACTTAGTGGGTCAAACATGAAACAGTGAGTGGGGAGGATGAGCGGTGATCGGTCACTCTCAATTGCAAAACCTTGAGCATCAGACACAGTCAGCAAGGGGGCTATGGAGATCCTGACCACAGGGGGTTGTGTATATCAAATATTCATGTGACTAAGGAGAAGCTGGACAAGCCAAATGGTAAGAAATATATTAAGGGCTAATGAATACACAGAGGACATCTCTGTTTCAAAAATTTCCTGAATCAGAAAAAACTGGAGGCTGTTGGTGGAAGTGCCATATGCTTGGCTTGCTATCCTGCTCTTCCTTAGGGTTCTGTATCTGATGCTAGAGCTTTGGTTTGATCCAGGATGTCTCACTGTGTGCTTTCATGTGTTGTATAAAAGATTGCTGAAAAAAGAATACAACATTTATGTGAAACAATTAACTGGACTATTTTGGGGTCAGTTCAGTTTAAATTACTATCAGACAAATATCTAGTGGTGTTCTACACCTGAAAAGCTATATTTAAGAAAGTACAGATCTTTGAGTGGGATCAGGAGACAAAGGTTGACAAAATATTTTGGCCTACAAGACAAGAAAAAGAAGACAAGGTAGGCCAGAATATCAACACAGAGAATATTAAAAGTAAGGGGAAAAAATCATAACAAGTTTGAGTCTTTTAAACTGGTCAGCAATGTTATTTATTTATTTATTTATTTATTTATTTATTTATTTAGCTGTATTTGCATGCAAAGAATCAAATATTACATCAGTTTGTAACCCCTGATGCCATTCCTGTCTCTGACAACTAGCCGCTGCATGTGCCCAGCCGAGAACGCCGGCTGCAGAGACCAGCCCTTCACCATCCTGTACCGAGTGATGGACATGGTGTCCGGCCGCTCCGTGCCCTCCGACATCTTTCAGATGCAAGCAACAACTCGCTACCCTGGAGCCTATTACATCTTCCAAATCAAATCAGGGAACGAGGGCAGGGAATTCTACATGAGGGTGAGTCTGGTGCTCGCTGACAGAAATCATGGAGTATCTTCTCCTTAGCTGAATATCCTTCTGAGAGCAGAACTCAGGGTTTAGTGACTATCATTTAAACCTGCAGTATGAGGCATTTTTACATGCAGGCATGCAAAGCACTGCACTGATCTGGAGGAGCTGCTGGCTCTTTCAGGAAGGTAACCTACCCAAAACAAACACACTTGCTTTATGAGACATTAGCTTCAGGAAACTCCAGGACCATACCCACGTCTAAGAATAGCTCAGGTCTTCCACGCTCAAGGGAAATTATTGTGCCAACCCTTTTTTTATTTGGTGGCTAACCAGTAACTGTCACTGGAAGAGTCAATATTTCTCACTGATTGTTTCATTATACTCTTCACTGGCAACTGAAAAACCTGAAAACCAAAGAAAGTATCCAATCCCCACCCCACCCCCCCAGCTTTATTCCAAGAATTGGCTTTGTGGGCTCTTTGTTTTCATTTGTCTTGTATTCTTTTCACTGAGAACACACCTTTTATGCAGACATTGTTAGAGAAAGCACAACTCCTCTTTTGTTCTTCTTTTTTAATTTGAATTTTCCTTAGAGGACATCTCTGTTCTCCAGCCATCTTTACTGCAGCTCTCACTTGCAGGAGGCACAGGAAGTGTCTGCACAGAATGAGGCACATCCACCAGGGACTGTGGCATTCAGAAGGGTGATTTTTAACCCTAGGCAAGAGCTGGCTTTGATACTAATTTTAAGTGATGTTTAGTGGTTATTTATGGCTCCCACACCTCACAGATTCTGATGCACATTTCTCACGAGATCCTCAGATTCTTACTGCAAAAAGAAAAAAACTTTCAAAATCCTGAAATATCAAGTGTCCAGGAATGATCACTTGTATCTCACACAAGCTTTCCTACTCCACCATAATTACTGATCCCAGCAACCTTTTCCCTTCATCTGGGCCAATCCACCAGATGTTAAGGCCCCAGTAACCAGTACTGCCAGTCAAGTCTGCTAGTTTTACTTATCTATCACAGACAGACTCATTTGTTCCCTAAAGCATTTCACTTGCCCTAGCTTCTGTTCCCTGCATTGGCAACAGCACTGCCCTCCGGCAGGTTAGCAGCCAGATAGTGGTGCCTCTCCCTTGAGGGAAGGGAAGGGAAGGGAAGGGAAGGGAAGGGAAGGGAAGGGAAGGGAAGGGAAGGGAAGGGAAGGGAAGGGAAGGGAAGGGAAGGGAAGGGAAGGGAAGGGAAGGGAAGGGAAGGGAAGGGAAGGGAAGGGAAGGGAAGGGAAGGGAAGGGAAGGGAAGGGAAGGGAAGGGAAGGGAAGGGAAGGGAAGGGAAGGGGGAAGGGAAGGGAAGGGGGAAGGGAAAGGGAAAGGGAAAGGGAAAGGGGAAAGGGAAAGGAAAAGGGGGAAGGGAAAGGGGGAAGGGAAAGGGAAAGGGGGAAGGGAAAGGGGGAAGGGAAAGGCATGGGGGGAGTGAGATGCTTGGCCTCCCAAGCACTCATCCCAGATTTGTGCAGCTTCTCTGTTCAAGAACAATACAACTGCTCTATTTTGTGGTAAAACATAAAACCATAGAATCATTTGGGTTAGAAAAGACATGTCCCACTTTGTCCCACTTTGTGTATGCAGGTTTCTGCTGGAAAACAAATTGCACTTGGTTTTAATGTCAAAAGCTCTGGTTTTTAAATGCTCCTAATCCACTGTTCTGACCAGGTATTTCAAAGATCTGCTTCCACTTTACTAAAAGACAGATTTTCTGAAGTGCCTTCACATATTTAAAGCTCTCTTCAGAGAGCGAAGTTTTGTGAAGGTAACATACGCAGTTATCCAACAAGCTCTTATCCCATTCGCATGGGAACATCTGTTCTCCCATCCCCATTAACATATCCCTTCTTGGTGTTCACTGCTTCAGAGTAAAACAACATTCTTTAGATCAAACAAAATAAACTCTCACCAAAAGAAAAAAAAATAATTTTCACTGCTTGTTAAGCCCTTAAATCCATGTTTTCATCTTTTTCCATTTGGACAACAGCACATTCCTGTGTTCAATAGCTCCTCTTATGTCCAGGGCTCCTAAAGGCTTTACAAACTGTAAAAGGTGATAGTTAATACAAAACACTGAAATGGATCCAAATGCCACAATGAAGCCATCTCCCCTGTAAATTGCAGTGGTTTCAAACAATGCAATAGAAAACAGTTATTTTGGCAGCTCGAAGAGCTTAGTGAGACAATAGTTTCCAAGAGCTGGTTTTGAAAATCTCACCTGCTTTCTCTTGTTTTGCACACAGCAAACAGGACCAATCAGTGCTACCCTGGTGATGACCCGCCCCGTGAAGGGGCCCCGTACAATTCAGTTGGACTTGGAAATGATCACTGTAAACACTGTCATCAACTTCAGAGGAAGCTCTGTCATCCGGCTGACGATATACGTATCACAGTACTCCTTCTAAACCTTGAGTCTGTGCCCTGCAAACATTCAAAGAAAAGAGACAGTTCCTCCTCCGCAGAACTCTCTCCTCAGAAGCCAGTACATATAGCAGCTCCCAACCAAATCAGTGCTTCCACAGACCCGGTGACCTATGCTTGTCTGAGGAGAGAGGCTTCCTCATGTGCAATCCCTACCAGGATGCAGACATCTGAAGGTGTATTGTCAGCAGATCCCATATGATTCTCTGTGTGATCGTATACTTTAGGGACGCTTCCTTTCCATTGTAAACACTTCTAGGGCATAAGTCTGTGTTTGAAAGACTGTGAACCTTTGTAGCTCCAAGGCTGCCTAGCAAAAAGCACCAAAGAAACTGAGGAAAAAGCTGGCTTTTGCAATCTTGCCTTTATTTTTTTTCCCCCACTGTAAGTGGAAAGCAGAGAAATGAGCAGAAAGAGAAATAAAAAGCCATCTATCGAAAGAAGGGATCTCAGAAGTGCTAACTTATGTTCCCAATTATCTCTGGAATTATCAGCTGGGCGCTTTGTCTCCATTCACCCTGCATTTGTCTTAGTTTCATTTGTTTTATTCTTTGTTGCTATCTTTTAGTTAAAACTCATTGTAAATTCATTCCAAAATACATGTTGTACTATGTAATCTTCTACTTTCTAACCACGTGTCACATGTTTGGGTTCCTTCCTGCATTAAATCTTTCTATATAATGGATTTCATAGAAATTATCACTGAATGGTATGGTTTGCAATACTTAGGATGTTTAGGATGCTTATTTCCACCTAGGCTCTTTGGCACAGGCCCTCCACTGCCAGAATAATGTCCAGGGACTTCAGAGCAGATAGGAATCAGAACTTTACAGTTCCTTGTTTTACTGGGTGTGGTAGTTGCAAACAGTTCGTAATGGTTAGAAGGAAGCAATACTAACTGTAGTTAACTTTGCAACTAATCTTCCACTCAAAGATCACTCAGCTCAGACTCATGCAAATTCCTCCAGAAAAAAAATAAATTCTGTTCATGTGCAGTCTCTTTCCTACATTTGTAATACTGGAAAAAATAAGTCAAAAAGGACTTGGACCAGTCTTATTTACATCTCTACTGCAAAGCAGACCCCACCATTCTAGCACTCCGAACTCCAAACAACAGGATCCCAGTTCACATAAGCCATGTCTTCTCAGGTATAACTGCTGTAACCAATAGGAAGCTTTTCCTAATGTCTAATTTGAATCTCCACTGTTGTAATTTAAATCCATTGCTTTTTAGCCTACTTCCAGTAGAAACAGCGAACCGTCTATCTTCCCCTTTGCAGCAGCCTTTAACATGTCTGAAGCCTGCTGTCACGTCTCCCCTCAGACTGTTCCCCTCTAGTCTAAACAAACCCAGTTCTTTTGGTCTTTCCTCATACATCACATTTTCTGGACCTTTGATCATTCTTGTTGCTCTCATTGGATTCTCTCCAGTTGGTTCACATCTTTCTTGAAGTGTAGTGCCCAAAACTGTGCAAAGTGTTCCAGCTGAGGCCTTGCAGTGCTAAGCTAAATCTACATATATGTTTAGGAGTTTGAAAAAAGAAATAAAAATTGTATAGTTTGGAGGTATAATGCTTACCTTTTTGAATCCACTGGCAGTTTGGTCTTTCTTTTATTTTAGAGGCTTCATATACCTTGTTCTTTTTCTCTCAAGCAAGAACCCTTCCCTCACTTTTCATTTCATTTCCTCTCCAGCATTGCTAGGGCAGGAAACATAACCTTTGTGTTGTCTTTTTGAGGACTAGAAGTGCTTAATGCTACTTGGGAAAAGGAGTTTACAAAGATTACAATGTAAGCAGGCTGGAGCAGAGTAGAAGCATTATGTGAGGTCTATGTTAAAGTGGAGTACTAAATGGGAGAATACAGACACAAAACGTTATCATAACACAAACTGCATGACACAATCAGCAAATTGACTCTCTTGTTCTTAATAAGCTTTGTGAGTTAGTGTGGAGTAGTCTTCCTCTGGCTTTAGTAGAGATCTGCTCTTTTTTGTTGTAATCAGCTTGAAGGAAGCCCTGATACAATGGCTCATGAAATGCTGAGTTGAATGTGCTTCAGCAGCTTCCATTTCTTAATGGTTTGAAGTTTCCTCAATGCTGCTACAACATCCTGGTATCCTGTGGCTCAGAGCTCCGTACACAGCCTGGCCTTCAGTGTAAAAACAAAAGGGCTGAAGTCTGACTCCAGGGTTTAGCAGACCAAGCTGAGGACAGGAAGCCAATGAGTTTTGTGAGTAACCAACTTGGAGGAGACAAATATAAAGGAAATATGCAGAGAAGTATCAGAAACAACAATGTGTTTCCAGAGTGTATCATGGGGCTTTGTATACTGAGTCTTGGAGGGCAAAATAGACATAACCAGGAAGGATGATGGAAATGAGGTGTGAGAAACAAGCAGGTTCTTGTGGCACAGAGAGCAGAGAAGGGGCAAGCAGGGTCTTTCATTAAAGATCTTAAACTCTTAATATGCTGAAAGTTTTCCTAGTGTTTAAAAGATCCTTTTTCCTGCTTTTGTTTCCCTGTGCTATGGCTTCTTCATGCCCAGTTGAGGAGTTCTTTCTCCCTCACATCCTGGAGAGGAGGCTCACCCTGTCAGACATCAGACGGTTTCTCACTTCTGGGCTGTTCTCCAATGGCCCCCACATACCAACCTGATTTAACCCTAATTTAGAAACATCAAACCCCAGAGGAATTCCGTAACAGAACACTTTGTTAAAAGAGCAAAGCCTGAATGCTTGGTTTTAGCACAGTCCAGCAAATACTCATAAAACAATATTACACTTTCTGTATAAACATTCTGCGCCTCAAAAAAAAAGTGAAAAGTCTGGAACAAAGGAATTCAGCCACTTCTCAACCGCCATAACATCTTTCATCACTCACTATCACTCCAGCCAACTTTGCCAAAATATATGTGCCAATCTCAAGATAATAAATTACTAGCAGTTTATAACCTCTAAATTCTCCATTTCCTAGCTAGGGGTCTGTTTCCAATAGACCATTGCAGGCTTGTATATCACAAATCCAAAAAAAAACCCGACTGTGCATGTCATGTCAGGTTTTTACAGCATGGAAGTGAAAAATGCAGACTCACAACTGCTGTACACATTCATGTTTGCCTTTGAGGCCTGGCCTCCCCATAAGCAGGCAGAATTCTGGGTCTGCTCAGAAAATTATGTTTTTCTTCAAACTTACTGCAGAGGATTTTCTAACACAAAGGGTTTCAGTGTATGGTTAGTAGACAGTACTCTGGCCAGCACCAGGTGAGGGCACTGACCCAGGTCTGGGTATGTGCAAGCAGCTTCCCTTTGGCTCCCACTCAGTGCTCTTCACTCAGCATGGAAGAGCCTTTCCATGGCCTTGCTGGGGAGGGACAGCTCTGTGCCTCTCCCGTCTGTGAGTTGTCTCTTTAAATGAAGGTACTGAGGAGAAAGACTGCCTCACTACATGTTTATGTAGCACCTATTGCCAGTGCAAGAAAAAGAATCAAAGCTAACAAAAGCAAAAATGGCAGTGATCCTTGATACAGATCATCGTGATTCGGCAGGAGAATCTATTCTAGTAAATGATCCAATTCATGCTAGTCAAGAGTCAGAGGCAGAAGAATGGCAAGAGAGCAATGATCAGCTGTAGAGCTGAATGGATTCTATCACCTGGCTTATCTGCCTTTGCAATGTGTTTAGAGGGTTCATTTTTTTAAACAAAGTTATTTCACCTAAGACTTTACAGAATTCCACAGAATTGTTTTTTTAACCTGTGCTCCTCTGATAACAGTAACTGTTGAGAATAACTAAGCTTCTGATTACCTGGTCACACACCATCACTGACTGTAGTGTCCAGAGCCATTCATGTAGAACTTTCTCCTTTTCAAGTACTCATATTCACCCTTTTTTGGATCAGCTTTTAGATGAGTCAACTTTCATTATCGCACAAACATGGTATCAGCATCAGCAGAACTTATGTATTAATTTTTCTCTGTCTAGAGCAAGCAGACCAATGGAGCTTGTGTTGTTTAGCCTGGAGAAGAGGAGGCTCAGGGGAGACCATATTGCTCTCTACAACTACCTGAAAGGAGGCTGTAGACAGGTGAGGTTTGGTCTCTTCTCCCAGGCAACCAGCACCAGAACAAGAGGACACAGTCTCAAGCTGTGCCAGGGGAAGTTTAGGCTCAAGGTGAGGAGAAAGTTCTTCACAGAAAGAGTAATTGGCTATTGGAATGCACTGCCCCGGGAGGTGGTGGAGTCGCCATCCCTGGAGGTGTTCAAAAAGGATTAGACGTGGCCCTTGAAGCCATGGTTTAGTCAGTCATGAGGTGTTGGGTGATAGGTTGGACTTGATGATCTCTGAGGTCTTTTCCAACCTTATTGATTCTATGATTCTGTGACTTAATACAGTTTGTGGTCACTCAGTTCTCCAGTCTGCCTTATTCATAGAAGATGCTACTGAACATCTTCCATAGCATGCAGATGTATAGCAAGTAAAATTTCATAGCACCAGCATGTTAAAAAACAAAAGAAAGAATAAAAGTAAGACCTATTCAAGCCTGACAGGCACTACTGTTGAAATAAATCTAACTTGGATGGACAAACCCCTCAGCTAGTGTTAATTTCCATGATTCTGCTGCTCTTTAACAGCAAGATAAAAAGTATCAGGATCTTCCCTATGTATGTGTAAAGTACTGCACATGAATCTGTATGCAAAGTGAATTTACAGAAGCTAAAATCAGTTGTGGTAATGTGGTTCTGCAGTAGTATCAGTGATACTACTACATCTATTGGTCATAAATGCTAGTAATATATATACAGGAGAGAAAACTTCAAAGCATGCAATTAATTCTCAAGAGGTTAATTTTCTTTTGCAGTTTTGGTATTGTTAAGTTGCCCATACTTGCAGGTATGTGTGTGTGTTTTGCCTTCATTTCCTGCTGGGTTTGTGCATGATAAGGCTCAGGTTAACATTTAGTGTAATACTATTTTATCTGTACCAGGAGCCTGACGTATCTGAGGCATTTCTTTCCCCTCATCATGGGTAGAGTGACGCATTTCACTCATAAGAGAGAAGTATCAATATGTTTATTTATATAAAACAGTGATTTAACAAAGTTTGATAGCAAATGCAACTGTGACTTAACAAGACTCAACAGCAAGGCATGCTTTATTATTTATTGCATGGAGGACAGAGTCAGACAAAACTGGCAGGGAGACCCTCCCCTTGAGTCAGAAGGTTCTAAGCTCTCTCTGAGAGAGGAGTCTAGGTGAGGTTAGATCAAATTCTAGTCCCAGACCCTGTCAGCAGTTTATATCTACAGGACTATGTATGCACAATCAATCTTTCAAATCACTTAGCTAAGATTTCAAAGTTTAGTGTGCTATTAATCATTTATCAAGGATCTATTGTGACTAGGAATCTCTCAGCCTTGAGGAGCAACCTTGAGAGGCGTTCCTACTTAAATAGGGGATCTTGGTATACAGCCCACTGCTGTGCAGGAGAGTTCAACAGGCCCTAGGGCCTCCTGTTCATGGAGCAGGATAAGTGACTCTTAGTCATATTTGCATACAGACCTGCACTGTGGTGAGGTGGGCACCCCATCTGTTGTGCTTGTTACCTGTGTTCCCTTTATATGCTTTGACTAGATGCATCCATTTATCACTGAAAAGCTGTTACAGGAAATAAGTATCAGGGCAGGGGAGGAACACACTGCCAAACTGCAGCAACTGAAGGTTGAAGCCAGTCATTGCGTCTGATGGTGGGGAAGGTTCCCCGGCCCAGTACCCACAAGCAGCCACGCTTTCCCAAGCACGTGTTCAGAGGGTGTATGGGAGGGTTTACAGGCTGCATGCTGCAGTTCTAGAGACGCTCCTGGAGGAGGCCAGGAGATGAGCTCTCCTCCCAGTCTGACTGATGACACCCTCCTCTCCCATTTGCCCTGGCAGGGGGGTGTGGCAGCATTTGGCTTAGCCCTGCAGAAAAAAATTGTCTCCTTAACGTGTAGTGTTAATGTAAGAAAATTCAGACTGAACTGGTTTCCTCATACCTAAATAATTAACTAGTAGCTACTTCTCACTCCCACCTGCACTACATAGCTTGTGACTTTAGTACAAGAAAGGCTTCTCCACCCACACCATACTCAATGGCCCATGCCTAATGGGGTTTGGCTGTTTGTTGGCTGGGTTTGAGTTTTGCAGGTGGAATGTTCTTATTTCAGCAAACTGCAAGGGCAGCTAAGCCTTGCTCAGGTTTGCTTTGTGGGAACTGAATGAACTTACACCACATCATTGCTCACTCTCTCACATTCTCATCATTCAAATAACTCACTGCAGAAGTGAGGTAGGTAATACGCCATTCACTGGGTTTGTGGTGATTTACAAGCTACTCAAAGTCGATTAAGATCTTTATAGCTGTTTGGAACCAAAAGGAATTGCCACTGCTCATTTCCAGTATCACGAGGACACGTCAGTTCCCTCCACCACACTGCAAATGCATTAATTGTGAATCACACACTCAAGGAAAATTACACTAAAAGAGGCACACATGCAAAGCAAAAAAGGAGAGGCCAAATGCAGGAACGCCAGGCTGCAAAATTTCAGGAGAAGCAAACAACTCTCTAGAACTGCTCAAAGAAAATGAAAAAATAGGTCTATGACCCATGATCAAAGACTTCTGGTTCTTCAGTCCCTACCAGTGTGCCTTGGTAGAAATGGCCTGATCAGTGAAGCCACTGAATGGCTGGGCTTTCCACTCATTTTGGTGGACTTTAGGAAACAAAGCCACTCAGCTTTTATCATATCGCTCAAGAAGCCTAATACAAGGTTTCCAGACCTAAGGCAATGCTTCTTTCTTATTCTAGGCTGCTTACAGTCTGCTACAGTTGTTCTTTATAGCACATGCTGTCATGTTTGTCTTAGATGGGATTGCACATGGCATCCCCTCTCCTTTTACTGCTCTTTTGGCAATGCAAGTCCAACCTGCTCTGACAGTATCTGCCCAGCCAAGGATCTCTCCATTCAGCAAGAGCTCTGTGGATAAGGAAACAGTATCTCTGGAGTTCAGTCACAACTGTGGAAAGGAAAAGGAGGTTGTACTTCTCCTGTCAGTGCTGTCCAGCCAGCTAGTAAAGGACACTGCTGCTGGAGAGATGGGGTATGGCTGAACTGTAAAACTGATATCCTGCAGGGATTTAACCTCCTGCTCCACTTCCTTAAGGGTGACCTATGAATCGTATTTCCTTGAGAAGTTCCATGGGCTGTAATTCCGTGTACCAGAACTCCTGCCTTTTCCTCCTGTCTCTGTTTTCAGTGGCAGTGATTACTCCTTGGGCCCACAGGTGCTGCTCAATGCTGTTAAACTATCCTCAGAGTCAGCCAGCACATAATCACATCAGTGATGGAAAAAATGAGCCCTATGTGGTTTTTCCAGGAAGCCAGATGGCAGCTCTCTGTCTCATACAGCTGAAGATTTTCTCACACCAGTAACTCATTAGCACAGCATGTGTGAACTCAGTTCTTTCACACTGATGCAAGGGTTTGTAGTCTGTGCTGCTGTTCCCTGAATGGCAGCCGATCACTGATCTTTAATGGCACTTCTGTATTTCCATCATTTCTCTTTCTAGTATGTGTTTTCAGTCCTTTCCTGGACTCTTGTTCAGTTCAGTTACCATACTGCTACAGAATGATCACCAAGGCTCCCTAATGTCCAGTACACAGCCTCTGTCTGCCTAATAAGGAAAATCCTTGTCAATCATGGGATCACCACATCAGTTTAAGCTGGGGAGCAGCCAAAGCATTGACTGAGAAATGTTCAGTTAGATTTTCTAGGATCATGAAGAACTAGTTCAATAACTCCTTGCTTGTTTGAATGAGTGCACCTTCCACTTCTCACCACATTTTTCATTATGTCACTTGGATACAAATGCACGTGGTTTTAATGTGAAGTTAATCCCCAAGCTGCAGTGAAACGATTAACCCTTCACCCTTGAATTTTTTTGCTACTACATGATGTAGTTCTTATGGAGCTGTTACAGCTATAGTGACAGCTGAAAATACTTGAGGCGAGTCAATTATTTGCTCACCGTGGAAGGCCAGCCTTAGTCATACATACATAAACTTCTTTGGCATGGGGAGCACAGGTAAGTAACATGGCAGAGCTACTGTGTCTTGCAAACAAATCTTTGCACCTACAGTTACTACTGCTGAGTCAAGATTCTTGAAAATAATCTGTTAAGAAAATACTGTCAAGAACAAATATCATGCAGTTTGCAGCTGTTACACTTCCAGTTAAAGCACAGGTTTGTGACATCTGTGCCACACAGCTTGGGTGTACAATCAAGCTATACCCAAGGTGGTAACTCACTGCAATTGTTCAGTGGAGCGGTCTCTGAAGGGCTGTATATTCTCTCCTCTCTGGGTGCTCATGTGTATAACTAAATTGGGAGTTAAATTTGCATAACCCTCTGCTTTACTGTGACAGTGCATCCTTATGCTGCATTAAAATTTCTAGTGATATTAGCAAGGCTTGTGACCACACTGGTTATTTCCCAGTGCACTGCAGTGTGCTTCTGGGTGCACAGTTGAGGACCAGCCAATGCTGCTGGTGGGCCTGCAAATTGAAGCCTTGGAGGATGGACAGAAGGTTTGTTTTGCTTTATTTCATGTACCTTAAGAGTGCTGAATATTGGTGTGTTTGCCTAAGAACAGAGGCAAACACCCTGCTGCTTGATGAAAATTAAAATTGAGGTAGTGTGGACTAGTAACCTCTGTTTCAAGTTACATCATTTTGTAATGGCTTGAAGTACCAAGCCAGATTGGACTGTTTGTGCCTATTTGCCTTTCCCTGAGGGAAGTGCCCAAAGCTCCAGCTAGAAGGTCAGCATGTGCTCTTATTTTGAATTGAGCAATTTTAGTTGGAAGAACAGCATTCCAGCTTCTGTGGGTGACCAGCCACTGGCCTCCCTGCATGTCCTTCCCATCCCCTCATTTCCACAGGGCCAATAGGCTTTAAAGTGTTGCAATTTCTGGGATGGCTTTTTGCCCTTACCCTCTCTAGCAAGGTAAATGAAGTTTGTTTTCAACTGAAAATAGAAGAAGAAGGGAATAAAATTACAACTGGAAACAATAAATTACTTTTGTGCTTCACAAATTGAGCCTATTTCTTGACTCAGGAAGGCCTTTCTGTATGCTTTCCTTGCTCTGTGTGCTGGTGACACCTAGCTGGTCCCTGCATCCCCAGGGAGAGGAACATCTGCTTGTCCTCGGGCAGGCCTATGTCTTTGTTTGGGAGAGAGGCCAGTTCTGAGGTCCTGAGCTGATCCCAAAGGCACAATGGTGTGAAAATACAGGCAGGACAACAGCACCCAGCCCTGAGGTCCCAAAAAAGGGAGAGGAAGAAAGAGGCTAGGCAGGCATCTGGACATTTGCTTGGGTAGGCAGGTACCCAGGCCTCAAGGAGACTGGGAGGACCTGGAGAGTTCATCACCTCTTCCATGCTGAAACAGGCATTTTGGGCAGCATCACAGGCAAGTAGGACAGGAACGGTGTTTGGGCAGACACCACACAGGCACCATACCATGACAAAGCATCTCCTGGGGAGACTGGGCTTCACAAGCAGCCCAGGGAGCAGCTCCTGGGTATTGGGAAAGGATGGCTCCTATGAAGTTTTCACTAGATTGGGTAAGTGAGGAGAGAGAGTGATAAACTGTAGGAGTGATGGTCATCACCTCCCCACAACCCTGGTGTTCACCTGTCCCTAGTCCATCCCCAGCCCCATGGAGGTGTCTGATGCCTGGGGCTGGGGCTGCCCTGCTCCGTGTCTGGGAGATCCCTTGGCTTCCCCTGCTACCAAGGCTCAATGCCAGCTCCCCCTCCTCACTCCCTTCACAGAGCAGGGGCATTGTGAAAATAACGATATGCATTTAAGCAACTGCCCACATTTGGACCTTTCATTATAGCCCATTTCTAACTGCAGCGCTGAAACCCCACAGATTTTCACTGCTAGCTGGTCACAGCTATCATTCCTTGATGTGCCTTTGAGTAAGATGAACTAGAACAGTTCTGTTAGATCTGTTATGTCTCTGGCTTGTAAAATACAATAATTTCTTACTAGGTTACACTAATATTTCGTAATTCATTCTTAATATTATTCTTCAATAAAGCTCTGTGCAAACAATCTATCCCACAGGAGGAACTTCTGCCAGACCCCAGATGTCAAACATATTTGCTTCAAATACAGGAGTTCGTGACCTTTTATGTTTGTTAATGTGACGCCATGGAAATTATTTCTAATAAAGAAGTGTGTTTCAGTCAGGTGCTCCATCAGGCCTTTTTCAGTGCTGCAACAGCCTTTCCTGAAACAGGTCTTTCCTGTTTGGGTTGTGGCTTTGGGTTTTTGCTTGTTTGATTGCGTTTTTTTCCTAACAATGAAGGTTTGGGAACAATTTGAAACCCTCCTACTGAACTGAGTCCAACTACTGTATTGAAAGGTAGACAGGAACTCAAAGATATATCGGATGTCAAATCTTTCTTGAAATCAGCAACAGATGAGGTTCATTCTTTCTCTGTTCTCTTTTGCTCTGAAAATGAGGTTTTCAAACAGCAAACTGTATGGATCCAGACAAACACTAAATATATTGGTTTAAAGCACCAAATCAAACGGGAAACTACTGGAATTGTTTGGATCCAAATGACAGATTTGCTATGACTAGTGTTTTTTGAGTGTAGCACACGCATTTTAAAATAGAGGTAGCAACATCTACCCACAATCTTGTGGGTATAAAAGCTCTACAAAATATTGGAAATTGTCAACAAGGTGATCACATTTGCTGTTATTACCTTTTTTCAGCAGGTGACAATGTCCTCCCAAACTTGTGCCAGGATTAAGAGCTGGTGACTCCTAAGGAAGCTAGGTAAGAAAAGGATGCAACTGGAAAACACTGGAGGGAGCATGCCCTGGCTGTACATGAAGGTTTGTAATGCCACCTGAGTTTACTGGATATGTGATCATGGGTTCCTAGACAGTAGCAGCAGAAAGTGAACCCTTTGCTCTTGCATAAATATGGACCCACAGTCACTCCTCTTTGTCACTTCAGGCTGAAGCCAATGGTCTGAAAACTCCAGTCCGGGTCCAGTACAGCACCCCTGTACCACAGTGGTCGTCTGCCCAGGAACCTCACCTTGCTTTGGGCTAGTTTGAGCCTGGTAGCCACTTATGATGTTGAAGCCTGCTATGTAGCTCAAAAGTAATTCTTGTAGCCTGTAAAGATGTGAGTCTGGCTGTAGAGAGACAGGACCAAAGTATTCTGGCACATGAAGGATGAGCCCTCCTTGGATTTTATTATCAGGACGTACTAATGATGTGTGCACGTACAAAGAAAATCTGCCTTAGAGCATAAGGCAAATTTCTTTTCAAGTTCACAGTACATCAAACCTAAATGAGATACAGAGGATCTAATCTGGGTAATAAAGGATCTCCATGCAATTGCTTCTCTATGCATCCTAGCAATGTTGTCAAAAGATGCTGGACGTTGTGCAGTTAAGCTGTTCTTCTGCAGCACTACGGGAGGAGGCAACTGGCTGCAGTCTCAGCTGGTAGAATTGCCACGGGTTAGCTCAGGAAAGCATGACAGTAAACGTGCATTGGGGGGGAAAAAAGAAAAAGGCAAAAACAAAAACTGAATTATAACAGCTTTCTATAATGAAGTGTGTGGACCCCACCCAGCATCTGTGGCAGAGGAGGGAAAACCCAGAGGTTATGATGGGAATGGAAAAAGCCAGGCTCCAGCTGAGAGTAGAACAGGGAGGATGAGGAAACGGTTTCATGTTTCTCCCAGCAAAACCTCAGGGGATAAAGATTACTGCTGCAAAAACTTTAGTGGTAGTAAAATCCTCTGGCTGCAGAAGTTGTTTATAAGAAGGTGTATTAACTGCTTAGAGACTTCAGCTGAAAAAGACTCCACTGTTTTGCTGAAATCTAAGTTGCAAAACCATTCTTTCCCTCTCAAAAAGCATCTTCATCAGAAAATTTAGCGGCTACACGTGGACCTAGTCAGTGAAACAGCGTATGCTGTGTGCTGGACTTGTTCCTGATAAGGTCTTGCTTTTCAGTCCCAAATAGCTGAGCTTATCACTTGGCTATTGCAGCGTAAATGGGAGTTTAACTCTGATCTTGCTTGCAAGATTTCAGTGTGCTCTGTGCAAACACGATTCAACCTCAGAACTGCTTGATTTTTAACATGCAAGTTGGCATGATTTAGTAGTGTGCACAAGTAGTGGGATCAGGTTTCTGATGCAAAGGATTGCAAGGGAGAATTCAGGCTTGATTTACGCAAAGCTACAGCTTCCATCAGCATTGCTGCTTAACACTAGATTATTTGCATGAAGTGAAGAAAAGTCTGAAAGCTTTTGCTGCTATAAAGACTTACACAAGAACATTTGTGTTGGTATTTACACATTGGGTTTTTATTGTTTCAGGTCTCCTTTCTAAAGACAATAATATGCACTCCTGCTCATAGCTACTTTGTACAGTCTTCTCTTCTGGCTACTCCTCTTTCACTAAGAGCACTAGGAAGTCCTAATCCAATAGCATAAACAGCCTCAGCATCAAGTGAAAAAGTGCACTGTGCAGATGTTCAAAACAGATGAGATGGGCCTCACTGGAGGACATGAGAGGTGAAGCATAGCCCAGACTAATAAATTCTCCTCTGTTGGCTCAAGTGTCTCAGCCCTGTGTTTCTGGACCTGAGAGTGCTGTGGTTTGGCACAGCCAGACAAAAACAGCCCAGTTTACTAGCCTGGTCTTAGTGCTGGGGGTGCTCTGGGTAGAAGCAGCATGAGGGGGAAAGAGCAGTTGCAGAGCACCAGGAAGTAGTCAGGATGACTGGTTGTAATGTCAGTCTGGGATGGACAGAGGAAAGAAGGACTGAGAAGAGGCATCAGTGAGGCATGAGAAGCTCACGGAGTTTCTCAAACAAGGTTTAGTTACAGAAAGACTGGCAAGTGCTAGAGCAGGAGGCTGGCAGGGAAGGGAGCATTTGCAGGTGACAGGTCTAGGCAGCAAAGAACTGAGGATCACTGCTGATCCTCAGATTTGGTTCGTTTGAGACAAAACTGTTCTAAGGGGCGGTTGGAGGCTTGTTTCCCATACCAGCTACAAAAATCACAGCATAGTAATGTTCTCCCCCTCCACACAAAATCAGGTCAGCCTTACCATGCACAGATGAAGGCTGGCTGCTCCCCCACTGCTGATTCTAGGAGCTGGAGAGCCTCTCAGGCAGGAGTGGAAATCACTATAGAGCCTGAAAAACCCTTGAGCATGAATGCACTGATGTAACCCGATAGCAGCAAGCTGCATACAGGGGCCTTATCAGTAGTAGTAGAAGTAGCACTAGCATGAATAATGAAAATAAAGCTGTTTGATCATGTAAATTAATTGAGATGCCTTGAAATGTATGCTTTATGTGCACCTCAGGAGGACTCAGGTAACTTTGGAAGCACACCAGGTTACTGGCCTTCCTTTAAAATAGTGACCGTGCATAATCTCATGAGCTCCATTAACAGGAATCAGAACCATTCTGCATTGTGGTATTCCAGTCCTACGCAACTGGCTCTGTGCACAGGTGAACAGAGATGCTTTGGTAGTTCAAATATGAATCTGCTTGTGGCAAAGGGTCTATCCTTATGGTGGCTCTGGAGATCAAAGTAGCTGTGTCGCACTGCATGACAACAGGCATGAAATTCTTATAGCAGCAGGTCCATGGTGCTATTAAATTTAGGTGTGTTTTTTTAAATCATCATATTATAACTACAATCTTGGTGGATAGGGAATCTACCAAAGGCTGCAGTTCAAGAGCTATCTGGGCCACTGATAGAAACTTCACTGACCGGAAATGTCATGCTGTGTAAAAACCATTTGCTTGAGGAAATACTCCCTTTCTCCTACTAATGCAGCCCCATTTCTTGCTCATACTTGCCTCCTGGGGTATTATAGCACTTTCCATTCTTTATCAGAAACTAGAATTGAGGAGAGTGACAGAGCTAAGAGAGTATTGGAGAGAGAGAAGAGACCACTTTGAGTCTCACAAAACTTTCACTTTCTGCAAGGAAATTTCTGAACCAGAATTCCTGCTGAAATTTCGGAGCCAATCCACTGTGTGCAATCTGTAAATTATCTGACAAGCTATGCATGCTGTGGCAGAGGTTTTCTCTCACGGTGTCTTTGTAAAGCCTAACTTGACAGGGATCCATATTCCAGTTGGACATGCCATTTACTAAGAACATTGTTCCTCTCTAAAAGGTAGGCCTATTTTTGCTTCTGGCAAAGCAAGGGGCAGCTTTGGCTCTGACTTTGCTGGTGTAACAACAGTCCAGCGAGAAACAAGAAGAAGTCACTGGCAGCTATTAGGAGATAAATCTACTCCTGTGAGCGGCTCTGGGGAGGTGGGTGAGCTCCAAGTCAGGTCCTTCCCCGCGATAGGGACAGGTGAGTAAACGCAGTGGGAGCACACCTGAAGCGCGGTACGGGCGGCGAGCCCGGCAGTACCTGGCTGGGAAGGGCAGGAGGGGGCCGGCAGCCGCCTGGCGGGAGAAGAGGCAGGGCGCGGCCCCGGGGCAGGGCAGTCCCGCAGGAGCTGCGGTAGGAGGCGGCCGGCGGCAGCCGCAAGCGTGCGAAGGGGCGGCGTCGCAGCAGGTACCGGGCCGGGGGCGCTGGGCCGGGGCGAGCGGGAGCGGGGAGCGAAGGCTGGATCCCTCGCTCTGGTGGCAGTGGCGTCGCTGCCCGCTGCCGGGTCTCTGAGGAGAAGGGGCCGGCGGAGCGCGGGCAGGCAGCGGCGGGACGGCAGGTGCGGGCAGGGGCCGCCGAGGAGGCCGAGCGCCGGGCCGAGGCATAGAAACTGTCCCGGCGGCCACGGGTGCCCCAGGCCCGCGGTGGCGGCCGCGGGAGGAGTGCGGAGCCGGGCGGAGCGCCTCGAGATGTCCCGGGTGGCTCCTGCAAGCGGGCCCTCCTCGGAGCACCGCGGCGCTGGTTTGCACTCCCTGCCTAGCCGCTCCTCAGAAGTGTAAAGTTAGGGTTTGTATTCACAGCGGAGCTATGCCATTGCCGATCTGCAGCCTCTCTAACTCGTGGCACATCGCAGCAACATAGGCCATGCATGAGAGTCAACGGGAACAACACTAGCCGAGAAGGCTGGTGTTTTGTCGGGCTGGCTTGTTGAAGTGATTCTTCCATATACATCACTGCTGTGGTTGAATGTAACGTAACTGCCTTGTGTATCGAAACTTAAGAGTTTAAAGGTGATTATACAGTGGTACCTTTGCAACTTCCACAGTATTTCACAGTGCCTTCAGTATTTTCACGCTGTAAGGCTCCCAGGAAACAACTATTTCACCTCACACTTACTGACAAGTAGTTTGAATGAGACAGCGCGGTTTTATAGTTCTTTACTAAGGTCAGCGTGTTGATCTACATGTCTTAGCTCTAAGTAGGCTAAAACTGGACAGACTGATTCAACTTGCAGAGCACTGCAAAGGGCAGTGTTACTGAGCAGCTTGTGTTACAGGGGATGCTGCGCATCTGTAGTGCCTTGTCACCACACTGCAGTATCAGTAGGGGGTTTGGAGTGAAGACTTCCATGCCTGGGACTGGTTTACCTGTGCCTGTATGAGTGTTCATTTGACAGTGTGCTTCCACGATTTCACTTGGAACTGGACTGTATCAAGTGGCAGACCTCGAGAAATGGAGGCAGGTAGAAAAATAGTAACTCTGTGGAACCATTACAGAATTAAATCTACATATAAATTAGACTGGAGATGAAATTGTACTTAAACCAGTCTCAAACTGGTATTTCTATAAGAAAATGTTTTTATGAAACCTAAATACTCTGTGTGAATTTACATGTAAGCATTATCATAGGCATGAAAACTAATTAGATCACCTTCTCTGGGAACACTTCAGGTAATTAGAGATAACACAGAAGTTGTGAATATACCTAGACAGAGCTTCCCTTCTGTACTGGATGAAATTAGCTTCAGCAAATACGTTTTATTTACTGAGGTCATAGCCTGCTGTATCCAAGAGCACTGTTAAAGCAGCAATTGTGATTATAAGCAGTTTCAAACTGTCCTGTTCAAAAGCCACAGTGTACTTTTTAAATGCATACCATACAGCTGGATTCCTGGGTGGTTCACATCACTATGGTTGTTAAACAGCAGACTGAACTGGTCTTGTAACTTTCCTGTGATGCGGAAAGGTGCTCAGTGTCTCATGTGATACGTTTCTCTAGGTTAGAGTGGAAAGGTTGATAATGTGGCTGTTCCTGCAATATACATTTCCAGTCAGTGCTGCTGTAATTTTACTGGAGGAGAACTAGATCTCGAGGGACATATACTGGGCCATAGCTGTCAAGTGCTCGGGCATCTAAACAATCCTGTGGGGACTTCCTCCACTTGTGTTGAGGTCCACTGCTTGATATGCCTTTAGCTTTGACAGCATTGGTTAGTTAGGTGCCCAAGCCATTCAAGGGATCAGATGCAAAGCGCTCTTCGGCAAGTAGCTGTTGGTGAGCCCAAGTTTTTTTCTGGATTACATACAGATGATTACAACCACTTCAGAAACGTACTTGGGAATACATTGCCATGCTTTATATTTATTTTTTTTCCCCCTTATTATTCTTTCTAGGCTTTACCTAGAGCTGTAACCCAGATGTGAATAGCGAAGCTCTGAACTTGCATCTTTCATTTCTCAAGACAGTGCTAGAGCTATAAACTGGTGTGTTTGGGGCTGGTGGTTTCTGACTCCTTGCGTCTGAATCTGTTTTGCTTTCCTTTCCATACAGAAATATTCATTAGGTGAGCTGTGATCATACACTCAGTGGTTAGGGCATGAGTCCAGGAGTGGGGAAGCTTGATTTCTAGTCCTTTCTCCAGCTGTATGTTAAATATTAAAAATATATTTGCAGAATACATGTGGTGACACAATATTGAATGTAAAGAAAAATATGTTTATTATCAAAATGTCCCTTGATTCTTCCAAATACTTATAAAAATCACACCTACTAATAATTCCACACCCAAAGGGTATGTTGGACTCTACAGAAGTTCCATCAATTACTCTGCCCTTCCCTGCACTTAACTTAGCTGATGGATCTTGAGATGATTAAGCCTTCTTTCTTATGCTTTGGAAAGAGTAAACATGGAAGGGTTGTTCAGTCAGTCGTGTGTGCAGCCTATTAATTTACAATGTTGGAGAAAAAGCTCAGACTTTGGTCTCTCTTTCTTTGTCCTGATCATTAGGCTCAGTCATTTTTCATGTTTCTTCTGTCACTTGTGTTTCCTATCAGCTAGTTTGCTTTTCACTCTGTTCATTGTACTCATAGGTGTTTTTGTTTCAGATGTACATTAGTTTCTCTAAACGCTCTCCCCGGGGTTATGAGTTGGTTGTGAAAAGGGCAGTTCTGCTCTGGCCTCCTGTTTTTCCTACTGCACATTCTGACCCCACCTTGTGCAATCAACCACAGGGGGAGTTGGAAGATTACTTAAAAAAGAAGAAGAAAGAAATGTTTGTTTATTTTGGTGGCTTAGTTTTGCATCTGATCGGTGAGCCGGGCCAACTCGTGGTGCAGCTGCATGCTTACTAGCTCCAACAGGAATGGTTGTTGGCAAGGGAGAGCCAAACTGCCCCTCTGGTGGCAGCCAGCCCTTCAGGCAAGTTCAGGACAGGCTCTATGTGTGGTGAGCAGAGCCAGAGGACCTGCCTCTTGGAAGGGCAGCCTCCACTAGGAAGCTAAGCTTTTGTTAGCTTAGGCCCACTGCTTTTCTGTGAATCCTACCCGCTTTGGCTTATACCAGAAGCACCCTTTCATGGAAACATTTATTGAACTTGATTAAAATGCTATTTACTTCATTTGGTGAATTTTATATCCTGTTCTATTGCTCCCCTCTTTGGACTCTCGTTTAATTTTACAAAAGAATGAGTTTGTTTACTCTGAATTGCTATCTCCTGAGGTACCTTCAATCTTGTAAGTATTCTCTCTGTAATCTAAGTTGGACAACACCCAGTCTCTGTCAGCAGAGAACCTAAGATCTCATCTCTTTAAAGTAAAAGGCTAAGTGGGCTTTGACTTAGGTAGGACAGGCTGAGTTTGGGTTAAGCCATGTTGTCATTATGGTTAGTAATGTTGTGCAGGCCATGCTCTGTCAGAAATATTGCTTAGGCAAAGAAAAATTATTTTGATAGCTTTTTGTGGCTGGAATGAACCTTCAGACCTAAACTGAGGAGCCTAATGTGGGAAGAGGTCCAAATCCTGGATGTGGTTTGAGCTCATCTGTGTTGCATCATGTCTCTTACATCACTGTACAGAATTAGTGAGGACACTTCTCTTAAGCTTAGTACTAGTGTTTGTCAGCCTGTCAGCGCAGCTGAGGCTTATATTAATTCTGTGCCAAAAAAAAACATAAGTGTCAGCTATCTGATGCTTATCTTTCCTGTAAACTGTACCCTGGTGATTTTGTTTAGAAGCTTTGTTTTTCAGTGATCTAATAGCCACACTTAAACTGGAGAGAACAGATAATGAGGCCCAAATGAAGGCCCTTGGTGTTTGGAGGGGTTTTGTGTGGCTGTTGGGATGAACTTTGGATCTGGCCTGATGAGCAGTTCTGGACATGCAGCTTTGGCAATCAACCAGCAAAGCAATCTGGAAGGACTATGACTCAGTGGTCTCAAAACCTGTAAGATACTGAATTTGCCACCTATGCCTTGGAGCCTGGAACTGTATGTGGACTTGTTTGTTCAGTGTGCTCCAGCCTTGGTAGGCAGGTACCTGGCTCCCTGCCATGAGCTCCTGGGACCAGGCAAGACAGAGGGCAGCATGCTGAGCCTCCTCGTCAGAGCATGCTTGGGATACATCAGTGCACGCTTGTGGCACCCCAGCTTCATCTGAAGCATGGAGACCTAGAAGTCTACTTTGCTTTTTATAGAATCAATAAGGTTGGAAAATACTTCAGACATCATCAGGTGGTTCATGTGGCTAGAAGATGGCCCAACCCTTTACCAGAGCTTGGCAGAGGCTAGAGGGGCAAGATGAAGGAAGACTAAAGGCAGGTTCTCTTTACTAAATTCAGGCATCCAGTCCGTTCTGTGTTCTTCATCTTCTGATGAGGAAAGCACCTGCCATGCCGAGGGGAGAGTTAGCCAGAACAAGGTTTAAAAGTAGCTTGAGCTAGCAGTGCTGCTGTGAACAGGTACAAAACCAAACTCTGTTTCCTGTTTCTGAGAGGTTCACAAAATGTTGTTTAATGCTGATCCAGGTGGCAACAAAACATTCTTGGTAATGTCAGGAAAGGAAAATGAAAAACCTTTTAGTTCCATGTGGGTGGGTGGGTGGGTGGGTTGGTTGGTTGGTTGGGGGTTTTATTCAATTTACTTCTGAAAAATTAAATGATTTTCCTCTAGATTTGGAACTCTCATGGCAGTCTCCTGTGAAGTTTCTCTGTCTGCCTGGCAGTAACTAGGGTTGCAAAAAAGCTTCCTCCATGAAACCTTGATTAAACACAGAACATCTCCCTGAATCATCCTGGCTTTTGCTGAATTCAGTGGTGCATGAACTTCCAGATCTAATTTCACAGGTATGTGAAATCATGGGTCAAAAATCTTGTGAAGAGTGCTGGTTTAAACCCAAACTCGTACATTCATGGTGTAGCTATTGTTCACTTTACTGTCAAGCAAATCTGCCCTGAGGGGAAGAAGCCAACGGTGAATGTATGGTGCCAATGTCTGCACTCAGGAACTCTGTCTTCTCAGAAGGGAGTGGAGCCCCGCCGCTGTGCTCCATAGTTGTAGCTGTGTTTGGCCAATAATAATGAAGATGTTAGATGCTCTGATAAAATGGAGACAGTTCTGATCTCTGCTGGTTTCCTCCAACATCTATGCCATTTTTTAAAAAGCACTTCTGCTCTGCAGTGCTTGGTTACCAGTCTGGACAGCTGCCAGCTACTCCAGCCAGTATGGCTCTCTCAGAGGCACTGCTGGGGGGCTGTTAAAAGTGGTTGTGGGCCATGGTGTGAGTGGATTTAAAGCGAAAAATAATACATATAATAAAAATAATAAATTGTACCTTTATAAAGATGAGATCCTCCTGGACTTTTCTCTTAAAGTATGTTTAGACAGCTTCCCAAGCTCGGTGCAAATGCCCTGCAGAGTCATACTCACAATGTGTTTTGGATTTGAATTAATTAAGATCAGTTCCCATTTCCTGTTCTTGAGTCATTCATTGAATCTGTTTTCATATATGAGATATACTAGAGTCACCTGTTTCCTTTCTTAATCTCAGCCATAGTCTTTTAGTCTTTATTTATGCAACATATATTTCCTTCCTGTGGCCATTATTCTGTAACTGGTTATAGAGTGACAGTGTGGAGCAGAAATGCTGAATCCTCATTCAGTGAGAACTCCATAAATGAATGGTTTTCTGGTTTTGTCATGAAACAGGATTATAATTGTGTGTGAAATAACTAATACAAAACTGCTTGCTTCACCTATACCAAAGCAGTAGATGTGTGTGTGCATGTAAAGTAATAAACTATAAAGAAATGTTCCATCCTGACTCTTGTAGGTCAACAGGGCTCTCTCAATGTAGTTTTAATAGTAACAAATCTGTATTTTTCCCATACAAAACTGAATTTCCTTTTTTTTCCCTTTCTTTTTCATATATACAGGAGCTGCTGATTTTCATTAGCTGTCTGGATATTACATGTATATCCCTGAGTTTTTTGCGTGGCTTTGTGGTCATGGCAGAGGCTGAGGAGTCCTGGATGCCATTCAGTGCTGTCTTTCAGAGTTGCATTGAATTGGTTTCCAAGGGCCATCTTTTCAAAGCTAGACACGTTTAGCCGTGTTAGGGAACTCCACTGCAAGAGCAGATGCTCTTGCCTAAAATACCTTCTTCTTGGCTGTTCTCTTGAAAAGTGTATCCAGATGTTTCCAGTTCTCTTTAGTATCAGGGCTATAGAGGGACTGCTGACAGTTCTATTTTTGTGGCTTCCTGGCATTACTGCAGAAGGATAAAAAATTGGACTCAAACCGGACACAGAATACATCAAGTCCTAAATTTTCAGTTAGATTATAAAGTGATTGTAATTTATTTTTTTTCTAATCTGCTTAGAGCAAAGTACTTATCTTATGTTGAATTCCTTCCATGTTCTCATCAAAAGCCAAATTCTTTTAACTGAGATTTCAGTTTCTTTAGGTTTTCTTTTCTAGTGTCCTGACTTCAACTCTTGCTTTGCTGTTTTCCATCTGAGTCCAAAATGATCTGCAGTCCAACATAATGGATTTATTCTTTCGTGTTTACTGCCCCAATACATACCATATTGTGCATCCTTATCCAAGTCAGTGAATTTATCTACAGTTCACAGGAACAGTGTTGTCAGTTCAGTAACTGGATGAATTGGTTACTTGCCTAATGCAGCATTAGGAAGAAACACTATATCAACTTTTACAGCCCGGAGCATAGGGGATTCAGCATATTAAAATCCCAAGTTTAAAGCTTTATCATGGATAGATTTATGTTTCCCTCTTAATTCAAATATAAATCTCACATGAGAAAAATTGGCTCAGATTTATGAAAATTGTTCTTTTGGCCCTTGTAAATGATATTAATCTTCTGCATACTGGAGCAGGCTTGAATTAGGTCAGCTTTTAAGAGCTGCAGGTGTAAGGCTGTAATGCTAAGCCAGAGTCAGGGAGGCTATTTCACAAGGATGACTTTGGATCGTGTCCTCATGCCATAGCTTGTTCCCCTTCTCCATGGGGTGCCTAAAAAGCAAAGACAGTTGTTCCTATAGCTCAGTAGCTCAAGCACACATACTTCAGCTTTTTTTATTTCCCCCTTCCCTCCCCCCCTCCCTCATTTTTTTTTTTTTCTTCAGGGAAGTATATGAACAATTAGTTCCTCCTGATGTACTCTGGTCTGCAGATGCACTGAAGACCATTTGGCCTCCTCCAGCCTGAAGCCCTGTGAGGAGGAAGCAGCTGCTGAGCTGAAGACCACAGATAGATTGTACAAATGTTCTTTTTGTGAGGTTCAACTGAGGGCCTGTGCAGAGGGAGATATATTAGATCATCTGGGCAAAGAAGCTGAAGAGGGAAGAGGAAGTTGCAATGAGACACAGCATGGTCTCTCAACTGCATGTAGGAAGATGTGCCTGTTCCTGGCAAAGCTTCTGCTGTGGTTCAGTTAGAGCTAGACCTCCTTGGCAAGAGAACATATAAAGCAGCTCATGGAATCACAGTGAGCTCTGCTTTTACTGCTCTGACAACAGCTCAGCTAAGAATTTACTTTCAAGGTGGTTTTCTTTGCCTCAGGAGAAGCCAACTAAAGCCAAATAAGTCATACTTCTGTGCAGTTGTCAGAGCCCAACTGAGAGCAGTGAAGTATTCTGCCAATTACAAATATTATAAACTTTGTGCAACCGTTATCTCTAGGACAGCCTGACAAACAGTATCTTACCTGAATGTTATTGCCGTCACCAGAGGGACTGTAGAGATGCTCTCTACAGGCTCCCATCCTCCTCCTCTTTTCCACTTGCTTAGAATATAGTCATAAAAACTAGGAAAATAACCGAACTGGAAGTAGCATTGAAACATGAACGGTGAAGGTGGTTAGCTATTGGAATAGTTTCTGAAATAAGACCCAAGTGTCGTCCTGCCTAAGTTGCTCAGTGTAGTGCAGGAGTAACTGCTTGAAATCCAGTGGTGTCAGTAACTGAGGAGGATGGCACAAAGGTACATAGTGGGCCTTCTGGTCTTCAAAAGTAAGGTACTGCTGTAGCAAACTGTAAATGAATGAGGAGGACTTTGCAGGATAGGACCATGCCGGCTTGGACCAGTGGGCTGTCCAGTTTCCTGTTTCTGAGACCAATGGGAGGAACCATAAAGCTTCACCCTATGGGCTGTTGTGCCATCATTTACCAGGGCAGGAAGGTGCTTCCTGTGCCTGGGCAGTTGGTGGGTTTTTTGCATCATAGAGCGTGACTCCTTTCCCAACTTTTTACCATTTATTTCTGTTACCAGGTTTAATTATGTAACTGCTTAACATCAGTAGGCTCTCTGACCCAGGGAAACTCTGCAACAGTCCATCATAAAACCCTCTCACCTAAACTAGGCTAATGATACATAGTTTTCTTTTTTTTTTTAAAGTTTAAAATGTGTAATTACACTTTTCTTCATTTATTTGCCGCACTTGGAGAGCTCTGCATCTCTTGATTGTGTTTCTTTTGAGCTGTTTGTAAGATCTCTTTCACAACAGTGCCTTCCTGGTTGTGTCCTTCAAAAGCCTCCTCATAACTTCTCTTATTTCATGGTATCATTTGAGCATCTCCTTTGTGATCCAGTGCTTTCTGCTACAGTAGCGAAGTACCTGGAGGCAAATGTCTCAAAAGCATTTAAACTGTTTCACTAGCGGTGACTAATTTTGAGATACAGAGGTCACAAGCCACTCCTCTTCAGATGAAGAGCTGTGCTCAGGTCATGCACAACTCTCAGATGCTCTTCCCCCGGAAACAAACCTACAGAACAGCTGGCTGTGGAAGGTAAACCCTTTTGCAGCATCTGCACTGTTAAAGAGAATCCATCTGACTTGCAGCAGAAACAGCTTTTGCTGTGCTGTGTTTTTGTGAAACATCTGGAGACCTGTGGTGGTGGTGTTGCGCTCTTTGAAGGATTTGTATAACTGGGATTGATAGCATCTCCTGGATCTGGAAGGCAGAAGGGCACAGAGGTAGCATAAATGTGGTATTTGGCTGAGGTGTGAACTGGCGAGCTTGAGCTCACTTTCTCCGCAGGGCAGATTCTCAGATGTTGCAAAGTGTTGTGGCTTCAGTGGGGCTGCTGGAGCTCTAGACACTTACATCATTTGAGGATCTGTCCCAAATGCTTAATAACAACCCATCATCCCTTTTTCCAAGGACTTTCTTTTACACCTCCTGTTTTGTGGGGACATGCTGCTACTAGAAAATTTACTGTGCTGCCTTTCTGGAACACAGATCTGAGAATCAATTTTAAACATTTATGGCTGGTAATAAATCCCATAACATTTGAAACTTCTGGTTTATCCAGCTTTCCCAGTCTGAGATCACCTAATTTACCTTTGTGTCTATTGCATAGCTGTAAGTGTGTTACCTGATCAACTCCCATAGAGCAGTCTTGTGACTAAATGCAGTAAAAATCCATTGGCAGCCTACAGACTTGTTGCAAAACACACCCTTTTGTCACAAGGCAGCAAAGATCTGACGTTTCTTTTCAGACTGGTTTCAGCTTTTAATATTTAATACTGTGGTTGTCCCTTTTCTATCACGTTCTTTTTAATGAGTTGTTGAAAATACTTACTTTCTTCTCCAAACATCTGTCTTGCAATCGTTCTGGAGGCATCTGGAACTGAAGTCTTTGATACTCTCTTTATCTGATTTTTACCTCATTCAAAATTTCTATTGGAGAAGTCTGGGAATCATTAAGATAATTTATGTTCTCCATCTAAACTCATAGTAGTGATTGTGATTCTCTAGGCTCTCTGTGTGTGTGTGGTTTTTAAGTTTTGTTCTTTCCAGGATGTTCTAATAACCTTGGCTCTCCTTCTGCCTTAGTGTGGCAGGATCGCTAAGTTACATTTGATTATCTTATTTTGGCTTGATACTGGGAAAAGAGAAATTAAAAAGCTTACTGAAATCGGTGGAAAAAACTCAAGAAAGAAAGGGAATTTGAGACTGAGTGAGAAGAGCTGGGTTCAGTTCCCTCTTCTGCTGCAATTTACTTGATTTTTCTATCTCAGTGTTTTGTCTGAAAATCAAGGATCATTTTCTCAATCTATTCTCTCCAAAATGGAGGATGTTTTGGCTGTATGCGTATTGCCTACCAAAACTGCCTCCAAAACTTAGAGGTAGGATCAAGGAGTCCTAGCTTCTTACTTAGATGGATAGAATAGGATAGAATAGAATAGAATAGAATAAACCCGGTTGGAAGAGACCTTCAAGATCATCGAGTCCTGGGATGTCAGTACAGTTTTTGAATTTGGTGGTGCACTGAAAAAAAAGTCTCTGCAGTTCAGGCTCATTTGGTAAATTTATTGCCAGACAAGTACATGTTAGCACAACCTTTAACAACTAGTAAGTGACATGCTGAGGATTTTTAGGTAGCTGACACTGGCAAATGTTTCTGGCACGTGGGAGAAGTTCAACCTTTGATTAAAAAGTCAGGTTCTGTCAAGATCATGAAAAACTTCTTTAATCTTGTACAGGATTTTTGTTAAGTTTGAGTCAATAGAATATACAACAGAACCTGCTAAATTTTTCTCTCTCCCATATGGTTAAGACTAAACTTGCATGCACTGAAAGTTGCATAACTAACCACAGGGAACTTGGGAAATACAGGTATGAGAATATAAATGAATGGGGAGCCAAGCCACCTAATTTATTGCTGGGGTTGGTCTTCTGAACTAAAACAAACACCAAGATGCGTCTCCCTAGCTTAATGAAGTGAATCAAAACTATTAAAAGTAACTGAGACCGTCCATGTTGTGATCTCATGAACTAAGCAACGTGCTGTGGGCAGAATGAGGGAGCACTGCATCTGATCTGTCCCTCAGCTGTCATTTTTTGGTAATGTGGTTTGGTAGGAGCACAACCACAAATTTTGTCATCGAAGCTATTACATTTTTAAGCTCGCCAAAAAAGTGTAAATGGTGTTCTAGTCTCTTACTTCTGGAACTTTCTTTTCAAAATACTGTATTTAAGATGAAATTGAATTGGAAAAATCTAAGCTACATGTCTGTCTACTTTGGCATTGGCTATTGATACTACTACCTTGTCCACAAAACTGTAACCTGTAAGTCATGTTCTCTCTTCTGTGCAGTGATGAATTGCTTTATATTTGTCTTCAGATTAACAAAAAGGGTATGAGTGCACATTGATAAATGGGGGGGGAAAGGTAATGGTCAGAGACAGATTACTTCATCTTACTGTGGAAAATATCTTTTTTTAATGAATTGCATTATTACTGTTAGATCCTCAGTACCCATATGTAGCCCTTTCTGTCATGGAGAAGACAGAAGAAAGGCAATCGCTTGTGACAGATGATTTGCATTTGTTAATTTGCTCCCAATAATGGTTCCAGCCAAACAATTTTGAGGAAAGAAATTACTAGCATGAACTGAACTTTCTCTGATGCAGAAAACTGAATGTTTTCCACTTTATGTAGCTGGAAAGCAGGGCGGTTACTAGCAGTTTGGTTACTTCACCAACAGCAGCGAATAAATTCAATCTGCTCATTTTGAGATAAAAGACCTGCGCAAACTGCCACTGAGGCTTAGATATCATTCTTGCAAAGCTTAGAGCAAATGAAGCAGCTGTTTCAGCCCAGTTTAAACATGGTGAATAAGTGTAAAGCATATTAACTCCAGCTGTGTACTGATAACAGCTATGAAAGAAAATCACTGCAAGGGAACCTTAAAGTAAACTTTGAATTCTAGCAGGCATAGATCTCATGAGCGAGTCTCTGAGGGACAAGCAGCTGTGAAAAGTTAATCCTTAGAAACATGGAGAATTTAATGAGAAATTGCCATGCCTCTTGTGAGGTGGCCCTGCTCACTGCAGGACAGTTGGACAACATGACCTTTAAGGGTCATTTCCAGCCCTGTTCAATTTGTGAATCTGTGATTCTGTAAAGATGCAGAGCGTTAGGGTAGGTTTTGGAGTCAGTGGCATCATCTTTGAAGATCTATGCTGTGGATCTCAGAGTCATGGGCACATTTGATATCAGGGCAAGTACTGAGTGATAGATTCTGTGCAGAGTAATGGTGTCCCTCTTAAAGCAGGATATTGCACCCATGGCCTGTCTGGTTAGAGACTATGCTGAAATCTTTACAGCAGCATTCTGTTTTTCAGAATAACGTGTACCAGTATTCAGACTACTTCTAAGTCGATTTTTTTGTATTCAGGTCACTTGCATTTTGTTCATTTTGGTCAATTGAGCATAAAGAGCAGTATAAAACTAATGGAAATAATTAATGGCACTCAGTGACAAAAATTATTCAGAGAAACTGTATTAAACAAAATACTCCCTTAGGTCTTTGTTGCAGTACAATAACCATTTATTTAGGCTTAGGTCTAATAAAGTACTGATTAGAACTCTGTCACAGCTCATGATTAGGAATAATTCTAGAAGAATTATGTAGCTGTAATAATAAATATTCATTCTATTTCACACATTTATTTCAAAGGTAGCAAGTTAATTCAAGGCTTCCTCATGAAGCCACATGCTCTCAGAGACTTCGCAGAACCCGTAAGTTAAAACGTAAATGTCAGTGCAGAGGTACTGCAGAGTGCAAATGAGCACGTCAGTAAGTACACACTGTCTTTGGTCAGTGTTTGCAAATTGATACAGCTATTAATGTATCAGCTGCACCCTACCCTTGGAAATAAATAATGTTAAGACAAGAAAGCATATGTTCTCTAAGTTAGATTAAATGTCCATAATGTCCACTTTGCATTTGTCAGAATTCTGGGGCACGTTTAATGAAAGCTTTGGGAGAGATCAGTGTTATTTCCACAGTATTTGTGTGCTTCCCTAGCTGTCTTTGAATGCACATGCAAAGAAAACTACAGCACTGTTCAAGCTGTGCTTCATCAGTTTCTTGCAACTGAGCTAAGTGAGCAAACATGACCACTTTTGTGTAACTGTCATGTTCTCTTTGTGTTTCTGCCTTTCTCTTACTTGTCTTCATCCTTTCTGCTTATGTTCGTGTTCTGTTTGATGTCTTTTAACCCCTGTGGAGTTGGAATAATTTCTTGGGTATGTTCTATGAAGAAACTTGTGTGCTATAGGTACATGTAAAAGAGCTAGATTTAGCTGAAATTTTGGACAGGAGGCAGCACAGCTGTCTGTGTCTCTCTGAAAAGAGCACATAAGGATATGAATAAAGACATTTAAATGAGGCCAGTTAGTATTGTCTTAAAGTTCTTCTAATGTTAACCAGCTGTTAAAGACTTGTTCTCATTCTTCAGTAGATTACATGCCTCTTATTTTGCTGGAACTCGGTGCTCTCTATTTCTGTATGCATTGTAGACCATTATATAATAAAGCAGGTCTTCAGTTTCATGTGTGTACAATTATGAGAAAGCAGTATTTCCTCAAAGAAGGCTATTTTGACATCATTCATAAAGAGTGTTTTCAAATTTAAAGTATGGAATATGTTGAGTGAAAAACGTAAACTTATATGGATTTATGTGAAAATAGTACAGGAGTGAAAGAGGATAGGAGAGGCATGAACCAGGGAGATGGATGGAAATGTTGTAAATTATTTGACAAGGCCACTTCAAAACAGCTGTAAAGCTGAGTAAACTCCAGTGCCTAGTGGCACACAAATATGAGGAGAATTTTAGTGTTCCTGAAAGACAGGACCTGTCTGAGTGGGTCACTGAAAGTACTTGGAAGACATATATTAGAATTACTATCTCTTTCTGTATGCTTTTGTAAAGAAATTAATTTGTCTCAGTGAGAAATCCAATAGCTCTGATCCTTTCATGACTGATCCTCCTCATTGACCCTAGGACTGTGTCCAATAAGCAATCAAGTATTAACTAATGGATAATACTGCATTTTGATTTCAATTATTCCCATGTACTACAGATTGTTTTATTGTATTTTTCAGGTTTGATAGCTGCACTGGATCGTTGATTGTGGTCTCCTCTAAACTGCAACACTGAAAACAATGGCAACAGAATGTATAAAAAACTGCTGTAAATTGTGTTTCTGCGTGGAAAAAGAGATAAATGATCGTGAGTTCTGACGTACTGACATTAAGGATTCTACTGTTCTGTCTTCAGTAATGATGAGATTTTCTGTTAATAAAATAACTGTGTCACTTCTGATAAACTTGAATCTTTACAACATTGAAAATTCTTTCCATACCTCTGCTTGAAGATTGAACACAGGCTTGTTGGTGTTATGAATTGGAACAGAAAAATTACACTTGTCTGAAGTCTGCTCCTTGCAGCCTCGAATACAGTCCAAAAAAGCCAGCTTTCTTACCCAAGGTTTTGTAAAGGTCTTGGTTTTTTCAGACATTCAGGTGTGAACAATTGAATTGTTTTGACTCCCTGTGGATTTACTGTTAGGATTTTCTTTGGTGTCTTAGTTGTTTGAAGATGTCTTTTACAATACAAGTATACCTCTTGTGAAAACTAACTGAAGAGCAAGGTAGCTATAAATATAGAGGCTTGGGCAACAAAGAGTTTGGATCAGTACAGGTGTCATGAGGATTTATATATTTTCCAGGTGCTAATCCTGACTGCTGGTAAGACTGAATACAAGCAGCTGCTAAGCACAGATCCTATTAAAAAAAAAAAAAAAGAGATCTCTTCATAGTATTGTTCAAAACTTAATGCACATGTGGACTGTCTGTTTTTCTTGCTCTTTATTTTTAGCATTTTCCATGGTACAGAACTCTGAGGCAGCAGCTGCAAGCAAGCCAGCTATTGTAGAGAAGCCTCCGTTGTCTTCTGTGTCAGTGAAGTGTCAGGTTGGCTGTTCAGAGGATTATCTGCTTTCTAAACTGCCCCTGGATGGTCAGGAGGTACCATTTGTGGTCCCTCCATTCAAATTGTCTTATGTGCAGCCAAAGAACCTTCCTAGTATCTCACATGCTGGAGCAATTCAAGGTAAAATACAAACAGCATTGCTGAAATAGTTGGTTAACTTTACTTGAAAGTTGTCAAGTATTCCTACTGAAAACAAATGTTTACAAAACTTTTCTAGAAGCCTAGTCTTGTTTCTTCTCTCTCTGGACACCCAGAGAGCTTTTGGGGTGGATGTCATTTCACTGTCAGTGTCTGTGATACTGCATGAATAAAACTGAAAGGGAGGTTTGCACACCAGTGCTCATACTCAGAGTAGTGGAAGACACTTAAAGGAAACAGAAGCTTTAGTAAAGAATTTATTTGAGGCAAGGAAAAACCTAACACATCCCCAGGTCCAGATCATTCAAATAAAGGAGGAGAGTGGTCTGGCTTTCATGTTTAATGTGTTAGGTGTTTTAACATACTAACACATCTTCCTTTTTCCTTAACAGTGGTAGAAAGCTCTAACTTATTCATAGTGCACTGTGATTCTTTGCTTCACAACAATCCTGTACTTCAAACTCTGCCAATTAGCCTCATGCTCAGGCACCAAAATGATATGCATGCAGTTCAGGCACTGTGGCATTTTAAAAGAATAGGAGCCTAGCCCAGTAACACAAGTTATAGAGCATATGCTATTGCTATACTCTTGGTCCTGCCAAGAGATGCCTAGAATTAGGTAAGAGAAAGTTTTGTCACAATTGTTCTCTAGAGTTGAATGGTTGTTTTCTCTTGAGCTGCTTTGCCTTAAGGGCATGATAAGCTGGTGATATGCTTTTAGTTCCATGTGACTATTTCTTTTCTGAGGGTGGAAACCTTAATTACTAAACTAAGTCAACCATGTGTGCAAAATAACTGCTGCAGTGCTAGCTTACTTTTTTGCATTGTGTGATTTTACTCCCACTCCTCTCTGTTCTCCTTAGGTCCTTGCTGTTACTTCTTTTCTGCTCCTGCATTGACTATTACCAAGCTGCCTTCTCAACCTCACTTGCCTCTGCTTTGCACCAGAGCAAAGCTAACTGGACAGGCAAAACTTTTTGGTATAGATGGGCCATTCTGTGCCCAGTCCTTTTAGTGGACTTTATTTGCAATGTCTGCCTCACCAGGCATGGACAGGCAACTTCATAGCTGGATATAGAATGTGAGACACTCCTTCTCTGAGACTGATCTTTTTCAGCATCCCAGTTGCCTGCTGCTTCAGTAGCTATTCTTGTTCATACTTGGACACAGCATGGAAATGTGTGACATGCTCCTCATAACCCTTTCTTACTGGGTATGGACTCAGGCTCTGCCTTGCTTTGTCTTACCTCATCCTCAAGATACTGTATGGAGAAGTCCATCAAGGACTCTTGAGGCATTTGTGTTCTCCAGGGAAAAGATGTCTAACAACTTTAGCTGAATATTTTCTTTGTTACCCATCAGTGTCTTATAAACCAGTGACTTGTCTTCACTGTGAATTCATCACCGTTTCTGGAGAACCTGGTGAACAGTGACCCTTAGGCTATAAAGCTGGTAGATCTTCTGGCAAGATCACCTGACTCTTCATAATTGTCTCTCTTGAGCAAATATTTTAAATTCTTGAACAAATGTTTGAAAAGTGGCTCTTATGCCCAGTAGACATCTTCCATTTCTTTTCCCAAATAGAAGTACTTATTTTTTCAAGTACAGCTTTTTAAGCCTCATTGAGTTGTTTTAAAAAAATGCAAAGTTTACTGTTTCAGGGAGATTTACTAAATACAGTGAAGTGTGCTGTCATTCCTTCTTCCCATTAGCCAAAGCACCAGTATATTTTTTAAAAATTATTTAGAATATTTCCTTCTTAGACTGTTGTTAATATCTGTAGAAGCCTAAGTTCTGCTCTCAATTCCACTTCATTTTCTGTGCACGTCTGACCATTTTCCTTCAGTGAATCAGGACGTGCTCAATGTTAGCTCTTGGCATCCCTTCTGAAAGCAATTAAGCTCTGGCAGCCTGTTTTTTTTCAGTGGTGACTGAAGAGTCTCTCATGCTCTCACAGAAGTAAACTAGCAGGAAGAAGTGTGCTCCTGGACTGGAACACTGGCTTTTCTGTCATCTGCTCTGTAGCATTCTTTATGGCCTCACTTCTATTATTCATCCTCAACCCCATTATACCGGAATTCTTGCATAATCATCTCTTATGTTACTGCTCACTGGTTTAGTTACTCTACCAACACCTTGAGGAAAGGATTTTATTTCAATAATGGTTTGCCTCTTATGGTACAACACACTTGCAGAATTGAAAACACTTCATAATGAGGTAAAGCACTTTATAACAGGTTGAAATCCAGGGAGGTGAAGCAACCGAATGTCAGAGCTTGGCATAGTCCGTGTCACCCCAACCCCATTCTCTACTGCACTGTTCTGTATGGCTTATTTTCACTCCAAACAGACAAAATGAAACACTACAGCAGGGATCTTTACTGTTCTGCTGACCGAGACATACATGTGTTTTTTCCTGAAAATATTATAAATAAAACAGGGCAGCTGTGCTGTAATGGGCTGAGTAAAGGGCTGGGATTCAAGTATTCTCAGATCTGTCTACTTGAGCCTCAGCCAACAATTCAAGTCATTTTGGACCAGTGATTTTACCATTGACAGGCTTCTTATGGAAACTGGATGACAATGAGACCGCAGTCACAAGTTGCATTATCTTTCCATACAAGACCCTCCTCTAGGTCTTGGATCCATTAGCCAAGTGGGAATGTCTGGGGGTTAGGCAGCCAAATCGGTTAGAGATGTTCTGTACATATGGCCCTACTTTTCCTCTTCATTTCTGTCTTGCTGTCTGGAGCCTTCTGTATTTCAGCTAGTTAGGCATTTATTGTGAAACTCCAAGACAGGGTATGCATAGCTTTGTATGGTCATTTGAATTTCAGTGTTTGCTAGCACACTGGAAGTCTGACATAATGTGTATGTGTCTCTTCTTTTCCTTTTTTCTTTTACTTTTCCCAAAGCAGATAATGTTGAAATATTTTGTCCTTTGCCCTGAAGGCACTCTGAATGCTTAGGAAGCCAGGCAGTATGTGTTATGTCTGGAACTCTTGTGTTTGATGTTTCCTTGTGCTCCACAGAATCTGCCAGAGCCTCGTTTGGTGACCGGAAAGCAGAACTGCAGGGCGCGCACCAGTGGCCCCAGTATGATGTGTACAACCCCTTCTATCTGGAGCATCGCCTCTCACCAGATCTCATTAGGCGCTTCCAAGCAAAATCAGATAATAGGAAACTCTATGGATCAGGTGAGAAGCACCACACACTGACTTCTGTGTCTTCCTTCCTTTCCCAAACTTTATAGGGACACTTCTTTGCTAGTGAATCAATCTGTGGAGCTAGCTCTGATCCATTTCCACCTGTGCTGTTACTTTGTGTTTTGAGGGCTTTAAGAAGGCTTGCATGCATCACATCAAGGTTGACAAGTTAGCAAAACTAGCTAATGTAGGTGCCCATGATTCACAGAATGTTGGAAGGGACCTCTAGATATCATCGAGTCCAGCCCCGCTGCCAAAGCAGGATCACCTAGGGTAGTGCTCACAGGAATGCATCCAGACGGCTTTTGAAAGTCTCCAGAGAATGGGACTCCACAACCTCCGTGAGCAGCCTGTTCCAGTGCTCTGTCACCCTCACTGTAACAAAGTTTCTCCTCGTGCTGAGGTGAAACCTACATTCAAGTCTGTATCCATTGTTCCTTGTCATATTACTGTGCACCACCAAAAAGAGGTTGGCCATATCCGCTTGACAGCCACCCCTCAGATATTTATAGACATTGATCAGATCCCCCCCTCAGTCTTTTCTTCTCCAGACTAAACAGCCCCAGGTCTTTCAGTCTCTTCATAGGGGAGATGTGCAAACCAGCATGCACTATTGGAGATTCCAGCTACCAGGAACAGGAGTGAGTGAAAAAGGAGTGACAGAAAAAGAATACCTGAGGAGTGTATACAGAGAGGGAAATAAGCATCAAAAACCATTCAGGGGGAGATAATAACAGGTGCAAAATAGGAAGTGATGCTATAAGCCAGCTTTTTTGCAGTTTGCTTTTGAAAGTGCCAAAGTGTCCTCACACATTGCGTGTGTTGAAGAACAGGGGAAGGCTGTGAGATAGTAAATTTAGATAGAAGGTGTTTGACTACCTAGATAAAAAAATTGGTATTTGTATCCTATAATGAATGCTGTTTAAAGGAGATGACTAAGCGTTCCTTGCTGTAAGGGATTGCTTAGACAAACACGTTCGCTCATACGCTCGAAGAAATGAACACACCTCTACTGAATCAGAAGCTGGCACCAGCATGCACTTTTAAAGATAGGTAGAATGAGGTACCCTGCTTATTTTGCAGCTGAGGGAAATGTCTCAGTCTGTGTCTGGTTTTAAAACTGATTCTGAATCTTCACAGAGATTACACTAAAAGACTACTCCATTATTTCTTCTTAAGAGAACAAAGCATTAACATTTTAGCAGCTTTTAATGCATATTGTTTTACTAAGCTTTGTAAGCACCTGTGGTGGGAGCCAAATGGGTTTCATAAAGCTGTCTTGAACATCTTCAGTTCACTCCCTCTCTTATCCATTTTTCTTCAAGCTAAGTATAAAGGCTTTTTGAAAAAAGTACCATCTCCTCCCTGCTACCACCCTCATGGTATTGGAAAACTTCAACTAGGTTTACTAGAAACAAATGCCCTGCAGAAGTGGAGGTAGACAACATCCAATGCTCTCCCCTCATCTACCCAGCTGATGACACCATCATAGAAGGCTGTCAGATTGGTCAAGAATGATTTCTCCTTCATGAATCTATGCTGAATATTCCTGATAATCTTCCTTTCCTCCATGTGCTTAGAGATGGCTTCCTGAATTACGTCCTTCCTTAGATGTTATTTAGATAGGTGTCAATTCTACCAAAGGCAATAATGCTTACATGATCTGCATTGTTCTCTTTGTCTTTTTAGTTAGTGATTTAAGACCTGGTGCTTTGCCTGGATCATTTGATGTAAGTCGTTCAATGTTCGATCTCAGAAGCCCACCTCATCGATTCATGAGGGTGAGTTCCCCATGTAGGTTATACTGAAAACTATGCTTCCTTGGTGCATATGTTCCTGTTCATTGTGTTGTCAAAGTCAACAGTGAAGGCATTGTACTACTCACTGAAAGGACTAGGGAGAAAAGTTCAACATCTTGACCAATACCAAGAGGCTTTTCCTTGAAGTCTTCTCTGACTACTGCTTTTCTGGTCAATGGGGCTGTTGAGAAACCCAAATAGCCTGTTAGGCATTACAGGACAGACAAGAGGTTGTGATTAGTCATCTTGTGATTTCTCCCAGTAGTTGAAATATGAAACACTAGAAGTTTCAACTGACACAAAAAACCTCGCTGCTTTTTTGGTTGGTTTTTGGGTTGTGGGTTGGGTTTTTGTGTTTGGAGTTTGGTTTTTTGGTGTGGTTTTTGTTTGTTTGTGGGGTTTGGGGTGTGGGGTTTTTTTGGTTGCATATATGTATCAGCAAGACAGAAAAAGTCTCTGCTGGTCATACATGTCTTCTACTAGCTTTTTGCATCAAAGTAGTAATTCCATGCTGCTGGATTGAGAGGTTACTAGGGAATAAGACAATTATTTGAAAGTGACTGTAGTTTTGTTTGCATCATGTCTTGTCTAATGATAGGATCTCTCAGACTTCTTGCATCTGTTGCTCTGAATGAAGTGGCTTTTCTTTTTTTTTTGCTCCTAGAGATATGATTCATTGTCCAGTGTACCTAGCAGTATTTCTTCCAGGAAGGATTCACAAGGCAGTAACAGGAGTTTGGGTAATGTTTTGTTTGCTATGTAATTAGGTGTTTCCATTTGCATTTGAAACATGAAGCTGTCTATACTGTTGATTGTTTATAATTATATTTTTGTAAAGAGGAATCTGATTACCAAGTCAGTTTGAAGATTACTTTGAAATTAAGAGTTTGGGACTTTCACCTTCCTGTTGTCAGCAGATTGAGCAAATAAGCTTTTGAGAGGTTCTCATGGTTTTGAAAAATTCATCCCTGGATTTACTACCCCAGTGAACAAAGTAATTAGAATAGAATAGAATAAACCAGGTTGGAAGAGACCTTCAAGATCATTGCGTCCAACCTATTATCCAACCCACCTAATCAATTAAACCATGCAACCAAGCACCCTATCAAGTCTCCTCCTGAGCACCTGCAATGATGGTGACTCCACCACCTCCCCAGGCAGCCCATTCCAATGGGCAAATCACTCTCTCTGTGTAGAACTTCTTCCTAACCTCCAGCCTAAACCTCCCCTGGCGCAGCTTGAGATTGTGTCCTCTTGTTCTGAATTACAGGTGTCCTGTTAGGATAGGATGCATCACCTTGGTCATAGCTCTAGTCCTTTTTCATGTGTTAGTATTTTTTGGTGGGGAAATGCTTGGAATCTAATAGCTGTACTGCACTGAGAATTAGAGAACTATATTGCATGCAAACCTAGTATCCTTATTTATGAAGGAATTCTGAAGAAGTGAAGCTACTGCAAAATAAACTCTCAAAAATCACCCTGCTGGAAGTCAGAATTTCACCCAGTCTCCTCAAAAAGAAAACTGAAGGACAATAACCTAGTTCTGGTCATGTCAGAGAGACACTGGATACTAAATGGCTCGTCTGACTTGGGGAAAAGTGTAATAGTAAGATAAAAAGCAGGCTAATTTCTAAACTTAACATTACAAGTGATTGAGGGAACTGATAGATTATAAATGTTTTCTGGGTGTCTCAGGCACATGCCTTTTTTTTTTCTGTTCTAAGAGTTGTTTGCGTACAACAGAAGTTACTAGATTCTGCAGAGATAACTGAGGCAAACATGAAGACTTTTAGCTCTGTGGAAGGTCAGGCTCTTTTGTCGCTGGGAGTTTTGGGTGCCTTATTATTTTGTCGCTGGGAGTTTTTGGGGCCCTGAAAATGTAAGTGTTAAGATATTTCAAACTTACTTTGAGAGAATAGAATACATAGAATAAACCAGGTTGGAAGAGACCTTCAAGATCACCGCGTCCAACCCATCAACCAATCAAACACCACCCAAACAACTAACCCACGGCACCAAGCACCCCATCAAGTCTCCTCCTGAAAACCTCCAGTGATGGCGACTCCACCACCTCCCCAGGCAGCCCATTCCAATGTGCAATCCCTCTTTCTGTATAGAACTTTTTCCTAACATCTAGCCTGAACCTCCCCTGGCGCAGCCTGAGACTGTGAGAAGTTTTCAAAGATAGGCAGTGCACTTACTAATGAGTTCAAGTTTTCTTGAGAGGAACTTCTAAGATACTGTATTACTTCTAAAAACTCTAATTGGCTTTCTTCCATAGATACTATTACATTATCAGGTGATGAACGAGACTTTGGAAGACTGAATGTGAAGTTGTGTTATGTTTCTTCCGTAGAACAGATTTGGATTACAGTTTTACATGTAAGCAAATACAATAGTAATTTGATTATTGTTCACTCATGGCTATTTTACTACACTTAGTGTTAATTCTCATTCCATTTGACTGTCATTTTAAAGAATACTTTTAGGAGAAAAATAAAATCATGTCTAAGTATTAATATAAACAAAGTTCAGTCAAATGTAATACTGGGCTTTATTCAAAGTGTCTTCTTTCAGTGTATTTATTTTATCCCTGTGTCAACCTGTGTTCTGCTGCAGTCAGTAGTAAAAAGTAGTGTATCACTTCTTATGTTACTATATGTGTATTCTGATTGTGGACTGAGTACCTATTCATAGAACAGAATCATAGAATCAGTAAGGTTGGAAGAGACCTCAAAGATCCTCAAGTCCAACCTGTCACCCAAGACCTCATGACTACTAAACCATGGCACTAAGTGCCACGTCCAATCACCTCTTGAACACCTCCAGGGATGGTGACTCCACCACCTCCCTGGGCAGCTGAGCTGGTCATGGGCTGGTGCTGCTGTGGAAATTTGAAGACAAAAAATTGGACCAGCTTTGGAGACCGTATTTAAATGACTTTAAATCTAACAATTCTTCCAGGGCAAAACCATAATAGCACTTTGAGGACATGTAGATTCTTGTGGCTTTTCTGATAGCTAATGTGATACTGTTACACTGGCTGTTTTATACACTTAAGGAACTGTGAATAATTTTTAGGTAACGAAATTTTGATTAGTCAGAAACCTCATAACTGCATCAAGTGATAAATACTGTGTTAAGGGATTTTGGTATTTATCTGTTGTCAAACTGCCCCATAGCAAAATCATTAAAATCTACTAACATTTTATTCTCTGCTTGTAAAAATTAATTCTTTAATTATCTGAGGTGATACAATCATAACACTGCCTCTGATTTATATTCAATATTACAAGAATTATTGACTGAAGGCCAGAGTCATACATTATCTAAACTGACTGTGTGTTCCATGTTGCAGTGCAAAGACCTCAGCTGGCCTTCTAGCTGTGGGGAAAATCCTCATATCTGTGTCAAGGGAATTCTCACACTGCCCAAACCAGTGCACTTCAGGTCTTCTGCCAAGGAAGGTTGCAGTGTAAGTAGAGGCAATGAAAGCACGGAGAAATCTGTTTCACATTTCACATTTCTTTTGGGGTGGAATAGATTTTTTAATTTTTTTAATGGACCAAACACCCTCCTGTGCCATATTGGCTGTGGTAGTTGCCTAGGTTCAGATTACTTCCTCACACTGCCCTGCCTCTCCTACCACACCCCTCCCACACCAACATCTTCTCAAAATCCTGTTCCACTTCCTTCCCCTTTTGTTGTACTTCTCTCCCAAGTCTGCAGGACAGATACGCTCATAGGGGACTGAAACAAGAGCTGCTGGCCTTAGCAGATCAGTGGTGGGAGACTGGAGGAAGGCTGGGCATCATACCTGTTGGTACACATTCACTGCAGGGAAGGTAGATGATGTACTCACTAGAGCAAGAGTCAAAGTTCATCCATCCTCTCTACAGAAAGTAAGAATTGGTCTCATGGGAGAAGACTCCTGATAATGGCAGTAAGGGAATATTGAGGGGGTGAAAGATAAAGCCAAATAAATAGTGCAGCAAAAGGCCACAGGAGAATTTGCTATGATGATGTGTGTATGCTGTTGTAAAGGTCAAGAAGAGATGGCCTCAACTCACTATGGTAGTGAAAATCCAGAGCTTTGTCCCTGCCAAGGTGTGGTACGTGGTGATTCTGTGGGGGCTTACCGTTGTAAAAGCACATTTGCCATGGCAGCCTCAAAGGGTAACTGGGACCAGTGGCTACAGCACCAGGAAGCCTTGGTTTCTAGGTTTCAGGCTTGGTGCAACTCTCTTAGAGTGGTGGTGTTACTCCTCTGTTCTTTTTCTTTCTAGGACATTGAATTTATGGAAACTTTTGTATTTGCTATTAAACTGCAAAGCCTGCAAGCTGTCAGATTGGTATTTAAAATCCAGACACAGACTCCCAGGAAAAAAAGTATTGGAGAATGCTCCTTGGCACTGCGGGAGCTCAGCTCAGAAGAGTCAAGTCATTGGCTGGTTTTATCTCCTCCTTCCAAAGCACCTGTAAGTGCCAATACTGAAAATGTTGTTATATTACCTAGAAATAGTTGCTGGAAATGGAAGTCAAGTCATTCAGTACTAATTCAGTGTTAACAATAAACAGAGGTATTTTTGTGGGTTTTTCTTTTCTTCTACTGCTTTTTTTTCCGCTTTCTTGGGAACAGCAATTTGATGAGGAAAAATGCAGACTTTTCAGTTCTGCACATAGCTGTTCTGGTCATAAACTGCAGCTGTTTCTGGGAAAAGAGCTAGAGCAAGTTCTTCCACACCATGGTCCACAGCTTTAGGGAGGGACATTCTGGGGAAATGTTTAGCAAAGGACACTGGGTAATTGCCCATTCCCAGCCAGAAAGATCCATCAGAAGATCCTTACGACTCACAGCAAGAGCTCAGACCAAATGGCATCTGCATATGTTATGAAAGAAAAGTGCTAAAATCTTCAGTGGCTTGAGACTGCAGAGATTGGTATATATTTAACGTTCAGACTGCGTGCTGTGAAGTAATAATTCAGACAATTCATTTCCATTAGTGTAATAAGAAGCAGGTGGTTTGCACAGTGGGATTTCCTTTCCCCCAGCCCTCACTTTGTTTGTTTCTTTACAACTGTCTAGACACAATCTGTAATTTTCAACAAATTAAACTTGAATTAGCAATTCAAAAGCGAATTTTATCTAAGTGTCTCTGAGAAATGAGTGATTTCAAACATAAGTTACACTTGACATGTTTTAGTTCTGAATTCTAAGTTTACTTCTGTTGCTTCAAAAGCAGTAAGATTAAATAAAAAGGGAAGCTGTTTTAGAAGCTGCTTCACCCCTGTGTAAATTCTTGAATCATATCATAGTTTTTCTCCCTGTGTTGGCTTTCCTCACCATTTTACCTGTGAGCCCTCTAGATACTGCTGGAATTCATCCCTGTATTGTCCTGGGAAGCAGGAAACTACCCCATTTGCCAGCAGAGAGCCAAAGTTCAGATATGAGTGGCTTCCTCTCAGGGTTACATACAAATTTTTTCATCTCAGCTGCAAAAAGAATTTGGGTCTCTGTGAACTGCAGCCTGGCTTCTCTTTATCTGACCTGTTACTCTCTTGCTTGGTACATTTTGCTGCACTGAAATGCATTAAAATTTGAAGGGAACCAGGATTAGCAAGTCCTTTTAAGTGGAGGATGTCAGGAAGGCTGGATCTCCACTGGCCTTGTCCTGCTGTTCTTAGAATGTTCAGAGTACATCTGACAGAAGAGTAATGAAGGTGCTTCAAAGCAACTCTGCCAATAGCAAAAATTCAACTGGAGATCTCCGTAGCTTCAGAGTGTCTGTGGGAGGTGTATGTGGGTGATGCACATGCATGTAAACCACAAGTATTTCCATAACTTAGGAAACTCCACAATGTGTAGTCACCTTAAACATTCATGCCATTAAGAGATGGGGCCTTGTATCAATGGATAGGCTTATATCTCCATACTGCAAAAGTCACAAGTGTGGGAGGAGAACTCAGAAGGTTTTTGTGTTAGTGAGGGATACCTGGTCTCTCACTTCCATACCCAGGTTTAGTAGAGCTACAGACTGCATGTCTGTTTTTCCTTCTATGTGTCTGTTATTGCCCTCGAGGAATCCTCCCCAGGTGAAAACTGGAGGACTTCTTTATTTGGCCGCTATCTCTGGCTTCAGCCCATGAGTGTCATGTGTGCTCTGCACATAAGCAGTCCATCAGTGGAGCACATGCACTGCAGCTATGACAAGTGCACGATGCACTTACTGTACATCTGCAGGTTGTGTATACAATGCATGCTTGTATTTCTGTCCAGGAAATCCCAGAGAGAAATGTGGGAGCCCAACATATGACAGAATTCCTGTGTTTCCTGAGTTTATAAGCAACTTAATCCAGATGTTATGGCAACATTCTTCTGCTTGTAGGTGCGCCGTGCAGAGCTTCAAATAGGAACTTGTTTTCAAGCAGTAAACAGGAGGATTCAGTTACAGATTCTTGAAGCACAAAACCTTCCAGTTTCATCTACACCACTCTCTTCAAGTAAGTTGCACTAGCCATCTCATGCCTCCTGTCCAAAAGCATTTGTAACAGGTAAATTGCTGCTAAAATGGGTTGGCAATTCATAGCATTCCTTACAAACCTCAGGCTAACATATTGTGCAGTAGATTAGCACTGCCAAGGCTTGTTCCCACAGATGTCTTGCTTGATTACTTTTTGTTTGGTTGAAGCTATGTGTTTATGTGTTTTGGAAGATTTTTTGTCCCAGTATTAATCCTGTCATACAAGAGCATTAGCCTGCACTTGCTGCTTGGATACTGTGCTAATCAAATCAGTATTATTGAACACACTCTGTTTCTGTGACTAGTCAAGAAAGCTGTTGTACAGTTTTTTTTGGCCAGACTTTTGGGAACTTGTTCCAGTTTGAACCATACATGTGGATCTTCTCAGTTCCTTTTTGGGTATGTTTGTGAGTAACCCTTTGTGTGCTATGCCTTTTTCCCTCCCTTTTGTGCTAGATTTCTTTGTGAAAGTTGGAATGTTTAGTACAGAAGGGATTATCTACAAGAAGAAGACTCGTCTTCTGAAGTCCACCAATGGCCAAGTGAAGTGGCGAGAAACCATGATTTTTCCAGTTAGCCAAGTCGAACAAGGAATTAGCTTTCTCATCAAGCTCTACAGCAGAAGCTCAGTTAGAAGGAAACACTTCCTAGGACAGGTTGGTTTCTGCTAACTAGCATGGTTTACTTAAAATCCGGTTCCACGAGATTCTTGGTATGAGTTTTCAAATACTTTATATAAGGTGCCATAGAGCAAAATAGTACATTTTAATAAACTCTTCAAGCTGTAACCCAAGTAAGCATAGTACTGGGCTCTTAAACATGCTCTAACATCAGGATGGGAGCTGATTGTTCTCTTTCAAAAGAAATCCCTAAGTAATTTTTGTGTGTGTGATTATGTGGAAGATTCCTTCCGCCAGACAGACTTACAATCTCTTCCTTGCTTCTAGGCTTTCTAAAGAAAAGAAACAAAGCTCTCACAGGAGATGCAGAACTTGCAGTGTAGTGTACAGAAAGGGAGTGCATTGGATTACCATACCAATACAATTACAAACCTGTGTGTAAAAGGAAGTATCAACAGCTATGCTATCAGATTGCTTTCCTGGCTAAAATAATGCTGACCTGAGCACAGTATTGTAAATATCCATGATCAAGTGATAACACAAGATTTGTTAATTTTTTTTTTTAGTTAGTGCTCTTTCTCTTTATCCTCTTCTTTTTTTTTTCCCCTTTTGTAAACAGTTGGAGCTTTGGAGCATCAGTAATATTTCTTTGGAAGCATTTCTGTGATCGTTTATTTTTAACCACCATAAAACTTGTCATCTAGGCTCTAGGCATGGAAGAGACAGTGGGGTGGCCCTGTATGTCAAGGAGTATTTTGATTTGTATTGAGATTAATGATGGTAATGATAGGGTTGAGTAAGAATCAGGAGAAAGGCCACCAAAGTAGATATCCTGGTGGGAGTCTGTTACAGACCACACAACCAGGATGAAGAGACATAGAGAATATTCTTCAGGCATCTGGCAGAAGCCTCACAATGGCTAGCCCTTCCTCTTGTGGGGGACTTCAAATTCCCTGATGTCTTCAGTAAGTATTACACAGCAGAGAGGGAGCAGTCCCAAAGGTTCTTGGAGTGTGTGTAGGATAACTTCCTGACAGCTGGTGAAGGAGTCAACTAGGGAAGGGCACCTGCTGAACTTGTGAGCTGACTAGAGGCTGGCAAATGTAATGCCCATCTATAAGAAGGGCCAAGAGGACCATGAGAACTACAGACGTGTAGGTCTGACCTTGGAAAGAGAGAAAATCACAGAGCAGATCATCTTGAGTGCCATTATGCAGCATGTGCAGGGCAGCCAGGTGATCAGGCCCAGTCAGCATGGGTTCATGAAGGGCAGGTTGTGCTTAACCAACCTGATCTATGACAAGGTGACCCACTAAGTGGATGAGGGAAGGGCTGTGCATGTTGTTTACGTGGACTTTAGTAAGGCATTTGACACTGTGTCCCATGGTGTCCTCCTGGAGAAAATGGCTGCTCATGGCTTGGATGGGTGGATGCTTTGCTTGGTAAAAATTGGCTGACTGGCTGGGCCTGGAGTGGTGGTGGATAGAGTTAAATACAGTTGGTGGCTGGTCACAAGTGGTCTTCCGAAGGGCTTAGTTTTGGGCCCAGTCTTGTTTAATATCTTTATCAATGATCTGGATGAGGGAGTTGAGTGCACCCTCAGTAAGTTTACAGATGACACTAAATTGGGTTGGAATGTTGATCTGCTTGAGGGTAGGAAGGCTCTTCAAAGAGATCTGGACAGGCTGGATCAGTGGGCTGAGGTCAGTTGTATTGAGGTTTAACAAGGCCAAGTGCTGGGTCCTGCACTTGGGACACAACAACCCACAATGACACAGGCTTGGAGGAGAGTGGCTGAGTTGCCCAGCAGAAAAGGACCTGGGGATGCTGGCTGACAGATGGCTGAACATGAGCCAGCAATGTACCCAGGTGGCCAAGAAGGCCAACAGCATCCTTGCCTGTATCAGGAGTAGTGTGGCCAGCAGGGGTAGGGAAGTGATGGTGCCTCTGTACTTGGCACTGGTGAGGCCACACCTTGAATATTGTATTTAGTATTGGGCCTAACTACAAGAAAGACATTGCGGTGCTGCAGCATGTCCAGAGAAGGGCAATGCAGCTGGTGAAGGGCTTAGAGAACAAGTCTTATGAGGACTGACTGAGGGAACTTGGATTGTTTAGTCTGAAGAAGAGGAAGCTGAGGGAAGACTTTGTTGCTCTCTACAACTACCTGAAGGGAGGTTGTAGTGAGGTTGGTGTTGGCCTCCTCTCTCTAGTATCAAGTGGTAGAATGAGAGGAGATGTCCTCAAGTTTTGCCAGAGGAGGTTTAGATTGGATATTAGGAAAAATTCATTTATGGAAAGAGTGGTCGGGCATTGGAATAGGCTGCCAGGAAGGTGGTGGAGTCACTGTCTCTGGAGGTGTTCAATAAATGTGTAAGCATGGCACTTGGGGACATGGTTTCATGACCATGATGGTGTTGGGTCTACAGTTGGACTCAATGATCCTAGCAGTCTTTTCCAGCCAAAATGATTCTATGATTGTTTTTATTCTATATGTTTTCCTTGTGGTTGTTCCCATTTACCATCATCCTGTCCCTTCTTGCTGTCCTTATCCTCTTGGTATAGTAAGCCAAAGCTGTTTGTAGAGCTCTCTACGTTTCCTGACCCAGCTAGATTTAGTAGTAGAATTTTACTATATGCATAAAGGAATTATGTAGACTTGATTTTTAAACCCTAACTCCAGTCTCCTTTGTCACATGAAGGACTTTGCTATCCTTAGGTACAGAAAATGGTACTGTCCCATGCTAGTCATCTTTCTTGTGCACACTGAAGATGTGTAGTTGCAGGAGATGCTGATGTGCTATATATATGATGTGCCAGTAGGAATTATGTGAAGTTCCTCCATTTTATGAAGCCTCATGTCACACATTCCATCTTTCTGTGATTCTTGTTGGTGGAACTGGATTTGGAGTAGGAAAAGGGAAAAAACACAAAACCAAACCACCACGTGTTTTTTTCAGTTGTGCTCACTTGGGACAAAAATAACTGGGTATGATTGGCAACATGTGAAGTCATCTCCATCTGATGAGTTACATTTAATCATGGGCCTTATTTTTAGGGGGGAGGAAATGAGCTACTTCTCCTCAGAGGAGAAGAGGTTATTTGGAGTAGGTTGTATTAGCTTATGCAGGCAGACACTGCCACATAACACATGAAGACATAAAATATAGCTCAGGGGAAAATATACTTTGAGCAATTGGCTGGGTAGCTGGAAAAAAGATGAGTATAGCTGGATCTATTATCTTTGCTCTTCAGAATGATGTTTAATTGGATGCTGTTCTAAGCAGACAATACTTAGATTAGGCTGCTTTTACAGACGTGTCTTTAATCATGAGCAAGATGTACATTGAATCTCTGTGGATGAAACATCAGCTCTAGTATTCTGGAAGACATTGCTCTCATTTCTTTGAGGACTCACGCCTCAGCATTGTAGGCTAAATGTACTTCATGGTGAAGGTTTCTGAGAAGTCTTAAAAGGACTCGTTCTTGGAAGACTTGGGGAAATAGCCCTGTAAATAATGATACCTACTTACATAAGCAGAATTCTTTGGCAATGGAGACTGGTGATAATGTTCAGGGGGAAAACTTCCTACTTGTACCTTATTTCATGACCACTATTCATTAATTGAATACTGAGAAGAAATGGACTCTTACTGCATGACTATGTGTGGTAGGGGCATGTTCAGAACCTCCAGGGAATGCAGGCTTGGCCATCTGTTGGAGTGTGCTCATGAAAATGCTGGACAGCTAGCTTGGGAGGCCAGATGGCTTGTAGCCAACCGGACTCTGAATGCATAGAGCCATCACTGGCCCTGATGAGCCCATGACGCTAGCACGTGCATTTGAACGGAGCAAGGAATGCTTGGCTTAAAAAGCCTTATAAAGAAGGGAAATGTTAGTATGTAGTGAGTTCTTTAAACTGTTTCAGAAGCTAAATTTAATCCCAGACTCCCTGTGTTCCCAGCTGAAAGCCAAAGTGTGTTAGTCCTAACAGAACTGTATTTGTTGCTGTCATGCTTTGGTTCAGTTTACACATTATCTCACTCTACACGTCCATAGCATTTATTTGGAGCTAATAAAGGCAGGCTCCTGTTTTATATCAGGTGAACTGATGTTTATTTTTATTTCTGTTTCCTACTGCAGATCTGGATAAGTTCTGATAGCAGTAACAGCGAAGCAGTAGAGCAGTGGAAGGACACTATTGCCAACCCTGAAAAAATTGTTGTTAAATGGTATAGCCTTGGTCCATCTTGAAGACTGGAGATGAAACTTAGGACTGACTATTATTTTTTTCTACAAAGATATTCCTACACTGTTCAAAATAGTACAAATAAGAAGAAAAATACTGTCTACACAAGTTCTCCAGAAGTTCTGCACTGCATCACACCTCCATGGTAACTGGGAAAATTCCATTTCACCAAGAGAAATTCTGGCTAAATATTTTTAACAGGAAGACTTAGTAATTGGGGAAAGCACTCATTTGAATTTAAAAAATCTGCTTTGAATTTTTTTTCTTTTTCCCCTTTCAGGCTCTCTATAAGAGCACAGAAATGCAATCTTCGAGAGAAGCAGCTTGAATCAGCTTCTTCTCCACTAGTCACTGATGTCATCCTCATCTGCAATCTTGTCTTTGGCAGACGCCGAAGTCCCTGGGCATCAGCTTGGTCAGTGGGCTTAGTCCTAGGTACCTCTGAGTCTCTGGGGTGCACCTGTGTTTACATCATTTAATCAGAGCAACATGTGCCTGAGCAAGTGGGAAAAGCAAGGCAACAGGAGAAGGCATAAAGGGACCTACACAATAAGGCAGTACTTAAAGGCTTTCCTAATCCCTTGTCTTTGATGAAGGGTTGCTCAGTACCCTGACCTGCTTGTAGCTTGGGTTTTCCTTCATTCTTCTCTCTGAAGAGAGGGTCTGAGGCTGAGTTTCTCTGTCTAGCTGTGATCTTTGCAAGTGGGGCCCTCCAGACTTCCTCTGTTTGGGTGAGTTCTGTTTGGAATAAATGGAATAATAAAAAGAGGCAACGGCCCTGCCTAGGATCAAGGCCAATATTTTTAGATAAACTACTTTCTTATATAGACTTCTTATATGTAAACCACTTCCTGTCTAATAACAGTGTTCTAGAATTGCTTACATTGCTAAAACCCAGACTAACATGTATGAAGGTGTAAGCAAATATTTACTGACAGAAGTGTTTTCTGATATTTATTCAAATGCAGACTTTGTTTAAAAGCTGAGCTACCACTACAGAAGTTACATGTCTAAGATGCTGAAAAATTATACGTGGGAGTATATTTTTGTTCCTTGTTTCTAGCAAGAAGAAATTAGCCATATTTTTGTTGCAAATTCTATTTTCTCTACAAAATTCTAAGGTGATTTTTTTTCTGTTAGTCCTCATATTTTCAGGGGTTTATTCACAAGCAGGAAAACGCCATGTATATAACTGATAATATCTACATCTAGAAGTGCAGACCTCTTTTCACCGCTTTAACTACTGAATTTGGAATATATCTATTCCTTTGAATCCACTGCTTACACACTTACTGTTGACTGTCTGGAGTGTAAAATGTATCTGCTTGTATAGATGCTGAATAATTGTGTCCTTTTTATAATTTGAACTAGAATGGCAGTGAGGGCACTCACTGCTGGAAGTGAAGGAACAGTGAGAACTGTTAACAGGAAAGTACATTGCATTTAAACATAGAGCTCAGAGCATCTTTTTTTTACTTCTGTGGCTTTGAGTAAGGCTCAAGAAAAAATGGAATCTCTTAGATCTTTTAATTTTTTTAATCAGCTGATAATTAAAGCTATCAAAACTTCCACTATTCATATTTTTGTGTTGAAATGTAATATTTTGAAAATGGGCAAACAGGATTCCCCCAGGCTCTTACATGTTCGACCTCTTGGCTAGTTTTCATAAATGAACTGACAAAGTTTTGCATGTTATTCAGAGAACAAATACCAATCCTAGATCTTACTGGCACTCTTTGCAGAGCTCCCAGTGGGCTCGGAGGATCTTGACTGACAAGCGTTCACTTTCAGATGGTTACACAACATTTGAGATGTGCCTGGCCTGTGGGTAAAATGGAACTGGACCGAGCTGATATTCTTGGAGTATCTTTACTTGAATATGTGGATCTTTTTCACTCACTGAGGCTGAACTAAACAAAAGTGCACACTGTTTCTTTATACAGAATGCTGTATGAAGAATATTCCAGCATTTTGGAGGCTTCAATTACGTGGCGGTGGTTCTACGGAGACTGCCAACTCAGTGGATGCTGTGTTAAATGGACTTTTTGGACTGGTTTAGGACTTAACCTTTTAAAGGCCTAACTAGTAATGTCTCTTTTTATTCCTGTGTTAATATTTAATCTTTATGTTTATAATAAATGTTTTGAACAGAAAATATTCCATCTTTTTTCCCCATTGTTTATACCAGTGTTCATCGGCATATCCAACTGAAGTTCAAGATCTACCTTTTTCTCTGAGAAAATGCCAAGTATGGAACAATATTTCATGTAGAGTTGCATGTAGAGGAGTTGACAGCTAACACACTGAAGAGATACGCAAGGCCTCTCTTTGCATGACATGCAGAGGCACTAGCATATTCTGGAGAATGTACTCTGAGGTATTGCTTCATGCTGTGCTCATTTCCAGGCTTTGGGATTTTCTGCAGTTGTGTGTACCTTCATGTAAGAATTCTATGAGTTCTTAAGAGTTGGCTAAAAGACACTGTTAGTTCGTTGGTTGGGGTTTTTTTCCCCTACTAAACTGAGCATTTAAGTTCCTTGTTGCCCAGACTTTTTCCCTCAATTTGTGCAGAGCACTACAGTGTTGAGGAAATTGATTGTACTTCAGATTTAGAAAGCACAAAGTCCTCAATGTGTCCCACTGCACAAAATTCAGTTCCACTTGTCAGTGATCTCAGCTGACTCAGTGCACACTCCATTACTGAGAGCATGGCAGTGGAGCATTGGGATGTCCACCTCTGTGTGCACTCCAGCCTTGTAGTGCATAGCAAGCTAGAGAGGGAAACAGGCAATACTCAGCTGCAGTAAGAAGATAAGGAAAAGAAACTTAATTACACTGCTTTGGTTGGGGCTTTTTTGTTGGGTTGGTTGTTGTTTGTTGGGGTTTTTTTTTGAAACTACTGTGCCCTACTTGTGTCCTAATTATTGGCTCCTAAGATCCTGGGAGGAAGCCAGGAATTCTTTTTGCCTTCACTGCTGAGGAAAATCGTCTAGGGATGGAGAAGGACCTGCCCAGCTCAAAACCCAAAAGTTCAGTGCATCAGCATTTACCTTGCAAGAAGACCAAAGCTGTGCTTTGAACAGCCTATCATCACTTGAGAGAATAATCCAGTCCTCGTAATAATTCTTGTTTTGGTGCTTCTGAGGACGCCTGCCAGGTAAACAGTTTGTCCAAAGGACTGCTAAAAGTGTATCAGAAAAGGAAACTTTTGGAGGATGGGGACTGCCAATGATTAGTTAGTTGTGTGGTCATCTGTACAAGAGGTGCTGCAGAGGATGTGTAGGAATGGAAAGTGGTTGGAAGGAAAAGTCTATGTAGATTATTTTTTCCAGGTGCATGTTGAGAAAACACTGGGGTGCATACACACCGACTGACTCTTGAATGGAATTGCAGGGTAGTATAATCAGTCAGCTGGACAAACTGCCTGGCTGTCATATAAAGCATTTTTCATTGAGCATTCCTTGTGTCTAGAGCTGCTCAGTATGGCTGTCACGTTGGACAACAGTCCTGGAGAGAAAACGGGGCAAGTGTATGCATGCATGTTCTTAGCACCAGTCCCAGTGTACAGCTGGCTATACAATGGGGTGTGTGCCAGCAGGTGTTATTTCAAATTGAATGTCTTAAAAGGCCAGGCAGAAATCACCTGAGATATCCTGCCTTCTAAGAGCAGACTATTTGGCTTTACTGCTTAGTGACTGCCTCACTATAAACGCATGTGAGACTTTGGCTCCTCCAAATTCAACTCCTGGCTTATTGAGACTAAGGCAGCTTTCCAGAAAAGGAAAATGATGCATCATTTGAAGACCAAGCCATGATATAAATTAGCAAGGAACTTCATGTACTCTAGGGTACATGCAAAAAGAAGGAAAAAAGGTGTCTCTGAGCACTCTGCTAATGGTGACAGCTGTATGTTGTCCCTTTAACGCGCATTCAGCCGCTGTTTTGGTTGTTACTGCCAAGTAGGGAAGCTGCTTTGTCAGTTCACTTAATTTGTAGATATAAGGCATGTATGGTTTATAGTTGGTGTTGCTGATGCTTCTAGGTAGTTCACTCAGCTTTCTAACTTAGTAAGAATTTTGATGGAAGCAGCAGAGCTTCAGAAGCTACGCAAGTTTTATTTCCGTCACCTCCAACATGGATGTAGGGTGAACTGTCAGAACAGTTACAGTCTTACACTGAATGTTACTCACACAGAGTACTCACGCCTGCTTCGTTAGAAACCAACCACAGATTAAACTTAATCAGATGTTCCAGAAAGTGTGTATGTAATTGTAGTGGTTAATCAAACAATTCTGGTTTAAGTTTATTTATTTGTGACTAATGGCATTCTGTATGTAAACAAGGCCAACAGATTTCTTTTTCAAGTCTTTACGTCTTCATGACACGGCATGGCATTCCTTTTAAGGTAAAAAAATGCAAGATTCTACCTCAAAAGTTGAGTGGGTGTAACAGTTTGTAAACCACATTCTTATAAAATGTTACTAGGAAAATAATTGTGTATTTGAGTATCTGATCTTTTGAGATCACAAGACAAATACTGCCATATTGCTAAATCCATTAAGACATTCTTGGTTTGCTCTTTCGTTGGCAGGACATTTGTATAGAACAAAAGGTAATTTCGTGAGCATTCAGTTGAGCACATATGCTGTTGGACTTGAAAACTGTCTGCCCGATGGAGATTGCTTTTGAGTTATGAGTTGGTTTTGCAGCCAAAGCATAAGGTTGTCTAGAAATTGGGGCAGGGTTGTCCCGCTTCTTACTTTCATCCTGCCAACATATGTATGACATGGGAGGAAGGCTGCATAGTTGTGGAAAGCTTGGACATGATATACCCTCCTTGTTTTTCCAGCTTCTGCTGTAAAATTACATCACCATGTAAATACAGCCCTGTGCATGATCTCATGCTTGATGCATGGAAAAAGCCATTACTAAAATCAGCACCATGTTCCACAAACACTGTTCCAGCAGATTTACATTATTTCCTCTAGCTTGCAGTGAGGAGCAGGCCATCATCTCTCACAGTCTGTGGCAAAACTTCCATTGCATTCAGCAGAAACAACCAGTCTCCAAATCTAGTTTAGTCTCTTCACAGTGATGCTTCTGTAGAGCCTGAATTTTGCTGAGAGTAGATCTGCATCCCTTAATACAATTCTTCCCATAGGTCTCAGAGGCTTTGAAATTAATATTCTATGCTGATATTTTTCCCCATGTTTCTGACTGTGCAACTTTTCCCTGCCTTTTATTTGCCTGCAGACTGCTCTTCCTCCTCAGCACAAACAAGTTTTCAAGTTTTTAAACAATGTCTGGTTTTTGCAATTAACTTTCTGCATTTCTAGCAATGTTTCCCTTCTTCATCTGTTATTGGGCCAGCATTAGAAATTTCCTGCTTTTGCTGTTTAAAGAAGTAACTACAAGCAGGAGGCTTTCAGATGTAAGGTTTGGATCATGTCTCTGGCTCTGAATTCCTGAGCTCCCTTATCTCCCAGTTCTGATGGTATGGTTCTATTTGGAGCTCACGGAGTTTTTTATGTTGGATACTACCACTGAATATGACAACAGGACAAACCATTTGTAATTCAGTATGTGCATGGGTATTTTCACTTCCCTTTCTCCTCTCCCCAAAATTACCTTAGGAAATCATTTTGGCTGATGATAAGAAGGAGCAAGCTGTTTGTACTTCTGACCTTTGAGGACACTATGGCTTTTGGACTGTCGTTACCTGTGCTCTGAGAAAAAGGCGGCTCAAGGAAGAGTCATGAAAAACTGCACTTCCAGGTGGAGGGAGGCTTGTACTTCTTGTATACATGATCTGAGAAATGCTTATTAGCCTGGGGACGGGAGTGCCTTGCCAGATGCCCAAGGGGAGAGGCTGACATATCGTACTTTTTATCCTTCTCTTGCCAAACTCTCTGGAGCTATGAAACAGCTAAATAAGGAAATATTCCATAGGAGGAATTATATGGTTCACAGATCTCTCTGCACTGAAAGATCTGGGGAGTCTTAAAAAAAAAGGCAGCAAGGCACAAAAACCAGTCACAGGAATGTACTTGTTTTAAATATAGCCACGCTTTGTCACTTGTCATAGGAGAGGAGTGAATTCTAAGTCTGTGATGCATAGCATCAGAAGAAAATGGTATGTACACCCCAAGCAAGGCTGGGTCTTCTCTCCATCAGTATAGTTAATCCTTCAAACTGAGGTGGAACTATACATGTTTATCTGTCCCCCTTTCCTGAAGTAAACACAGGTTGGGTGGGAGACTGTTAAGGGCAGGTAGTGAAGGAGGTAAAGACAGCAGTTTTGTTTTGAAAAAACATTGCTCTTCAAAGCAATGTAACATGCCTGTAACTATTGACAAAGTTTTTGTTTGATGTGACTTAAGACAGGAGATTACGCATTTAGATATTTGCTTAGGTTCTTTTGATACTTCCCTGGCATGAGACTGAATTCATCATCTTTTATTTAAATAATGCTTCACTCTGATGTGTTCATTGACCTTTGAATTCTAGAACTAGTTAACTAGTTATGCTTTCTTTCCTATGGATTTGGCTCTCATGGTTAATTGAATTCAGCAAATTTAATATCTTTATCTTTTTCTCCCCCCCCCCCCCCCCCCCCCCGCACTTCAGGTAGTTACAGAGCTTATCTCCCAGATGGATTCTCTGACCTGAGCTCTTGACAGATAGGATTCCTGGATTCCTTCATCTGGGAAACTGGGAAATAGCTCTTCCTTATCTACCTGGATTTGCAAATGAGTCATTACAATGACTAATTGGCTAAAACAATTCTTGTAGAGGCTTGGAGAAAATGAGAGAAAGCAAGCCATGCTGATTCAGGACTCTGGTGCTCAGCTGTGTTTTCCTCTGCTCTGACACAGCAGCTTTTCAGCTCATTACTGATCATGATTCCAGCAATACTAGTTCTCAAGGCAGCTCAAGCAGCTTCTCTGAAGACACGCTTGGTAAAACATGGGTATTTTGGAGCATTATGTTATGGAGTTGGTCATTTGCTGGGGTTTCACAGTAATACACTTTTAAAGATCCTGGTTGTTGTAGTGTCTTCACACTGGTAAAGAGAGTTTTGATGAACTTTGAAATTACCACGGACTAAAAGCAGAAGCAGAAGTTAATAATTGAGTTTAGTATAACAAAATGCTTTAAAAGTTTCATTTTTAGATAACAAAATAGCCAGCAGCAGCAGACATTAAGTCTCCTTCTAATTTCCAGCGTATACATCTAATTGGCACTCCAGTAAAGCTCACATGCAGCAATAATGTCTATTTTAAACTGCAAGTCTTGCTGTGGTCAGCTTGGTGCTGAGGTTGAAAACCTCCATGTTCCACTGGCAAAGTGCTGACTTTGGCAGCTACGAGTTGTCTTGAACCTTGAGAGCAGGATCTGAGATTTCTAACCATTGGTTTTAGATGTACTATGTGATTTGTGTAGAACACCAGGAAAAAAAATCACCAATGGAATCGCCTTAATTCCAGGAAGTTTGACTTGATTCGGAGCGCATACTTTACAGAGAGTTGTGAGTCTCTTCCGGAGAGATGTTCCACAAACATCCCCAAAGAACTGTTTGCTTGGATGGTGATTCAAATCAAAAGTTTTGGAGGGTTTAAGAGCAGGACAGGTAAGCCCAAGGAATTCTGGATGAAAATGTGACAATCAATTCAGCATTTGTGACTAGCATGACTGGCTTAAGCTGATAATCTTGTATGGGGGGAAAGTGGGTGAGAATGCTCAGGAAAGAAAAGAAGGGAAACCTGGAGAAACAGAGAGAGAAAGAACTGCACAAAAATCAGGATTAATACACTCACCTAATTTTAAAGGCAAGGAATTTGTGCCTTGGTGATGTTAGAGGCACTTCAATCAGGCTCTTGTGCTAAAGCAAAGTAGATCTTGGGAGTAGAAGAGGATTTCTTAGGCTCTAGTCCTTTTCTGGGATGTGTTTGAGTTTGCTTTCTTCTCGCAACACGCATTTTGTAGACCAAATGCCACCCTGCTGCTTGCCATTCTTCAGTGCAGACACATTGCATTGTGTGCATAAATTAAAGCCTTAAGTGTAATGAATTCAAAAGTACACCACAAGTGGATTTCTGGTATTAACTCTGCATGCAATGCCAACATTGACAGAGAAAGAAATGCAACAGTGTGGGTTCGGTATTGTGTCTGCTAATGCTGTGCCTTGCTATGGGAGTAAAAATCCTACAAATACCCTTTCTGCAAAAGACAGCAGGTGCTGATATTCTAGTCAAACTGAGTGGTATTTATGGCATCCACTTGTTCTCAGCTACTTTATTTCATCAGCACTTCATTCCCTTTCCCTGCCTGCACCTCTCTTAGTTGCCTAAGAGACAAAGCATAATCAAACACATCCAGCTGTTTTACTTCCTTTAATCAGTCCCTGGAAGGTCATCAGAATGACAAGTTTCTCCAGTGCTTTAGAAACGTATGTCAAAACTGTTTGCAAATGTCCCTCTGTAGGAACAGATCAAAGCAACAGCCTGGTCAACAAAAGCAACAAGCATACCAGCCATGCCAATTGCATCAACACTTCATGAGGAATTTTGGCAGAACAAGCCATTTATCAAATATTCAGGTGCAGATCCTCAGCTGGTGCAACATAAACTGGACTGTGCATTGGTACATCTGAGCCAACTCAGCTGGAGGTCTGGACACGTGAGCTGTGCAAAGTACAATATTCTGCCAAAAACTAAGCTGTTGCTGTTCATCCCTTCAGCTTCAGTAGGCTGCATTGGTGTCTCAGAAGCAGATGTTCAAGAAGAGAAATATACTTCCAGCAGCTCACATGAAAATGGGAAGGAAGAAGTTCAACAAGGCCAAGTGCAAGGTCCTACACCTGGGTCAGGGCAATCCCAAGCACAAATATAGGCTGGGCAAGGGGTGGCTCAAGAGCAGTCTCAAGGAGAAGGATGTAAGGGTTTCAGCTGAAAAACTCAACATGAGCCAGCAATGTGTGCACTTGCAGCCCACAAGGGTAAATGCATCCTGAGATGCATGAAAAGTGTGACCAGCAGAATGAGGGATGTGATTATATGATTATCCCTCTCTACATTGCTTTTGTGAGACCCCACCTGGAGTACTGCATCCATTTCTAGTGCCCACAGCATAAGAGGGACATTGAGCTGCTGGATTGGGTCCAGAGGAAGGCCACGAAGATGATCACAGGGCTGGAGCACCTCCCCTATGCAGACAGGCTGCCAGAGTTGCGGCTGTTCAGCCTGGAGAAAAGAAAGCTCTAGGGAGACCTTATAGCAGCCTTCCAGTACCTAAAGGGGACCTACAAAAGAAAGCCGGGAAGGGATTTTTTTATAAGGGCTTGTAGTGGTAAGACAAGAGGGAATGGATTGAAGCTTGAGGAGGGTAGATTTAAATGAAGAAATTATCTACAGTGAGGGTGATGAGACACTGGAAGAGATTGTCCAAGGAGGTCACAGATGCCTCCTCCCTGGAGCTGTTCGAGGCCAGGCTGGATGAGACCTTGAGCAACCTGGGCTAATGGAAGGTTTGCAGATGTTTTGATGAACTGTTTTCGTGCAGCAGAGTGGCTTCTAGTTCCTGTGATCCTTAGTCTTTTACAGGAGAGCCAACAATGCATGCCTGAAAATGTATCTGCTAAGCAATTAGCCCAGCAACCCTCTCCCTGACATCTAAGGAGTTCCACATTGCCCAGACTTACAGGTACTGCAAGAACAGAGTCAAGCAGTGCTATGCAGCAAATTTCAAAGCATGCCCAGGGAAGCAGGAGTCTGGAAATGGGGGAAGCCTGGCATTTGGGTGCCACAGCCTCCTGAGAGCACACCTGACAATGCAGTGCTTGAGGCTTTTACTACTTCTTAACAGAGAGCTACTTTCTAATTAATAGTGATGAAACTATGCCATCTTACAGGACAGTTTCATAAAGACTGAGCTACAAGTAAAAGTGACAGCTACTAAACTGACATTTTGGAAAGACAAGGTGATGTATATTTAAATTTGGAGGAGTTCATTGAGGGCCCCAAAAGAAACCAGATTGTACCTGGAAACTATGATAAGAAACTGTGGCAGTACAAACTCTGCAGTGACTTTGTGCTAAAACCACTGGACTTTGCAAAGCAGTGGCAGTCACCCAACTCACAAAAGCTCCTGCAGAATTACTAGGACCGTGACATAACATATGTAATAGTTACCCAAAATACAAGACAAAAAGAAGCTTGAAGAATAAAAGCATACACCACTGATGAAAAGGTCACAGGAAAACAAACAACATGTTGATTCCCCATGCTGCAGCAAATAGCACAAGCTAAGACAATGCTTTGAAAGCTGCACTGGACTGGACAGCCACACAAGAGTTTCCTCCTGCCAGTACCCTGTCCACAGATGAAGACAGCAGCATTGCTACCACAAAGAAATTCTTCATGGGGGCCATGATCAGATGGCCATGTTGTGCCGGGTAAAGCACAGAGGGTACTGAGTGCTGTTAAAGAGTCACAGAGTGAAAGCTGAGAAACTAACAGGACTGTGTTTATGTTAGAAACTGGCATCCAACTGCCTGGATGTCGGAGCCAGAGATGGCAAAGAGGAGAAAGCCCTGATATTCTGGAGTTCTGGGACTTGTCACTTGCTTGCCATCATGCATACATTTACATACACCCGCATACATATAACGAGAGAGACATGCGCATAGACTGGGAGAGAAATGGTCTTGGCAACAGCATCATAAAAGGTGGCCCTGTTAAGTGAGCTTGTTACTGTGAGTGGAAATAAACCAGCTGAAAAAAGCAACACGTCTTCAAATCCCACACAGCTAAACAGCACAATTTGGTCAGGGAGCCAGAATTCTTATGGGCCCCCTCAGTGAAGCTGGCATCTTTCTGCACAAATACCAAGCTGGCAGTCATTCAGTTCCATTCACAGCCCCTACAGCCTATACTGAGTGCTTCCTTAGAAAAGGCTGTCCAGCACTTTGGCAGCAGATATTTTTGTTGTATTGGCTATAAATGTGGAAAGAAGGTGCAAAATAACATGAAGTGCACAGGGGACATAGCTCAATATCACATTTCTAAGGTCAGATATGGGGACACTGTGGACTCATCCAATCATCAGACATAGAATGGCATGTACCACCATCTCAGCCAATGAGGTATCATGTGATGGCACTGATTCTTTGTATTCAATTTTGAGTGTGCATCAGACAATATTCATGTCAGAGATAATACTCCAGGATGAAGAAGTGAATTGCTTAATTGCTGTTTAAGCTAATTGCAGGCCTCCCAAATTACCCATACTTTTAAAACATTGAAACATTTTCTGATGTCTGTAATAAATTAGCCTGCTGTTGGAATTTACAAGGAGGAGGTGGCAGAGGCAGATTTATAGCACAGTAATTTCTGGAGGTTCATCCTGACAGCAGAAATGGGCACAGTATATATGTTCACAGGGTGAAACTAGTATTTCGTGCTTCAGAATAGCTAGCAATATAGTACTGTTGCAAAAATGGGAAATACTATCCTGAGACCATAGTGAGGACATTTGCACAGATGACTCAAAGCTAGGCATTGCTTCATTTGGTGTGGGGAAAGCCCCAACTGGAGCATGGCATTGAGCTGTAGTCATCATCTTTCAAGACAGATGCAAACAAAATGGAGAGACTTCAGAGGAAATTACAAGATTAAGAGCAAGAAAACCTGACCTGTGAGTAAAGAGTGAAGGTACTGGATTGTTTCAGTCGAAACAGACAAAGTGTAGAGATAAAATTCTAATATTCTAATACACAAAATGTATTGCAAAGGACAGAGAATAACTGTTCCCTGTGTCTTCTAGGGATAAAGTGGATACCCATGTCATCACAGATGACAAGGAACTTTCAACTAGAAAATACCTGCTTCAATTTTTTAGACTACCCAGCAACATACAACCTGTATAAAATTCTGAAGCAAGAAGAAAGTGCTCAGATATAACCTGCCTATCTTAAGTTAGATTATTGCTGAAGAAGAATGGAAAGGTAGGTTTCTTTATTACTTTAACTTGCTAGCCTGCAGGAGAGTCTTTAAAAAACAGTTGCTACCATCAGTCCAAAAATATAGATATGAAAATATTGTAATGAAATTAAAATAATATCTCTTTTTGTCTAGCTTTTATAGTCCTTTCATGAAAGTTTGGCAGTTCTCAGAATGAAAACTGACAAGTTAATTTACAAAGGAAATGTGAAGCACTCACCTCATTGATGACAAGGAAATGATTTTATATAGCTCACCCACTGAGCAGATACGTGTTTCCAGTACGGTAATGGTCTACATGGTAATCACAATGTTAGTATTACCATAAAGCACAACTTTTAGCAAACACAGTATCTCTCTCTTTTGTTTAATCCATCAATTCCTTATTGTCTGTCCTATCCCGTAAACATTGTTTCATAAAAGCTTTCCATTACATCAAGCTAAAACAAAGGTCCTTTGACTTCCTCACTCAAGGGCCTCATCCTGCATTCCTGGAGCACCTGTCATTGCAAGGGGTGTGTCAAGTGCCCACAGGGTTCCTGGTCAGGCTACCAGCCAGAAATACATGTTTATACAGTGCTGTTGGAAAGGTTTAGCAAGTGCTGGGTTTTGATCCCAGTTTAGAGCTCCTGTAGTAATTTTCACTCTCCAAGCACACTTTCATCAGTTCAGTTGTTAAGAGTGACGTCTAATGAAACAGGATGAAGATGCCTGCAATAAAGTCATGGTAGAGTACACAATTCTCTCTCCTGGAAACATGCAGAACCATACTGAAATCCGTGAAAAGGTTTTTAGAGTTTTGGTTTGGTGTTGCTTTACTTCTCATCCCTTGGTAGCATCAGTTTCTTTTTTACTTAGCAACTGGAATGTGATATTTCTGTCAATAGGGATGGCAAGGATTTAGTCAGTGAAGAGCTATGCTAATAATCTGGAACAGAACACTGGCAGCAAGAACATACATTCTGTTCTTGGTTTAAAGCTGAATTTACCTTAACTTGGTGAACTGGTGGTTGGTTTGATCTTGAATGTGTTTTGACTTATTAACATGTAAAAGGTAATCATTAAACCCCCACACACTGTATATTAATGAAACACATGAGGTAAAGTTTAAGGAAGATTTTGCTTGATCTTCTCTAAAGTAACAGTAATACACAGCTGGAGACTCAAGCAGCACCACTGGAGACTTCTAAAATTAATTTGTTTACATTTCAGTCCCAACCTATTCTCATTTACACTGTGGTCTGTATTTCCAGATGAAATTGATTAAGCACATTTTGACTTTCAAGCCCTTCTGCGTTCACTCATGTTCGTTGAGTTTGACGCATGGCAAGCTCTCTGAGTCCTGAATGAGTCCAGGTATAACAGGACTGGGCCTACCATGTCTTAATGTTGATTTTCTGGTTACGTTATTTTATTACATTTAATTTACATATGAAACTTTGGGGTTTTTTTTCTTTACAGAGCTTCCTGTTGGCAATATGACATTGTGTGAATGGTATAGAATCTTGAACCCTTTTGCGTTCGTGTGGTCTAATGCCAACTTTTTGTTTAAAGAAGGCGTGAAAGGATTTGATCTATGAGAAGATGATGCTAAACATTAACTGTAACATCATTTGAGCACCTGCCTCAAGAATAACCCCGGATACTCTCACAGATGCAGAGCAGAATAGAATAGAATCTTTTGAAAAACAACATCAGCAAGAATTCTGTCATAAAAAGTCCACGTGTCCTTCTGTCTTTAGTTTCCAACTTACGTTAAAGTTTAGTTTCTGTTTGATGAACAAGGAATTTTTAGCTGACACAGAATCCTAATTACTATAAACTGTATGCTCTGGACAAAGGCCAACTATGATAACCATACTCTGCCTCAGTTAGTTTCTAGTTATTTTTTTAAGCTGGTTAATGTGGTTATCAACTTTTCATCTCAAGAGTGTTGCTAGGTGCTCCTACAGCACCTGTGATTCACCTCTGCTCAGTTGGTTTTCTGAGTTTTCCTCTGGGCACAGAAAGCTTTTAAAATGCACAGGCTGTGTTATGGTAGTAAAAACATCACAACAGAAACACTAAATGGAGATTTGTACAGATTAAGATGAATATGCAGAAGACTTGTTTACTTTCTAATTACTTAACACCTTCTGCCTTGGAATGAGTGTTTATTTAAATTAAAAAAGTCAGTGGCCACAAGCAGTTACAAGATTTGCATGTGAAGCACTGCATGAAAAAATGGAACAGAATTAAGTGTTTTAACTGAGTACTAACTGCTGTGTTCTTTTCAGAAGTTGTTTTCTTGTGGAATAAACAAACCAAAATATTACTATTCGTCTCCACTGCTATTTTTTTGTGAAAGGCTTAAGTCTTAAGGTAAGATCTCAATGTGAAAAGCTCTGCCTTTCCATTATTGCACAGAATACCTCTAAGTGCTTTGTATATAACCGAAGGGAAGAAAGAGAATTGTACCGAAACATATTATGTCTTTGCTTATAAAATATTCCATTCAAATGAAACAAACAAGCAAAAAAAAACCTCCCCAAAACAAAACAAAAACACCAAAATCACAACAACAGCAACCAAGAAACAAATAATTTTAAATGATGGAACTGAAAATATATTTTGGGGAGTGGAGTAGAAAGGGCTAACTACATCCCACCAAATTCAGTCACTGGAGATAGGGCTGGGGAGGTCAAAAGACAGATCAAAACCACACTGTAATCGAATGTTTGGGTTTTGCATTTCACAATCAATCAAAACTCCTGTAATAGAACTGCCCTCCTTGCAAACAACTTATGCCTCCAGTGACTTTGGCCAGAGTTGTAGACAAAATCAATTTCAGCTGAGTAACTGTTGTAGAAAGGTGTTTGCTTTAATTGGTCAATGAATCTGAAGAAGGGTCTTCCCTTCATCTCCCCTTGAGATGTTGAGTAGAAGCCATTTTAAGAGAGCACCTTTTCTCTGGGGATATCAGCCCTGTGAAACCAATGGCATTACTTTTGTGTCACAGGTTGAGTTGAATCTGCTGCTGATATTCAACACCATGCCGATGTCATGCCAGTTTCGAAGGGGAAGTGCTGGCTGGAGCGAAGTGTCATGGAGCTTGAAGTTCATATTGTAACATGAGGGGCTTCCTGTTCCAGTTGCAGCTTCCAGTTTCTGATTTTGGGGTGTTGGTCTTTTCCGCTGTGCTGGCTGCTGCATGCTCGAGTGGGGGGAATGATTTTATCACTGGATTCTGCTGCTGCATCTGCATTTTACTGCACTTTTCTGCAAACAGGCTAAGGTAACTGTGTATTGTATTATTTCCAGCAAAACTCTTTATCTCAACCCAGAGAGGGTTTTTGTGTTACTTTCCCTTGTCTGTGTGGGGCATGAGGGGAGCTTGTGAGAGTGGGCTGTGTTAACCCAGGACATTCTGAAATGTAACTTCTAATGGTATGCTATTCCTGAGGAAAATAGATTTTGTATTATGAAGTTAGAGAATCATCATTAATTTCCTGTATTTTCTTGATAAACTGTTCATTGCATTAGGTACATTCCACACGGATGGAGTAAGAAAGAATCAGAAGACTTAAGAATAAGCCATACCCAAATGAATACGGGGCAGCAGAAAGCTGGTGTGCTTCTTCCTGTGAGTTTACACATAGGTTTTAACTATATCTATACAGAGGTATCTGTAGAAGGAACTGTAGAAGAATCTAGGTGAAGGACCTCAAGATAGTTTTTGTGTGGAGTAAGGCCCAGGGAAGAACAGAGGAGCCCAAAAGGTAGCAGGCAGTTGATGCAAGCAGTAGAGTTGAGTTTGTCTAGACACTTATGCTACTCTGGCAATACCAAGTATTTCTGAAGACTATTTGATTATTCAGTCCACTCTGTCTGCTTTAAAATGCTCTGGATTAAATCAAACCAAACATAACCTGTTTTTCATAACTATCAAGTTAAAGCATAAGATGGCAGAGACTGAAGTAATTTTCATGCTCAAGTGATGTATTTTCCATGTCTTTAATGTGCTAGATTTTCATTAAGCTTAATTCTGAGTTTCCTAGCTTTATCATGTTTAGTTTAGGGGTAATAACAACACCACTCTAAAGTCATCTGGAAAAAATTGTCTGGATTTTACTCTACATTATGAAATCCATTTTCAAGTAGTTCTGTATGAGAGTATAATTCCCAGCATTGGTTGAAACAGTTTTGGCGGAAAATTAGATCTTTATTAAATGCACATTTTTAAACAAAAAGCCTGCTTTCTCGGGAAAAACCTTGTTTTCTTTTAAATTAACTAATTGAATACTCAGAACTAGTCTTTTAACCAAAAGTTGAAAAGCTTCACTTCGGAAACACTCCCATCTCTTCCCATGGGAGTTGTAGCTCAAATGTCTCATTGTCCTCTATTAGGAGTTGCTCTTTCTAAGGAGACTGCAGCTCTAAAGAAGCACTTTAGGCAATTGACAACACAGAAGGCTGGCAGTCACAAGCCAAATCTGTATTCTCAACTGCAGCTCCAAGGACCCAGCAGGATGACAATTTCTAGACTCAAGCTTTTGGAACTCTTAGGGAATGGCTGGAAATGAGACTTCCTCTTGTGTTCCAAGATTCAACACTTTTTCTGCAATGTAAAACTTCCAAGAGCACTGGGGGGGAAAATTGCTACCAGCTCGTCTTCCTCCTTGGTCCTTAAAAGCTAGCATTACTCATATGTAACTGGACATGAGAACTATACAAGGTTTGGATGCTGTGGGTGCTTGGCATCTGGTAGTACTGGTCCCACTATGTTCCAGAACTGTCACCTGCTGGTTAACTTAAATCATGTTATACTCAGTGTCTGTAAATTTGCTTGCCTATACCAATTAGAATTTATATAACCCTTAACAATATTGTAAAGGAAAGTTCATGCACAAAATATCCATCAGCATAGCTTAATAAACAGCCTTATCTACATTTACATTAGGCTTCCACTCTTTCCCATTCAACATATGGTTTCACTTTGAAAGCAGACTTACAGTAAACTGTATCATCAGTAGGCTGATAAATGCTGTAATTCATAACAGTATGTGTCTGCTTGAGGAAGATTTCCCATGCCTTGTGAATGCTTAATGGCTTTCAAAAATACTCCTTATGTATTTTGACACTGAGCACTGTATATTAAAAAGAAACGATGGTTCTTGCCCATCTCCAAGAATTTTAACTTCCTACTTATTTTACAAGTACGTGCTGATGTTTGGATACTTACGGAGATACTAAGCTTAAGATCCTTTGTACTGAAAAGGCAAATGGGATCTTGAATCTACCTCAATGCCCCCGGGTTTGCTCGTCTTGTAATGTGGCACTAGAAGCTCTGGAATAATGTTAATATGTAATTTACATTTTATAATTCATAACACACTGGGTGTTGGAAGATTTCTGAAAACCTACTGGTCCAGAGAAGACCTGGGCCTCCCTGTAGTGAAACCTTTTCCCTGGAGGTCAAATGAGATGCAGAGGTGATAGAGAACCTTAAGGTTTTTAAGGCTCCTTGTGCCTTTTTTTCCTTTTTTGTCTTCCTGTTGTGAAGCAGCAAAGCTGGTCATCATTGGAACACATACCTAATTAACAGGTGAGAAAGCTAGTTTCCCTTGAACTATCAGTGTCCTTTGCCCCTGGCAGTGAAACAGATCACTACAGTGAGACTGTTTCTCTGTATGTGGCAATTGCGGATGCATCTACACAGCCCCAGATGGAGGCAAAACACACACCCCCTTAAAATAACAGGGCTGGGGCAGGTTAATGACCAGTGCTTTTTCCTTGTAAACTCCAGCCTGCAAAGAAATGCTCCCAGAATAGTCTGCTCAAGGAAGACATATATAGAGAGGTATGACAACTAATCACGTTGTAGGGTTTGAAGTCTGCCTGGTAAAGTACTGCCATGACCTGTAAACATGGGAAAGGATTAAGGTTATATCAACATGCTGACGCAGGAGGTTTATGGCTAAGTTAATCATTCTGTTTGAAATGCAAACTTGGAACTATCAGAAAAGCATGCAAAGGGGCTATTAGCAGTGCCTGGACCTAAAAATTCCCAGATTCAGTCTCACAGACAGGGTAACTGGCAAAGGCAGATTGTGTAAATGGATCAGATGTATAGCAAGAGAAAATGGGACCAGGAAACCCAGGCACCCTTTCCCTAAGCGGTATAGAATGCCAAGTGTAGCAGAAATCATCACCCTACCCTTGGTGTTGAATGCAACAACCTATGCCTCAGGATAGCAAGTCCTGGATCATTTGTCAAAGGAAAGAGGGGAACCCTGACCAAGCTTTTCATTAACCTTACCATATTATTAAAAATACATTTTGCAGACAGATGATGTCGTTATGCAAACACTGATCCTTATGTTATATCCTAGAATCATAGACTGTTCAGGGTTGGGAGGTACCTTAAATATCATCTAGTTCCACACACTCCTGCTATGGGCAGGGACACCTTCTGCTACATCATGTTGTTCAGTGCCCCATCCAACCTGGCCTTGAACACTTCCAGGGATGGGGCATCCACAGCTTTTCAAGGCAAACTATTCCTGCATCTCATCACTCTCTTAGTAAAGAATTTCTTCCTAATATCTAATCTAAACCTACCCTCTTTCAGTTTGAAACAATCACCCATTGTCTTATCAATACACTCCCTGATAAAGAGATGCTCCCCATCATTCCTGTAGGCCCTCTTTGAGTACTGGAAGGCCCTTAAAAGGTCTCCCCGGAGCCTTCTCTTCTCCAGTCTGAACAACCCCAACTCCCTCAGCCTGTCCTCACTGGGGGGATGTTCCAACCCTCTAATCACCTTCATGACCCTTCTCTGGACTCACTCCAACACACCCATGTCTTTCTTACACTGGGGACCCCAGAGATGAACACTTCCAGGGGCTGTCTTATGAGAGCAGAGTAGAGTGGCAAAATCACCTCTCTTGATCTGCTAGAAACACTTTTCCTGATGCAGCCCAGGATGGTATCGGCTTTCTGGGTGGCGAGCACAGATTGGTGGCTCATGTTCATTTTTTCATCATATGCCAAAGAAATGCTGCATTTGGAACTGCTGCAGCCTCATTGTGTAATTGCCATTGTTGCTGGGTTGGCCATGGGTTGATAAGGGCACCGAAAGATTTTTTTCTTTTATGTTCTTAAATGAAATCTTTAACATCTAAGAGTGGAGACATTTCATAGCCAGATATGGTGGAATAAACAGCTTCTCCTCAACCCCTAACTAGTGATGTCCCAATCTGTTGTAATGCTTAAGAGTGATAAAGTGCTGAGGAGGCTAGAGAAGGTAAGGTACCTGGAAACACCTCACTTTCCCAAGTGACAGTAACGTTCCATTTGTGACTGACTGATATGAAAGGTTCCTGAGAAAACAGCTCCTTTCTTACCTGTATAAATACATGTATTGGTTCCTGATTAGTTATTGTGTCACATACAATCATGATTGAGAATTTCTCTTCCACCTGCTGCTGACTGCTCTAAAATTCACAACAAAGTGTATATCTTATGACCAAGCCAGTGAAATTTGTAGCTCTAATCAGCCAGAAGTCCGGCATCTCAGATACGCAATGGGAAACACAAAGATGTTGCTGCTGACGAAGCAGGGCAGCAACATATACAGCAGGTATTATAATAAAGTTGGAAGATATTTCTATGAGAAAACAGGGGGAAGGCCTAGCAGACCAATGGACTGAAACATAACTACTGGGTAATATGTTTATGAGTGCAGGAAAAAACAGTACAGTATGTAGAGTTGATTCTGGAGCCCCTGCTCAAAGTGCCAACTAGAAGCAACATTTTAGCTGGTGCTACTGAACAGCAACATAATTAAACAAGCTTTGTTAATTGTGCTTTTGGAAGAGCAACTTGAGTAGCTAATCAAAGGAAATAGCTCATCAAAACAAGCTGGTTGTCCTGCAATTAAACTCCTGAAAGACACAGCTCTCTGAACAAGCAACAGTGAAGATCGGCAATGAATACTGACTTTGAAACCTGCAGGGAAAAACATAAACAACCCATTGAGATGCAGAGTTCAAGTTCACCCTCCTAGTGTTACTGGCTTTGACTGGCTATGGACTAGTATTTCCATGATTGTCTTTGCAATCATAAGAAAGGTATTTTGTCTTCCTTTATTTTTTTAATCTTTTTTTTTACAGTGGTTCATAGATTGTGTGTCAAATTCTACAGCCTCCAAATTGAGACCTAGCTGAATAAATGAGCAGAATTGTGGTACATGCTGATGACTGTTTATTGAGTGCTTCTCTGTTTTTCACTTTGCAGGGTACAACGAAAACCAACCTCAAAGGACTAGCAATTTAATAGGATCATATTAAAAGATCACATGAATGAATAAGTCTTTGTGAACTGAGTAAATCTGAATAACTTTCAGGGTATTTTTCTTACTCTAGGATCTTTTGTTTCTTCCATTTGGACATTTATGACTCTTTTGGCCACTGACATTTATTCTGCTTCCTCATTCCATGTCAAAAGAGAGACTCAAAAGCCTCTCTTGAAGTTTAGCCAGAGACTCAGCTGTCCAAAAAGTAGGATTAGTTTTGTCACAGTTATTTCTTGGAGCAATAAGGTTTTCAGCTAACCAACATTTAGGCCTTCTCAGAGTTTTCTGTTTAGTTACAAACCCATTTAATCTGTAGTGCAAAGCTGTTACTTGTGTAGTGCAAAGCTGTTACTTCTAGAAGTGAAGGATTTAAAGTTTTATGCAAGTAGTCATCCTATCAGGCCAGCTTAATCAAATTTTTTAGCAAGCTAAAAAGCTCTATTAAGACCACTGCTCACATTCATGTGCTGCAAATACAGTCTACATAAAAGCCAGGCTATATGCAGTTTGCCTTTCAGAATGAATATAATCACTCTGTAAAACTGTACAATGTACCATGAGAAATGGAAGACAAACACTTTGGCAATTGAACTGTAGCACAGGTTTGTAAAACAGAAGTCTTCTCCAAACAAGGTATCAGGCACAGATCCATTACAGAAATTCCTAAGCATTCCCACAATGAACAAACAAGAAATTAATAGTTACACTTGCATTCCTTAAATTTTTTATTTTCACGAGTTTCTATCAAAAAACATTTGCTTACAATTTAAATCATGTTTCCTGAAACTTTTGCAAATCCTTATGGGTGTTTCTGTGCCTTCGCCTGTTTTTGCAGTCTTGGATTTCAGCTTCAGTTGTTCCCATGGTTATGTTCAACACCGTTCTCTAAACAGTCTGTATTGCCTTAAGTGTGTTACAACACAGTGGCTTTAGTTGAGATGTAGATTTGAATTGTTTTGGTTTGTTTCTGTCAATATTTAAGCAAATGTACCAAGACTGTAGCTCATTACGCACACTACACCATAGACAATCACATTTGTATTACCCAACTCTGTTTATTTCTGTTGTCTACCAGCCCACCGAGCCAGCACCATCACTTTTCTCTTTGTATGCAATGATTGTTTCAAAGAAGTGACTCACTTCTGCAGCTTTTAGTATCTAACTCAAAATCAACATTGAAATTAGCATTTTTTTATTTAAACTCCCCATTAGGACATATATATTCTGTCACTAATTCCATTCAGGATCAATCTTAAGTACTGAAACTGAACTAATTAAAACCCTGTTTGTCCTTAAGATGCCTTCTTTTGCTGTTACATGTGGATAATGACATACAGTTTTTCAGTTCGGTGGCCAAACTAAACAAATAAGAAATAATTTTGGTTTGGGTAGAGCTGAGCACTTTTCAGTAAACACAAAACAAAAGGGTTTACTTTGATTTCTTGTTATGTATTGCATGGAAAAGCCACTTTGAAATGAAAATGTAATTTTAAAGCAGCAATTTTGTCCCGAGTTTGCAGCAGCAATGTATGCTGACCTTTCTCTATGATTTCCAAGTCTTTAGAAAACGTTTTAATTAAGTGGCATCTGACTTCGTTAGAAATTGTGATGTTCTGAAAGCTTTTTTTTTTTTTTTTCAGAAAATCTAGTATTTACTAAAAATAGAGCTCTGCTGTGAATATGGGTCAAGAAGTTTCCTGTGTCTTTGATGGAACGTTGGATTGTAAGAAGGGGAAAGTCATTTAATTCTTCTCGTCGCGCCAGCAGGAACTCCCTGGCGTTCTCCTTATTGTCCTCTACTGAGCGGATTATTTTTAAATTCGGTTTTGGTTCTTTTGCCCGGCTGTCCCGCACATCCACGTCCAGGCACCGCCTTCTGCTCAGAGCCAGCTCTGCCAGGATCCACAGCCGCCTGTCAAACCGTGCAGCTCGGCGGCTCCTCCGGACACAGCCATTCCTCCACCCCAGCCCGCGCTTGGGGGACGAGCTCGGGGAGCGCTGCTCTGGGCAGTGAAAATCGTGACGGCTGTTGGCTCAGCCCATTTACTGAACGAACTGCCTTCACCTGGATTCATTCGCACCCTTAGAAGTAATTTACTGTCAGCTAATGGTACACTTGCTCGGGTAGAGGTTATTATTTCTCCAGCAGTGCCCGACCCCGGCCCCGTGGGTCCCCACAAGCCGCCTGCACACCGCAGGCAGACAAGATGGCGCCTGTGCCCCGCCGGCAGCCGACGGCTGCCCGCCTCAGAAAATCATTGCCTTGATCTCTTGTGCCACTCAGTGGCTGCTGTGGAGAACTGCTGGAAAACCACATAGCAGACCTCCGGTAAGTGGGGAGATGTGAAGGGAAAGGTAATCCCCGCGCCGTGTTTGGACCGCCCTCTTCCTCAGCCCCGGCTTCATCCCTATGCTCCTACATCCAAGCTTGCACATGAACGCACTTGAGTCTTCTCCCAGGCTCTTGCCCAAGCACCTCAGCTGTTCGGTTTTGGGGTTTTTTTTTTGGGTGGGTGGGTGGAGGGTGGTGGGAAACGAACAGTAAATGGGTTTGATTTATTTTAGCACCGTTACTATCTTGTAAGCTGACCATTTGAAAACAAGGTACAATCCGTGCTGTTCTTTGCACAGCCAGCACGGCCTTGCAGATGTCCCCATGCTGATGCTGTTCTGAGGTGGCAGAGGTACCACTAAAACATGCAGTACACCAGGACTGCTGAACCCACGCTCAGAGTGGTTATGTGTCTCCCTGGGATCTGAGCTGATGCCTTGCACTAGTGCTGAGCAGTGCTGGGCTGTGTAGACATACCAAAATTGCTCATTAGCTCCGGCCTCTTCGATGGGGAACTGTACTGAATCATAAAGGCACTGCTTTAGCTGCTGCCAAAGTTGAAACCAGAGACAGCCACTATTAGGGAGTTGTAGACTCCATTAGGTAGGAAGAAAGTAGCCCTATATCCCCTTAAAGTTGATTTAAAGGGAAATAGATCTCAGCTTGGTTTGGTAATTTTGCCACAAGTTGCTACCTTCAGTGAAGTGAGGAACCTGTTGCTTTCTTCACTGCATAGGCTATGAACAAGAGCCTATCAGGAAGCCTTTTTTGTTTCTTAATTGACAGAAATGGATTTATGGTGTGCACAGAGTCTTTGATAAGGAGCATACTGAAGTAAGGAGACAGCTGATGCACAAGAAACGCAGATTTTTCTACAACTTTGACCCACTTCAAAAGGGGCAGAGGCTGGTAAGTGTTTTTGTTTACCTGTCCAGTTTATCTTCCTAAAAGAGATACATAGAGAGACTATATTAGGCTGGATTATTGGCCAAGAAGTTTGTGAAACCAGTGTCTTGCCTTCCACCCCATTTCTGATACTACTTGACAGAACTGAATGAATTCCTGATCTTCCTTGAAAAGGAACTTTTTCCATTTAAGGTTGCAAAATGTAGAGTCAGGATGGTATTACTTTTTATTTACGCTGTCCAAGAAGAGTTCAGTGTAAAAATATGGCTCAGTTATGCCATTTCATTTGCTGAAAAAATAATGAGTTTCCATGTTACTTGAAAAGGAAAAATGATAGCCCTGTGCTTCCAACAATCTGTATACACACGTACAAAACAGCTGGTTTCTGGGTTGTCTGATTGAACTCTCCAGCCTTTTAGGATCCAGAGAGACACTTTCAATCATTTTCATCCTTGCAATAAACATGTAGAACCTAGGATACTCTCTCTTCAGGTGTCACTCCCTGATCATTATTATTCTTACTCTATATTACTGAAGGGTCTGATTCATTCTCCATTGAAGCCAATGGCAAATTCTCCCTTGACTGACCCAGTGGTCACAGATGAGGGCCAAGCATGGAGCAGGTCTCTGTTCTGCCAAGTTTTAGCCAAAGACACGCACAAAAAAGGTCAATGCTTTTTCCAGAGAACTTACAGTCTAAGATAAAAGATAAAGTACTCAGCTATTTCCTGCTGTTCCTAAAGAACAGTTTGACTTCACTGCAAAAAAATTCTTCAGTTTTAACATAACTGTACCGGTCTGTTTCGTCTGGGACATCCTAAAAGCTTTCTCCATCTAATGATTCACGTTCCCGTGTTAGTTGAGTGACACATATTAGCACTAGAATGAACTTCAGAAAAAAACTCCTTTTAAATAGGTGCACTCAGCCAAGCAGTTTCCATATTACTTCTGCTAGTTCTGGACCTAAATGTATTTGAATAGAAATGCATTTTCTTAACCTTTGTTTTCTCATTTGGCTGAGTCTACAGTCATCCTGTGTTCTGTGCTTGCAAAATGAGCTTTGCTGCTATAGATGTACTTCAGGGTCAAGTATGATGCAAAAGGATGTTGAGAGAAAGCCAAAGCCTTCTCAAAACATAGATGTCTTAAATATTACAGGTGTCTCCTTGTTTAGCAAATAGCGTAGGTAATTGGATAGCTGATGGATTGATGGTGAGTGATTAACCTTCCACTTTTGGGCCACTAGTCCTAAACAAGCACAGAACAGTGAGAATTACCTATTACATGCTTGTATCTGATTACATGACAGAAGGCCTTTATCCATTTCGCAGCAAATGTTACTTGGAGTTACAATTAATTCTGTGAGCTGGGCATTGTAATATATATGTGTTGTTCTAATGTGGTGTATGTTGTGACAAGTTTCACTGTGAAAGACTTAGTGCTGTTGTCATTTGCATGGCCCTATTTATTTAAGGGGCTCTTCTGATGTTTTATAATGTTTATATGTATACATTAATATGGACAGGGCATATATAAGCTATGTAGAGGAGCAGTGTCACTGCTATTTTTATTCCTTCAGTCAGTTTCTGATTCCACCTGTTGAACATAATTTTGCAGTTTGCTCCAGTGGACATTTGCTGTGGATGACCAATCATTTCCTGGTTTTATTACTCAGAATTTCAAGGTCTCTCCTTTATAGCTTGGGAGGGTGGAGGAGAAATTTGATATGCTGAGACCATCACCATATGGTGTTTGGCCAGCTAGTAGAAGTGCCTAAAGCTTTGTGGGCAGCACATTGTTTCATAGTTGTTTCTGGCACAGTAACTTGCATCCACACTTGGTTCTCTTTATTCTGTTAGAGGGTGGAGCAAAGCAACAAGTGCTGAGTGCTGCTGTGATGTTCTCTCACTGTCTATAGAGGGGTAAGTACGGATACTTGTAAAAGAAATGGCATCTTTGAAAAATATGACCATTAGTTATTCTCTTTCTGTTTTGTTGTTTGCCATACCTGGTCTGGAGTAGAAGAAATTTGTCATAAGCCTGTCAGAGTAAATAATGTAGCTCATACCAATTAACAGTATGATCAGCTGATTGCAAGCAGATGTGTGAGGGCTGCTACAGATGTTGCTAACCCTGCTAATTCAGCTGGCTGCAACCACATATCTAATTGTTTCACCAGGAGGAGAGACTGGTGGCAGCAGTTCTGGTTGTCAGCTTTTTTAAACCGCTAAAGGGAAAACACAAACTGCTACGGCTGGTCTTCATGGGATCAGAAGTGACCCCATGAGGGTGAACTTCAGCTCTGTACTGACTGAAGCCATTGACAAGACTGCTGTTCAAAGGGTGAGAGGAAACAAGGCAAACAGCCCTCAGTTCATTCTCGGGTGTGTGTCTGTGCGCAATTCCATTTTGCTGAAGGGGCAGGCCTGGTCACAGGGGACAGTTGGAACCACCAATGGTCACCTCAGGCAGGTGAGTATGACCCAGCCAAGGAGCCATGGCCACTGGTTGCCAGTCCAGCAGAACATGGATGAGGTGGCCTGAGAGGTATCACCAGGTGTAAGTGGGGAGAAAGAAATGGCCTTTCCTGGGGCCTGCATTGCAGAAGGGCTTTGATGCCATCCAGATGGACCTCAATAGCCTGGAGATGTAAGAATAGGGATCTGTGAACATTCAACCTAAAGAATAGAAGGTTTGGGAGGATCTCATCAATGTGTACTAATACCTGAAGATAGAGTAAAAGAGAATGGAGCCAGTCTGTGAAGTCTACATCCTTGAAAGTATTCAAAAGCTGTCTGGACATGACCCTGGGTACCCAGCTCTCTGTGACTGTGCTTGCCTAAAATATGTTGTGCCCTGACAAGGAGTTGGCCAAAGCAGAACATGGATATGTGTCATCCAAGCTTATTTTTCAGTCCCTTTCTCACTAAGGTCTGATACAGCATGGATGTCCCAGCTTGTTCTTTCAAAAAAAACCCCCAAAGATTCAAAATAGAGAACAGTTCTCCGTCTATTCTGTGCTCTTGCTGAGATTTTCCAGGCTTTGTCCTATTTCACCAATCATGTTAACACAAATTCATTAGAAAATCTGGAACCATCTGTGTTCTTGCGAGCAGACAGGTGAACAGAAACCATATCAATTACAGCTTGCTAGTGTAGGTTGTGCAGCTCTGGTTCCGATTTTGTTGCCACTCAAGTATTGGCATGTACCATACCCATTCTAAAGGTGGTTGCTTTTATTAACTCCCCTTAAAATTTAAATTTTCAGTGGTTTTTTTCTTGAATTTGTTTCTTTTCCAAAGACTTTGCTGTTAGGAATGCAGTAATGAAATGATGAGCAAACCATGTATTCCTTACTATAGCAGAAATTAATGGAGTCTTTATAAACTATTTTTTAATAACATCTCTTCCCTACTTGAGAGTTCACATCCAGACTCATGCTGGCATATTTGATTTCAAATTCCTGCATTTTGTCCAGTAACACTCTGTTTCTTCCAGCACTGCTGTTGCTCGTATTTGTGTCTCATAAAATATCTGGTTTTCATATTATATTTCTTGTTGCAGAGTGGCTTCAACTTTCCTTCATTGAATCTTTGATATAGTACCTTTTAAAACAAAACAAACCAAAAACCCTTTGTATTTGTTAGAGTTCATTTATGCCTACAAGCTCTCCCAGTTTAGTGTCTGGACACTTAGCACTACCATTTCCTGCCAATCTTGCCAATTTTTAAAGAGATCTGCTGCCACTAATCACTGTGATTTTGCATTAAATGCCTTTACAGTCTAGCTTCTTAGTCCAGAGAAGCTGTGTTATCAGTGTCTCCAGTGAGTGTTAATGGTGGTGTGCTGCCATTGGGGATCTTTGTTGCTATGTAATTGTGCAAGCGCACAATTGACCTGAAGTTCTCCATAGTGGTCTTCTGCCTGGTCTAGTACTCAGTATTGTGACAGGAGCAATTTTGGATAAAACTCAGTAATTGTATTTCAGAACAACAGGCAAACATTGCACTTCATCATTTTATTTATTTTTTTTCTCTTTATTTAGCTTGCCTTGATGTAGCCAAGACATTTCTAGTGAATGTCTAGGATAGAAAATAGTATCTGTTACTTGTGAAACATCCAGGTATATTGACTTCTTGTATTCCTCATGTTCAGCTAACTTTTAAAATGAATTGTTTTGTTATGCATTGTTCTAGCTACATTGTGATGTCCTTGCTCGGTAATTGCTGCTAAAAAAAGAGACCTGCTGGCACAGAGAAGAATGTCCCCTCTGTATCAATTTTCTATGGTATTTTATAAGATTGAAACATTTCATTAATATTACTTTCATGTTGAATCAGGCATTGCTCCCATACAGGAATGACTCATGAAACTCAGAATGCCTCATGGAGTAAATATATTTACCACTCAAAAACGTCTAAGAGCACCTAGTCCTCTTGTATGTTGAAATCAGAGGCTAAATTCAGTGTACTATCCCAATCCCAGTCCCAGCCATGGCAGACATGAGGTTTCAGATCTGGCAGCTCTGAAGGCTAATCTGCAATCTTCATACTTTTCTTAATACAGGTTCATGTAAAATATACTTTCAGAAATTCTTACATTTCACACAGATTTTTTTTGCCACAGTATGTGTGCCAATACTGCAACCCATTTAGTGAATGAGTTCTCCGTGCTAAAAGCATGGGTTTATATTTCAGTGATATTTCTTTTCTGTGTGTTTGTTAGTAAGTGTTATCTTCATAGTAAGTATAAAGCTATTTAATCAATTTTTCTTACATACTTCACAGTATCACCAAGGTTGGAAGAGACCTCAAAGATCATCAAGTCCAACCTGTCACCACAGCCCTCATGACTAGACCATGGCACCAAGTGCCACGTCCAATCCTCTCTTGAACAGGGACAGTGACTCCACCATCTCCCTGGGCAGCCCATTCCAATGGCAAACAACTTTCTCTCTACTTACTATCTTAATCTACTGTCCACGATATTTGTCATCTTATTTCCCAAATCCATACTATCTCAAGACTGGTTGATATGCATACAGCTTATTCATTCTTTATCTGGTGAGTAACTGGACATTTCTCTTCCACAGAAGCTATTCTTCAGTAAGAACTTGGTGAAAAAGTATCCCCTTAAGACCTCAATGAGCCAATACCTTATGTAATAAATATCATGCTGTCAAAATCTCCTTGTGCTGATGTTATGGTAGTCATTGATCTCATCTGTAGTACTACAGTTCATGGTAAGTGTAGATATCTGGACTTTCACAAACACACAATGATTCTAAGCTGTGAAAAGCAAAGAATATGTGAAAAAAATGGTCTGTTCTGAATTACGTAAAATGTATCTAACTTAGCAGTCTAAGGTGTCCTTTTCGCAAAATCTTTTACTAGCATTCAATTTGTGCTGTCTCTTCTGTGTGTTATTTTTATCCTTCCTTTCTTTCCCTAGCTCTCTAAAGTGAGGCTCCCATGGCTTTCAAACGGTACAAAACCTGGCCATGTAATCTGTTTTCAGTCTTCATGTTTGCAAATGTCTTTATGTGAGTGGATTTTTGTTTGAAAGTATTTGAAGTCTTTGGGAGAGAAGAGCTCAACTGCTTAACATCTTAACACAGAAATGTTTTAGGGTAAGCCAAGCTATTAGAAAAATTCAGTTTTGGATTGTCAGTCTGGAATGTTAGTTACAGCTACTTGAGTTTGGCTGGGATTTTAGCAGCAGATATTCTTGTCAGAATGTAAAGGGATCTATTTAAACAGAATGTACAAAGTTTTGACTTTTGTGCATCTGTATAATTAGATATCCAGCAGGTGGTATTGCTGCTGCTATGTTCAGACATCTCACTGAATAATCCATGTGCTATTTCCTTGGAGTTCTTTCAGAGTACTGTCCAGATTCCATCTTTCTTAGCTTGAGATCAGTCAAGCTGTAAGTGATCTAGGTATATCCAAATACAATCAATCATTCATTTTGCCTGCCTATTACTAAAAGAAAACTCGTATTAGTTATAGATCTTTTTATCAGAGGAATTGCAATCACTTTACTGATTTCTTTCATTTCTCATAGAATGATTACTCCAGTGCAAGTATATGGTGTAATTACCACTGTCTAGCTAACACAGAAATCTGTAAAGATAAAATACCACATTTTAATTTTAAAAGGAAGCGAAAAAATAATAAAAATCATAATAAAATCAATTCAGAAGTATCCCACTGAATATGCATGGCATTTGACAATCAAACTCCCTGGTTCATGTGAACATCTCAATTCTTAATTGTCAAGTATCTCTATCATTTTAGAACTAATTAATGTCTTAGATTTTATCCTACTTCTAATATTCATCCACATCTTCTGGTGGAAGGAACAGAAATACACGATTTTGACATGTCAGTACAGAAAATGGGAAAGCTGGATGGCAAGAATCTTGTACTTCCTAACCGTGCTCAGCGAAGTAGTACGGAATCTTACCCTCATGCCCTTACCTACTAGGGCGTCCGCTGACAAGAGCACCACCTTGTGCACAGAGAGCAAAGATACAACCATGCTGTGTAGTGACACTTGAGAAACACCTCTTTACCGAGATGAGGATTCTTTCTCGCTAGTTCATGTAGCATTCATGTGCGAGTTTCAATCGGAGGGGGGAAAGGGGGCGGGGGTAAATAAATAAATAAACATAGTTTGCACATAAGTCAATATACATAGACAGGTATTTTAACCTTTTCATGTCACATTTTTAAACTATTCATGTCACACATCCTTTACACACGTTTTGTGCAAGCCAGGCACACCATCAAATACCAGTGCGTTTTCTTTTTCCTTTTTTTCCCCCCTGTTTTGTTTTTTTTTTCTTCAATATTGTTTAGTATACTTATTTAAATTCAAAAGAGCTACTCTTGCAGTATGGATTGGAAACAACATTTGAGAACTCCAGGCACTAAGCTGTTGACCAGTGAGTAGGGCCGTCCACCCAATTCCTTATCCAGTAAGTGGTCCGCCCCTCAAGTCTGTCCTTTTCCAATTTGGTGATCAGTTTGCCTGATAGCTTGATAATTTCAAGATTCCTATTTTGTTGCCACTTCTCTGCCTGAATATTTTAAGCTTTAATATTACTAGTCCATAAACTTTAACATATGGTATCTCAGGATTGGAAATTTAAACCTGCTGTTTAAAAATCAGTTTCCAGATTAATTAATCAGTAAATTCTAGTTTATGCTATATCCTACTAATCTCATTGATTTGTGCTGGTAACCTCTGGCCCTCTTAGAACCAGTGAAGCAGTTGCAAGTAGCTTTATACATCAACTTAAGATGGAGATGCAGGGACCTTAATTTGAAATTCTTTATCAGAAATAATTTGTTACACCTATAGGTGTAACTTTCATCTCCCAAATGAATATGACCAAGCAGTGTGCCCAGGTGGCCAAGAAAGCAAATGGCATCCTGGCTTGTATTAGAAATGCTGTGTCCAGCAGGAGTACAGAGGTGATTGTCCCCTTGTACTCAGCTCTGGTGAGGCCACACCTTGAGTATTGTGTCCAGTTTGGGGCACCTCGATACAAGAGAGATGTCAAGGTGCTGGCATTAGTGCAAAGGAGGGTAACAAAGCTGGGGAAGGGCCTGGAGGATAAATCATATGAAGAGCAACTGAAGGAGCTGGAGCTGTTTAGTTTGAAAAAGAGGAGGCTGAGGGGAGACCTCATTGCTGTCTACAACTACCTCAAAGAACATTGTAGAGAGGCTGGTGCTGGTCTCTTCTCACAGGTAATTAGTGATAGAACAGGAGGGAATGACCTTTGCTGTGACTGAGTAGGTTTAGACTGGATATTAGGGAAAAAAAATTCACAGAGTGGTCAGGCATTGGAATGTGCTGCCCAGGGAGGTGGTTGAGTCACCAACCCTGGATGTGTTTAGGGGTCATTTGGATGTGATGCTTGGGAATATGGTTTAGGGGTGAACCTTGTAGAGTATGGTTATTGGTTGGACTTGGTGTCCTGAGGGTCTTTTCCAACCTGCATGTTTCTGTGATTCTGTGAAGTTTTCCATTTGCTGATATCAGATGAATAATTAAAGTTTGCTTCATTTTCATAGAAGTGCTACCTTCTGTGCAAGTAAAGTTCAAAACTTGTATAAATCTAAGTATTGCTGATGGGGTTTGTAAGAAGACATTCTACCTTGATACTTTATATTTCAGTATGTGGCACTGAGCTAGTTTATGCTGAGGATCTGATTTTATCTTTAGCATACAAAAAAGCAAACTCAAATGAGTCCATTCATGATGTCAACATGTAGAATTTACTAACCATATTCTTTCTTTCTCTCAGGTGTTAACCTATTTTTATACAATTCTGTATTTGGGCAAGTTACCTTCCTGGAGGACTCAGTGACACAAAGACATCTTCCAAAAGAGTAATAGCATTTCTTACTCAGTAGGAGCAAAATACAGGAATAGGTATTTTTATGGCACAGATCTCATACAGACTCAAGCTTGGACAATGTCTTTGGATTGCATATCTACATTATGTTTATAAGTTGATTGTTCTGATTTGTTGATTATAAGTTTATTGTTCTGATTCTGACTGAATTATTTAGACAATGATCATTCTTACTTGTCATTCTAACATACTTGAACAAAGAAGGTTGCATTATGTTAGTGAGCTGTTTAGGCAAGATACTTCAAACCAGGAGATCTTGGTGCTGTTCTTAGCTTCTTTGCTGTACAGACAAATTGCTTTGTTTCTTTGTGTATCAGTTTTTCCATTTCTAAATTGGGGCAATTTACAGGAACTTCGAAGAATATGTTCACTGTGTGAAATTCAGTCTGAAAGGACTGAGGAGAATTTCACAGGATGAAAATGCTTTTCTGGTTTATATTGTACTTTTGCCTGACAGAGAATTTTTCCTAAGGGTCTCTCAAATTGAGATCTCTGCCAACGATGCATTAAAAATTGTAAAATAGGAGTGATGTATTTTTATCTTTTATTTCTGTGCTATTTTTTCCTTGCCATACAGAAGACCCAAAAGCTTAAGTGACAGTATCTTTTCATCAGCACAATTATTTTGATGAGAGTGATTTTTAGGCTCAGCTGGAAACACAATCTGCTTCTCCAGGCTTCCTATAGATTCAGTTACAACTCCTTTGGTTTATCTATGGCTCCTTTCCGTCTTCTTAAAACCTTTTCCTCTTCCAAACAGGAAAAAAAATATCCTTCCTTGAATATCAAAGGTGACCATGGAGTACCTGTATTTGACCAGTTAAAGGAAACCGGTGTTTAAAATCAGCTTTCCTTCTCCAGCGTACATGTATGTTTTGCTTTGTCCTGACTTTAAATTTAAATTCATTCCCAGATTAGGTGTACTTTCTAATCTTACTTATTTGGTAGTTAATATAGTAATTTCATAACTATATATCAACTATTGATACTTAATGTGTATTTTTCTTCTCAGAAGAAGGCAGTAGTTGCTATTTACAATGTAAGAGATCACAAATGGTATCAGAACCCAAAATTTCCAGTGCTTTTATTTCCAAACACCAAATTTTCACCCACAGAGTAATTTCCTCTGTGTTAATGGAAATAAAGTATGTGTGTGAAGAAAATAATTGAGTGTAACTTAACCACTTTTTTTCCCTTTTCTTCTTTTTTTTTCCCTTCAGGAAGCAAGTGGTCCAAACATATTAGAAACATGTTAGAACTGTTTTGGCAAAGTTCTTGTTGTTTTCAGTAATATCAAACTGAAAACAATTAATTTCATACATCTTTTAATTACTGCATTCATTTTTTTAGGGTATTTACCACCTCTGTCAGGAGCCTCATTTAAATTGTAAGACTTTCTGAAATATAGTTATCACCTTCAGTACCATTGGCAGAAATTGTTCTTTAGTGAGGAAATCCTTCATTTTAGACTTTTGTAGAGTCTACCCAAGAACCTGTACGTAATTTGTTGTTGTTGTTGTTTCAGGGAAATTTTGAATAAACAGGAAAAGAGTTTATTTGTAAACAAGGTTACATGTTCTCTCAGTTTGGTCTGTGCACAGTAGTTTACAGCAATAAGATAAATGGAACTTTTACACTTGATGGAATAGACATGTACTCCTTCAGAAAATATTAATTAACTAATAAGCAATCTCTGAAGTAGCTCTGCCTGTAAGTATACACAGTAATTCAGCACTGACTATTTATTTAACAGGTGTGGTTACCTAGTGATGGAAGCAATTTCTTTTCAATTATTAATAATCTGGAAGATGAAAAGATTACAAAATCAAACACATTACAGTCATTCAGTCATATTTAAGAGTGATAAAGAAAGTGCTTTCTTCACTAAAGCAGGTGAGGAATGTAAACCTACTTTTGCAGTGATGCAAGGTGCGACAACTACATGAAAAAGCTTCTGCATTAACCATGTACCTTGTTAATACTGTTGTACAGTAAACATGTACAGAAACATTAATACTCCTTGTTGATAAGTTCTGAGTGAACTGCCAGGTTAGAATAGTTGAAAGAAAAGCAAGGTTTGTAGAAAGTAGTGGTACTGTGCTTTATTTGTTGTGTCGTTGGAAGAATCAAGCTTGTAATCACACAATCCTTCATCTAGTCAAAGACCAGCAGGCTTCAGGCAAAATATTACAGTGATGCCAACATTTTACAACAAGGGAAGTGTAGTATGTGATTGTTTTAAGCGTGAAAGGTCATACTTCGTTACTTGCTGAGAGGACATCAATGGACATAGCAAGCTAGTCAGTCATACACTATGTATTCCTTGTTCATCTGCCGCAGAATGCAGAATGATGTAATCAAATAGCTCTTGTATTCTCACTGAATCTTGAGAGGCAGACACTGTCTTTTCTCCTTTTCTATTTGTTACAGCATGGTAGGTATACTAGTATAAAATTGGCTTCTGTGGATGTTAAAAGGAAAATACAGATTTAATTTAACTCTCTTTTAATTAATCTTTTCACTTGAAAAAAGTTAGCTCATGTCAGAAGGGAAGCGAGCAAAACTGAAACTAAATTTGTGATTAGCTGGAGGACTTTCCTTCTATCCCACCTCCAGCTGTAACAATGGGATTGGTACTTTTGAGGGAAGGCAGTTTTTTAATTTGTTTTTTAATGAATGATGTGGTATATGCTATAATCATATAGCTATGCATCATGTCAAAAGGTAAGTGCTGATCGTACCATAGAGTCTATCTCTAATGGTGAGATGGCTGTAGCCAAAAAAGATTTGTTACAGAGTGAGGAATTTTACTCATAAACGTTGTTTGTGAACATTTTAAACTGAAACTGTAGGGTAGCTTCTATCGCTTTGTTGTCTTTCAAATAGCAGGGATAAGGAATTATTCCAAATCAAGGTCATGTTGGCCACAGGAACATAATACTGCAAATAAAGAAGCAAACTTCAACTCTTTGCTTAGCTTTCCTTAGGTAAAAAAATTGGATTTAGATGTATTGATGTGGAAAAGACAGTACTGATTACAGGTAACGATAGTTTCCTAATCACAAGAATTCTGGACAGTGAGCCGGGTATAGCAGAGCCTACCATACCTGACAAGGTGCCTTTCAGCAGGAACTTTGCATCCAAGCAATGATTCTTATATGACCTTGTTATGATAACTGGAAAAAATGAGACCTGAAGTTTGAATGATGCAGATATAAGACCATGATAATGCAACAAAAACTACTATCAAATATTTGGATCTGAACACAACCTACACTTTCAGAGACGTTCCTCAACATACAGGTGAGAGACTTAGTGTATAGTCCTTTTTTAAGCATGTAGTTTGTGTGCAATACATGAATCAGCCATTAGCTAGTTTGTGTGACTTTGCACAGCTCAATAACCTCAACACATTTAAAATTCAGTTAAACTTTAGGACTGCTAAAATATTACTTCCTTCTTATCAAATACTATTGCCTGGGAAATGTATTCTACACCCTTATAATCAGCCAAAAGTGAATCTTACCAGATGGTTTCTCTTGTCTTTTCTGCTGAGAAATAAAAGGACTTTACTTTTGATGTTATTAAATATTTTAATTCTCTTTCAATTTGGCATTATCTTACATGTGTTATCTTCTGTCAAATACTCTAGCACTAGCCAAATTGAAGTCTCAGGCTAGTTATAAATGTGAAGTCTATGGGTTAATTTGTAATTTTGAGTCAGTGTCTCAAAATTGATTTTAAAAGTGGGCACTGTCCTATTGAATTAATTGGGCTATACATATGACCCTCTGTTTTCATCAAAGAAAAATCAAATGAATAAACATAAGTATAGACATTTAAAGTAAAGCTGAATTATTTATTTCTTAAAGCATGTAATAATTTTTTTTTGCATGTGGACATGCTTAATGCCTCTGATTCGTATGCACAACTTCTTCAATAATCTTGTTAGCAGAACATTGATAGAATAAAAGCATAGAGAATGTAAGTAATAGAAATCAGAATTAAGAGAATCTTAATTTCAACAAAACAATGTGTGTGGTTTGACAACTATTTTAATTGTGTGAAAAATATGAATTTTGGTGAGATTTGTCTGCTGGTAAAAGTGATTTCTACTGGTAAAAGTTTGCATGGTAAAATGGTTTAGGAGGAGATTATTGCAATCACTAAGATAAATCTCTCTCACCTATCTGGGGAGTCAAGAAGAAATTCAAGTTATTCTTGACACCACAGTGCTTTTTTCCTATGTTGAGCAAGTACCCTGATGATATCAAAGTAATACCAAGATTTATAGCTGACTGTGCTGGGAGTAGGTGACTTATTAAGATGCCTACCTAGTTCCACAAAGCAATTCTTTCATGAAAAAAGTATACACCCTTTCAGGCCTAGTTATTAGTTTCAGTGGTACCTGTCTGACCATTCCACCTCCTAAAAGGAAAAACAAACAACTGTGCTGCTGCCATAATGCTTGCACACACTGCAAATGTACTGGCAATCTTGCTCTGGTTGCTGTGGCCTGAATTTTCTCTCCCATAGCTACCAAAAGAGTCCATCCTCTGCATATGAGCTATTCATTCTGGGTTCTCACTGCACAATGACACTACAGCTTAATAGTTGAATTCTGGTCACTGATCTTAACACTATTGTTATTGGTCACTGGAGTAAGAAATCAAAACCAGTTCCAGCCATCAGCCAGCAACTAAGGACTTTCTCTTTGCCCTGCAGGGCTATCAGGTTGAACCACCATTCTGTATTTCTGCTTACTTTTGTTATGTACTTGGCCAACACCAAGTATTTCAGCAACAAGAAAGACAGAGGCAGCAATGTGCTTATCTAGCATTATAAGCTAACAGTCAGGATGCTCTCTTGAGGAAACGATTTGGACTTGGGCTGTGGAGGAAGTTGAACACAGGCCTTGTACTTTCTGGGTGAATGCTCTGACTAGTAGACTGTACTGTCAATGATCAGCATGCTTAACAGCAGGTGCTTTTGGAAAACTGAAGTAGCTACACATAATTTTTAAAATTAAGAGGTGCACTTAAGATTCCTTTTAACCTGATGCAATGTGCCAGCCTGACAGATCTCTTTAGGAACTTGGATGTGTCACTCCATTTACGTTTGCATCCCTGTTAATTTATGTGAGAGCTGGCTGGTTACCAGCACTGGCCAGAGCAACCTGGTAACGCACAGGAGTGCTGAAAGAACACAAAGACAAAGGTCACAAAAGGAAACACAGGAAATTCCATTTAGAAATAAGAAAAAAACTATTGTGAGGGTGGTAAAACACCACTTGTGGACTCTCCATCATAGGAGATATTCAAAGCCTGACTAGACAAGATCCCAAGCAGCCCTTTCTACCGGATTCTGTTTTGTGCAGAGGATTTAGACTAGGTAGTCTCCAGTCTCCCTTCCAACCTCAACTATTCTATGAACACTGAAGGCAGACCTCTGTCTGCAGACCCAGCTTTTGATAATTAAACTCAGATAAATCCTATTTTAAGTGAGATCAAAGCAAAGAAAATCAGCCGTGACAAGAAATTCCTGTACAGTTGCCTGTATTTCCTTTCATGAACTAACATGGATAAACTTTAAAAGAACTGTATGTGTGGGCGTGTGTTAAAAAGAAACAACAGAAAGAAGGAGGGGAGCTGGCTTGTAAGAAAGGATTAAACCCAATGGCTGGAGAGCTCAAAGTAGTGGAAGTCAGAAAGAAAAAAATGTAACCAACATTTTGTACAGAATTATGTGGAGATGGAAAGGTTACAGACCAAAAAAAAACATTAAAAAATAAATGCTTCCACAGTTACTTTCATTGTCCTTGGTTACAGTACAGTAAAGGACTAGTTAGCCAGTCAGCCAACATCACTATGCTATTGTACCAATCTCAAACACTTGCACTTCTAGTTGTTCATCTCTACGATCATTGTAGTAGCACTAGATAAGACAAAAGATAAATTAATAAGTTCTATACTAGGGAAACTCAATAGGATATTCTTTCATCATAATATAAGTGGTATAAAATGGTGATTCATTGTTTCTCAGAACAGCAAAATGTAGTATTTTGAAACAAACAAAAGGAAACACCTGGTTTTTTATATCTTGTTTAATCCAATTTTTTAATTGAAATCTCACCCATAGAGGGTGCTTTGGAAATCAGAAGTATAGGTAGGTTTAAATAGGCACTAGACAAATATATGTATGGTATGTCCATTGTTTGCCATTGAATTCAATGGTCCAAAATGCTTTAACAGCTGATTGTCAGAAAGGACCACTTTGTATTAATCCTGTTTATTATGCTCCTTCTCTGAACTCTGGTCACCACACGTAATGATGAAATAGATAGACCTGTGTGGTCTGGCCAGCGTGGCAGTTTTTACAGTCTTGTGACAGACACTGTTTCTTTGACTCTGAGGCTGAGGCAACATCATTTAGCAACATGAGAAGTTCAGTATAAAAATAACATCATTTTCAAAGTATTCTTTCCGTTTGTACCTACCGCTCCTCTCTAGTGCAGTGGGCATTGCCAGTAGCTAAAAATACCCAAGCCCATATATTAATGTTACTGCCAGTCACGTGTGGCAGTGATCTGCTTCTACCATACTTGTCCACATTGCTTCTGTTGCCAGTTTTACTAGTTCATAATTGGCAGCTGCTTCCACCAACCAAATACTCTGGTAAAAATATGGCATTGTGAGATACTCTGAAAATTAACAAAATTGGGCTTTGACACCTTGCTATGAGGTTATTTCCAACAAGAAGACAAATCAGTTAAATGGTCTTCTGATGATCACCATAAGAGCATTACAAAGGGAGAAGGCCAGTTTTGAAATACCCTTGCACTAGGTTTGTAGGTAGGAGGAGCAAACTTTGCTATGCAGATATACCCACCAGTAAAAACATGATATATACTACATCCTTTGAAATGCCTTTGTTTTGAGAATACTATTTTCACAACATAGCTACCTATAGGGTAAATCTGTGATAACTGTGATTATCTCAGGAGCATGGTGTGTTTGTGATACTGTAGCATGTATTGTAACACTGAAGAGTGGCAGCACAGCTAGGAAATCTATTCATTAAATGTCTTCAGTTACAATGACTGAAGAACTGTGGCTGGAAAAGTAAGAAGGGAGGGGTAGGGACAAGGTGTTTTTAAGATCTAGTTGTATTTTTTACTGTCCTACTCTGATTCCATTGGTAAAGTGGTGGTGGTTTTGTTTAAATTAATTGAATTTTGTTTCCCCAAAACGAGTCTGCCTTTTGCCCATGACCATAACTGGTGAGTGAGCCCTCCCTGTCCTTTGTCTCAACACAAACCTTTTGTGGTAGGGTTTTTTTCCCTCCTCATCCCATTGGAGGGTGGGTAGGAGTGAGCAAGCAGCTGTGTGATGGTTTGTTGCTCACCGGGTGGGCTTAAACTGCAACACATTAGATTCTATTTTAATGTATGCTAAAATATGCCTTTTGCTATTTAGACTGAAGAAATTAAATTGCTACTTTCCATGTAACCCTATGACCTCCCAGGGCTTTTATTTTCAGTCCAGTGTTTGGGGGGGGGAGTGGGTGGGAAGGAAAAGAAGAAAAGAGAATTTCCCCTCAGGGTCCTTAAGTTCTGTATGAAAGATCTGAACTGAGATAGCTGGAGGCAAGAAACCGCACAGTTCCCAATTAGGCTACCATTCACTGTGCTTCTGTTAGAAAAGTATCATATAATTGTCATTCCAGAAACATCTCCTATTTAAATGGATGAAGATTTCTTTAGCTAGCAAGATTTTGTTTCATTTGGTGAAATGTATGGTCTTGAGTTTAAACTATTATCAAATCGTGTATGTCCTGTGTTTAAAGTGCAACTGATTAATAGAACTTGTGTCTCATATTATACTTGTATTTATGATTTCATTGCCAAGGTAAGATATACTCTCTTCATTTCTTTGATTTAAACTTAAGACAAGCCTGTAAAAGTAACACATATGCTAAACACCCCCAGGGTTCAGTCACAGTGAAAGCCTCTCATGTCTTCAGAACACAGTTTCTGAGTCATATCAGGTAGAGGTGAGAGATAACTGGACATCCTGAGTCTGAAGTACCTAATAAAAACAATAGGGCCATATATTGAATTACATAATTTGTATGAGTAGTAAGCATCTGCTGTCATTGCTGAGATGATGTCTGGGAATGAAAAAAAAAAATTATATAGTTCTTTTAAGGACTTCCTGGGAGCTGAAATATTTGATATGAAGTAGGAAGATGATGTAGAGGTTTGTCTTGCCCCTTGCCTTCCCTCTTCCTCCTTGGTTTGGATCCAACCAGTGCTGATCCCTTTTGGTTTCCAGTCCTTCAGGAATTTCAGAGAGGGTTAATTTTTCTTCCTTAACAGAATGATTTTCTGATGGAAAATCCGGTCTTCTCAAAACAAAGAATGTTGTTGATATTTTGATAGAAAATTACTGAAATTTTAAAAGATCCTTTTTTTTTTTTTTGGATGTAGGAATGTGAGTGGAAATATTAAAATAGAAATTAAATATTTAAATCTTAACAAAACCATTTTCCAAGTCTGAAGAACTTTAAAAAAAAAAAATCTGATTACTTGAAAATTTTTCACATTTAAGTTTGGTTTTTTTCTGATCAGAAATTAAATTTTTGGCCTGATATCTGCTCATACCTGACTTATAGCAAATGTAATTCTTTTGAAACTACCTATACCATAGAGGGATAACAGCGTTGATTTACTCATAACTTCTTTTATAACATCTTATATTGAGGATTTATTCAAGAAACTGAGCTGGAATAATTTTTTTCATGGCCTTCCCACAAATTCCTGAATTGTATAAAAAGTGTGCTAACAAGTCATCTCAAACTGCATCCAGCTGTAATTTTGCTGAGAAAATGTCTTCACTTTCAGCCTTCTCAGACTGTACAAAGAATGCAAGAAACAAAGCAGAAATATCAAAATTACTGTCACTAAGCCAGATTCTGATACTCGGCCAGACACTTATCCAGTATTAGAATACAAATGGCTAAAGGAAAATTGTGCTCAAACTGGACTATAAAGGAGACGTTCCAAATCACCACCAAGTCTTGAAAGCCATACCGAATGCCCAAAATAGCCAGGCCAGTTTCACCTTTAAATGTAGCCATACAATAATATACAACTTAAATTTCAGGTTCTAACAATGCTTCCAATCCATTTCCACTTTAAGCGTTTCAGGTCCATTAGAATTTCCTTATTTTGTCACAGTTACTGAGGTCAACCTAAGGACATTCTGGGAAGTCAGAGGTGAGTATGATTTGAAATTGAAATTACTGAACAATTTTGACCCCAGTGAGTCCATGACAAAACACAGTAAAGATAGAAAGAGGGCAGTTGCATGAGTAAAGGAGAGAGATAATCATGGTTGGATCTATGGTTTCCTAGATGAGATGGTCAGGGAAAGGATTTAGTACTGGTCCGTGTGATAAATAGAAAGTAACAGGAAATCATAAATCATAATCCTAATGATTTGGGATTATGAGAAGTGAGAAGCATAGAGGAAAGCAGGAAGGGATCAAGGCTGCAGCTTTACTGACTGGAATTAGTCATGTTTTGCTTTATCTCTAGCTGCCCTAGAATTCTCTCATGTCTACAAAGCACTGTGAGGTCTTTAGGTGATCAGGGCTCTGGGGTACCAGTGTCTCCAGTAGACCTTTTGTGAGCACTGGAATGCCAAACCCACTCATCCCTAGACAAAATTGTTCATCAGTTGAAGGTCCTGCCTTAAACCTGTCTTGATTGCTTTTAAGAGCAGCATGGTTATGCTCTTCCCTAGCCTTACTTTTGCTAGATTTTTATATTAAAAAAATGCAGCCATTCTTATGATACTGATTGAAAATGGTGTCAAAACATTTCTGCTCAGAAAAGCCTACATTTTGTTTAAAGAAAAAAATCTGCAACAGAAAGAAGGCATCAATGACAATGATGATTTCTTTTACAAGGGATCTGGACTTTTCTATTTCAAATTATCAACTATTCCTGGACCTTTCCATCATCACTTGTCTGATGAATTTCAGGTACCATAAATAGACTGTGTCATTTATAGTCACTACATGTCATTGTTTCACTATAATTATTAATTTAAAATAACGATCATACAATTTTATATTAAAAACAAATAAGTTACATTAAAAGCTTCACTTGTGCAAGTCCAGTGGCATGAGATTTAACACATCCAAGTGCCAGGTTCTACTCATAGGCCACAACAACTCCATGCAGTGCTACAGGCTGGGGTCAGGGTGGCTGGAGAGTGGCCAGGCAGAAAGGGACCTGGGGGTACTGGTTGATAGTAGGCTGAACAGGAGCCAGCAGCGTGCTCAGGCAGCCAAGGCGGCCAGTGGCCAGCAGGAGCAAGGAGGTCATTCTGCCCCTGTACTCAGCACTGGTTAGGCCTTGAGTACTGTGTCCAGTTCTGGGCCCCTCAGTTTAGGAAAGATGTTGACTTGCTGGAACATGTCCAGAGAAGGGCAACAAAGCTGGGGAGGGGTTTGGAGCACAAGCCCTATGAGGAGAGGCTGAGGGAGCTGGGGTTGCTTAGCCTGGAGAAGAGAAGGCTCAGGGGAGACCTTATTGCTGTCTACAACTACCTGAAGGGAGGTTGTAGCCAGGTGGGGGTTGGTCTCTTCTCCCAGATGGCCAGCACCAGAACAAGAGGACACAGTCTCAAGCTGTGCCAGGGGAGGTTTAGGCTGGATGTTAGGAAGAAGTTCTTCGTAGAAAGAGTTATTTGCCATTGGAATGGCCTGCCCACGGAGGTGGTGGAGTCACCATCACTGGAACTGTTTAGGAAGAGACTGGATGGGGTGCTTGTTGCCATGGTTTAGTTGATTAGATAGTGTTGGATGATAGGCTGGACTCGATCTGAAAGGTCTTTTCCAACCTGGTTAATTCTATTCTGTTCTGTTCTATAGTGATTTTGTTCTGACATACTGAAGCAGGAAAAACTTCTACTGAGCTCCCAGATTGTTTACATCTGAAAGAAAAAGACCACACTCTTCTACCTCTGTGCTGAGAACAATTTATGGTTTATGTTAGAAATAATGAATTCAGTGTACTGGATAGAACTTTTATAGAATTTTAATGCTAATTAAATAACCAATGATAAACATTTTATTTTTCAGATTTATGTTGTGATGCTGTGACCTTTTCCGAGAAACATTTCAGAATATTACCAGTTGCATTGTTATTGGGCATTATCTTTGAAGCATTTCCAAGACAAAACTATGATGGAATCAGAAAGAATATGTTTACTGAACTGCTTACAGGTGTTTTATGTTTAAAGTAGCTACTGCTTTGATGATATCTTGCTGATCTTCTGAAATTTTTATGTGTGTATATTCCACACTAGGATCTGAGTTATCATTCTCAAATTGTTTTTGCAATCTCCAGATAGTGTATGTTTACAAGATTTTTATGCAGAAGATTTCAGAGTGTAAAGAATACTCTTCTCACCATAATGTTTTAGCATTAAACACAAATAGACAGGTAGAACTGAGCTATATTCCTATATGGACTCTCTTATGATTATTTTCTCAGCTTATGTCACCAATGAAAGCCATCAACCTTACAAATAAATCCAGCATGTTAATTAGTTTAGAAAATTGTCAGTGAATATTTAATAACTACTAGATAATTTCCACATAATGACAAGCTGCAGTGATGATTAATGAAGTGGTGTACTTACACTGCTTTTGGTAGCAATGACCAAGTACTGCTTAGTTGTATCTATTTAGGACAATTTATTAGTTCTGGTTATTTAGCCCTACTGGCACACATCAAACAGACATGCAGGAGGGGCCTTGGGGTCCTGTAGCATCTCTAAGTGCATTCACACTACACTTCAACACACCAGGGCATGAAAGCTCCCATACCCCCTTTGCACCTCACCGCTACAGACCTTAGTGGCATGCACACCATTCCCAACCTACTTCCTCCTGCACATCTACTGATAATCCCCACATGCCACTAATGCCTTTGCCCATTAGTCATAGAAAGTCTCTGACTTAAGAGCTCTGCTTTGAGGCTATCCATACTCTCTACAAGAGACCCTGGTAGTAGATTAACACATTGGAGTAGTATGTTGGACTTCAGCATTGATGTTATCTTGCGGCAGAGCAAGGAAAATTTGTCTACTTTATTCTTTTCTGGACTTCTGGTGGACTTTCAAAGCCTCATGAAAATAAGGTTATGATGTGGATCTTGTATATCCTGCCTCTCTATCCATCATATTTTCAAGAGATTACCAATTGTATGGGTCTACAAACTGTATGGGTCTAAGAGAAGCCTGTTGCAGTCTGAATTACAGATAAAGTACTACAAATCCTGGGGGAAAAAAAAAAAAACAAAACAAAAAGATACATGGGAGCAAAAGTTAGTAATGGGAAGTCTGCCATAGAAAGGGGGGGGGGGAAGTACTCAATAATACCTTGTTTCAAAGGTTTAGAAATACAGTCAACAGGCACAATAATACATGTAAAAATAGAAATATACATTGCATAGGGACAGCATAATTCGAATGTCTGAGTGTTTCCCTTTCAGAAAAGGGAAAATTTTCACTATCATATGAATAAGTGACCCAGACATGTTCTCTGCATACAATAGCTTCTGCAGTGTTTCAACATTCTTCAGTCTTTGATGATGAGGCCTATATATTTAGGTAACGTATAGGATAAAGTATAGCATTTCCAGAGAAACACATAGGAATTCAAAACAAATACAACCCTGCCACTGATTCTGCAGTAGGAGAGAATTCTTAAAAGGAAGCTCTGCTTGGAAGACAAGGGTCTTTCCAGCACTATGAATATTTAAGATGACAATATGGGTTGAAAGAAAAGAGATGACATTTCTGTTGAGGGGATCCACATGCACATTATGCAGCAAGAAGAGTCACAGAATTTTAACTGCTGACATACAGAGGTTCGGGTTTGTGGTTCAGGTACGGGAACAGGGATACTGCTTCTAGGGGATCTGCAGCAATATCTGAGGCATGATTCATAAGGTATGCTGCAAAACAGTGCATGCTGCAGGAATCTGAGAGATTGAAGTGCAACACATGGATCTGCAAAGAAAAAGCTGTTCAGAGCAGTCTTTTCTGACCCTTTTCTGTTTCTTAAAACCTGCTAAGAGTGAGGACACTTGAATTACGGAACATAGCATAAAGCTACTTTTAGTCCTGATGTTACATTTTTCCATAGCTTATGATACACCCAAAGGGTATTAGATCTTTTAGATACAACATGAGAAATTTGTATTGGGTAGCTTGGTTTACTGTGCAGCCTAACTTCTTTTGAAACTGCCCTGCTATTTATTTCCATAGGTGTGACTTTGTATTTGGTTGTACCTGCATGGTCCCATTTAGGACGTGTAAGTCAGAGCACAACTGGGCCATTCTTAGCCACCCACCCTGGCTGCCTGAGTCGTTTATCCATGAGCTCTTGAACCAACACTGTTTACTTTATTTTAGTTAAAGTGTTGGGCTTTGCCTTAAAAATGCAGTGATAACTGGACATTAATTTTCCACAGATTTTCTTGGGAACAAGAAGACATAGCCAGAGACCATCTCTGTGTATATTTTGGATTGCAACCTTGTTTGCACATCCTGAATGCATCAATACCTGAAATATGTAGCCAAGCACTGACTTTCATTGTAGCAATTATCTTTACCATAATAAAGTCTGAAGTTACTAGTTTCCCAAATAAGTTTGGGGTTTTTTTCCTTTGTTTTAGTTTGGTTGTTGTTGTTGAGTGGGGTTTTTTTGTCAGATTTTTAGGATTTTTAGGACCTCTAATAATGGTTTAGTACATGGCTCCAAGTTATATGTCTGATCTGAATTTTCTCATAATAGCAACATAATTTTCTTTTCCCAAATTATGAGCAGATACTGAAAGAAAAAGTTACTTTGTTCTTTAGCCTTGACTGCTGTGCAGGAGGTCCTCACTGGTAAACTCAGTTTAAGCTTATTTCTATTATGCTGATCTACATGCAGTTACTTTCCTGTGCAGATGAGAATTTAATAACTTTATTCAATGCTCCATTTCCTCATGTATTACTCAATTCCTACTGGGCTAAAACTTCTGCCAGGTGAAGGTCCTTTATTATTTACAGGCACTAAGGGAGCCTATATTTTTTACTTCATTAAGAATGTCTTCTCACTATCCCCAAAGAAATTTCCTTCTGGACATAATTCCTCTGGAAATGGAGAAATAATTGAGATGTGACTTGACACACTGTTGCCTTCTATCTCATAGCTCATAATAGAGTGGGTTTTTTTCTTCCACATCTGCTTTCTGGAATGGGAAGTTGCCCTCTATGTCTAACCTTTCTGCTGGAATCACCAGAGTGGAAATGTTTGAAAAAATTAAAACCCTTTGACAAATATAATGAGAACTAGGATAAAACCTAAAAGTAGGAACTACTGTTGGGCTAAGAATTGTTCAGACTAGTAGCAGAATAATACAAGGCAAATTTAAAAGAAGTTGAACCGAAAATTTTCACAAAGCAAATTATGCAAATTGAAAATTGACTGAATGTCCTGTTTTCCATTCACAAAATAACCCTCAAAGAATCAAAACTGCAGTGAACAGTGGTCTATTCTTAATCTGATGGCCACAATAGGGTACCTTTTTTAAGTTGTAAATTAGTGTAACAGTTCCACAGGCATTTCTCTGAGTGACATTAATATTTTTTTTTCAAGTCACAAAAACTCATTGTCAAAATTCTGGTACAGCACCTTCTCTGGCATGTCTCCTCCAGGGCCGCACAGGTTGCCAAGTGAAGGCAACATGCACCTTTCCATGCATTTCTGCATGATGGTTTCCCTTCATTGGTGGGGATAATAATCTGTGGTTCTCTGACAACTGAATTATTCTAAACCTTTTGGTGCATTAGCCAAAAATAGCATACTGAGAACACCTGAGCACAACATACTTTCAGCTACATTATGAGCCTGCAAATAGCGTTGAAGTCATTTGTATTCTTAACCAGTCCTTAGGTGTCAGAACCAGGCCTGAAAGCAAAGGTTTCATCTGAGCATGTAAGGCAACTGGCTATAAAGTCTGGTGCTGAACACCAGCATGGGGGCATGCCAAAAAAAGAAGATAAAGAAGGATCACTTGACTGGAGGCTTCCCTGTCATGTGTAATTAATTCTAAGGGGAAAGCTCCTATCTGTGGGTTTGGCTCAATCTAGCCCCAGCATAACTTTGATAAACAAAGACCAATACTTGTGTTTAAAAGTACAAAATAAAAATTAATCGATCTAATTGAGTATACAAATTGCAATGATCTCCCGTGTTTGTAGATGGAATGGACTCTGCTGCAGTGGTGTGTCTGAGGGGTCCCAAAAGCACTAGTGTTTCTGCATATTTTAGAGAAATCTGTCAAACATATGTTCAGATATTGGCAGCAGTGGCAAAAGCAGAGAGACTCAACAGTTTCTGTTATTGAAATAGTTAGATTCTATCTCTGTCTACAGAGATCCAACAGACGCTCAACCAGAAGCTGTTCAACTTTTGGATCACTCGGCGATGCGTGACACGATAAAATCGCCACCACCCCTGTTGCGAGAGGGCCCGTCCACTTGTGACGCACCGACGCACGGCCCCAGGTGCTACCCGGAAAGGCGAAGGACGGCAACACCTCTCCGGGATCTCCCCTGAGGTGGGTCGCGGGGACGGGCGCTGGCTCCGCTGCGCACACGTGCGGCGGCCGACAGGCCCCGCCTCATCGCCGTGGCCGCACTACCGGTCACCTCCCGGCCCGGCAGCACCCGCTGAGCACGGGAAGAGCAACCGCCGGGCGTGGCAGGCAGCGAGGGTAGCCGGCACTGCTATCCGTGTCGCTAGCCTGAAGCGCACCACCTCTCCGTTCCCTGGGTTCACGGTAATGGTCCGGCCAGGGCCCCACGCATGTCCTTCCTGTGCGGATCCGAAAGCGACCCGGCAGGGCACTGCGTAGGAGCGGTGCAAGGCACTCTGCGGTGCTGCAGGGGTGCTGTGTGCAGGCGGCTCGGAGCGCGCGGGGCCCAGATGCGCGTACCCACGAGCCTGTGCGAGGCACGCCCGCTACCCGCTTAGGGCTGCTGGCTCTTTAAATACTGGCGGGCGGCCCGTGCTGCCGCTGGCTGGGAGACCCCGCGCCTCCAGTGAGAGGTGAAACCAAGATGGCGGCCGCGCAGTGACTGAGGCGGAGCCGGAGGGAACCGGGCTGGACAGGCCGCGCCGTACCGGCCGCACTGTACCGTGCTGTTGCCGCTCGTCCCCTCCACAGGGCAGAGCACCTCTCTGCCGGCCGGTCTGCTGAGTGCTGAGAGCGCAGCCACGTCGCAGGGAGCACCAAGGAGTCGGGACTGAGCCGCCGCAGCACCGGGAGGAAGAGGAGGAGGAGGAGGAGGAAGAAGAATATGGCGGCGGAGTCGGGCTGGGAGTGAAGCTGTCGCCGAGGACGGCAGCCCATAGGGGAGACGGGGCGCTGAGCCCTCCTGCCACCTTCATCCCGCCCTGGGACAGGCAGTGCCCGCAGGCTCCAGCCAGCCCCGGCGGGAAGGAAAGCAGCTTCTTGAAGCCCCGCGCTGACGGACGGCGAGCGAGGGGCTTCGGGCCTGGGCAGCTGCTGCACAATAGAGCCGAGGTCCAGGCCAGGGCGAACGGCCCCTCTCAGCCTGCCTTTCAGCGGCTCTTTTACCTCGGCCTCGCCAGGCTCACGCCTGCTTCCTTTGCCGGCGTCCCGACCTCCAGGGTCGCCTGTTGTGTCGCCCTGGGCCGGCTACCCCTTGTTGCCCGTGCCATCTGCTGCCCGCCGCTGCGTCTACTCCCGTGGATCTACTTCTGCGGGATCCCTTCTTCACTGCCTTTCCTGCCTGCCCTTCACCCTGCAAAGAGTCTGTCTCCGCTCTGCGGCTCTCCCCAGCGTAGGCTTACTCGCCTTTTCTGCAGCGCCTGCTTGTGCCTGGAGCAGCTCCCCTCTCTTATCTTCACCTCTTTTCTTGTTCCCCTTTCTCCCCTGCGCCCCTCAGTCCTGTTACCCTCGATAATGAAGATCCCGTTGGAGCACTGAAGTAAGGAGAGCTTGCTTTGCGTGCCCGTGTGGGGTTGCTACCTTCTTTCCCGCTCCCCTCCTTTGAGGGGGGCCTGGCCCCCGACCGGACTCCTGCTCCAGCAATTGAAAGCCAGAGTGGTGGCTGTGGTGTGGCAGGCAGCAGGATGACTGACACCCGGCGGAGGGTGAAGGTTTACACGCTAAATGAGGACCGCCAGTGGGATGATCGAGGCACAGGACATGTGTCCTCTTGCTACGTGGAGAGGCTGAAGGGCATGTCCCTGCTAGTCAGGGCAGAGAGTGATGGTAAGTGTGTATGTTCGAAGGTACAATCTTTCCTTGTCCTACCCAAGAAAGGAACTGGGCTTTGGTTTGTTTCTCTTGTCTTAATGTTTTGCTGCGTAATTTAGGTGTGATTCCTAGAAGCAAGTAGGCACTAACTGCAGTTCATTAGTGTTAGTCCAAGTGAAAGAAATGGAAGATTGCCATCAAGTGCAGGCATAGTAGGCACTTGGTTCATAGTGAATACACAGCGTTGTGTACAAAACAAGTTCAGTTCTTACGGTAGATCTTGTATGGGTTTGGATATCTAGTGATCTCTCATTAGATGCCAAATGTGCTCCAGTTTCAAAGCTGATTATCCTGATACATCCATCTTTCCTTAGATGTTTCTGGAAACGATCACCTCGTGAAGGCAGTTGTTCAAAGCTTAGATCATGTTTTTTACTATAAATTTTTAAAAGGTCATTGGATGGCTGGTCCCTTCCCACTCCTTCCTTTTCCTTTCTTTGGTAGCAAGAGTAATGGAAGACATTCTAAAAGCTATCAACAGTTGTCAAAGTACAGTTGTTAGAGTAGTAAAGACAATCCAGTGAACAGAAAACAAATTCTCAGATTTCTTTTTCCTTCCTGCCCCCCTTTTTTTTTAAAATGGAATAGTAGTTCTCAGTCCTTCACCAGTTCTAGATCTTCCTGTAAATAATTTTAAAACAATGCTTTATCAACTTCCTTCACATTTTTCCAACAACATATGACAATAGTATAGGTTCAGTAATAATATCTACCCCTGTGGTTAAATGGGCTAGCCTTGATGATTGAGTTCCTGACTTCTATGATCAGAGCAGATTTAGAAATGTATGTTTTGCAGTATATCTAGCATGTACCATTTTGCTAGTAAAGTCTGTCAGTGCATGGCTTACTATTTCATTAGATATGTGGTTGCTGTATCTAGTGACTTGAAGTTGCAGCTTGTGACTGTCAACAGACCTACTTTTCTTTATTACATATGGTTAGTATGAAAAGCAACTTTAGAATCATTAATTCTTACTGGTTTAGAAAGTTCTGGCAAACTGTACAATGATCTCTACAGCAAAGATCATAAATTCATAGGGAGAAGTCAAACTTCTCTGAGCAGGATCTTGATAATTGAGCTGATAAGCACAGATCTCAGGGTTTTGTAGTTTCTCGATTAGACTTCAAAAAGTTAAACCGATACTTTTTTCTGAAGAATATTGATTTATGAAGTTTGGCTAACTTCATACTGTAAGAGAAAACATTCAAGATAAAAATAAGCTTCGTTTAATTTCAACATGAGAGGGGTAAAACAAGGTTGTCATTAAATTTTTAAGCTCATCTGTACACTTTACTGTAAATGCAGCCCTTTCTATCCTCATGGCCAATGTGCCCATGTTTAAAAACCCTCACGTCTTCTGTGCACTAGATTTCATTTTTAAAGTTCTCTTGTGAAAAGAAAACGAAGGATCTGTGGTTCATAACCTGCTTGTGAAGAAATAGCCCATTCAAACTAAAATCCCTTTATTAACTTTCAGTGAGATATGTGTGTTTAAGACTGATTAGACCCTGAATTAGGCAGTTGTTGCCAGTTTATTTTACATCAACGTCTTGTAAGAAGGAAAATATAAATTGGTGTCAGTGATCCAAAACCAACGATGAAGTAATTACTTTGCATGGCATAGCTAAAATACTCTAATCAAAGCAGAGCTGACTCAAACATAAAATTACACCTAATATACAGAAGTATGTTTAATAGGGTGCACACACTAGACTTTCTCAAGCAGTGTACATGTAATTCAAGGCTATCGAATAATATACAGCGCTTGAGTTCTTAATTTAGTAGGTAGTATCAGTCCTGGGTAAATGTGCACTCTATTAATAGGCTAGTTTTTCTAACTTGCTTGTGTAAACACCTCATAAAACCTGATTTATATTTTGTTTACTCCCAGTCAATTGTTTGAGAGTTGATTTTGAGGGCAAATTTTTCCACGTGAGCTAATGGCTTGGAAAAAGGTAATGGCGATCTTGTTGTTTAGGTACTATGCAGTTTGTGTGTACCTTTTTACCTATGTGAAGTAGTTAACTTGATTATTTTTTTCCCTAGTTATTCAAAAACATATGAGTACTAGGAACCTGACCTGTACATCATTTGCCTCCATACAAGGAGGCAAGTGGTGTATAGGTCTTCTGTTGTCTTTCTTTGTCAGCTCCTCCTCTTTCCACAATAAAACTTCTTCCTTCCTCCTTTTCTAAACCATCTTTTCCTAGTATTTGAGCAGAGATTCATCCTGTGCACCCTACAGACTTAACTCCAGGAAGCTGACTGAAAACCTCGGGATTTGCCTGAAACTGAGGGCTCTGTTTCCTGAGTGGAGGAAATTCCCACTCCTGTTAAAGGGCCAGTTTGGCTGTGCACAGAGCAACAGCGGAATTATCAGAGGTTTATTTGGCTGACCACGTGGGCTAGCACACAGTTCAGTCTTTTGATTGTGCAGCTGTGACTTGGTGTAGCTCTATAGCTGCTTTACAAGTGGTTGAGATTTTATAGCAGGGTCAGGGTGTTCAGATAAGAGAGCTACAATCAGTATGCCAAGTCCAAGGTAAGCTATCATCTGGAACTGGAGCAACAAGAACTGAATAAGATAGTAATTTTTTTAGGAGAGGTGTTTTTTAATGAGTACTTTGTTTTGGCTTTTTAACACCATCTTAAAAGAATTTAGAGCAGATGAGTAATTTGTGTTGCTATCTGATATATCTGGTGTTCTCAGGCACTAAACTTTCAAGAGTTATTGCAGGCAATTTGGAGTAATTGTAGTACAGAAATACAGTAAACTGCTTTCATATTGTGTATATTGTGCTTTGAAACAGGCAAATGTATTTTTTCCCACTTAAACAACTGTTCACTTCTTTACTTAAAACCCTAAGAAGTTGCTTTGTATGATTCCTAGTTGCAGTGTGTTCTACTTGACATAGTGATAGTGATCTTTTCTTGCAATCCCCTTCCACATGAGTTTCTGTGCATAGCCAAAAGCCTTTGCTTTCTTACCTGTTTTTCACGTGGTATTTTAGGCTGCTGTGGGCATGCTTCATGCTTAAAATCTCTGTTTCTTGATTGTCACTGCTCACTAGACATTTGTTTTTGTTCTGAGCCAAGATGACTGAAGAGACCTCTAAAATGAAATGTCTTACTGAGTTAATTTGAAGGCTTAAACTTTGAATTCAACCTTAGTAGTTATTAGTCTTGTTACTAAACTTTTTGACAAGCTGAAGTGAACTCCCCAAGTGTGGAGGCCATACTTGATAGTTGTCTTTTAGGATTTACCTAGTAATTTTTATTCGGAAGTTGTGGATTGCCACTTCTGAATTTGGTACGTTAATGACTTCTGCCATAGTGTAGGCATCCATATCCTCACTGCTTCTTTAAACTAGGTTGTTACTAACCCCATAATACTGATAGAGGGATAATAAGAATTTGGCCTAAGTGTGCATTACTTTACTCAAGGATTAATTTTATTTATGTATTCCTTGATTGTTCGGAATGCAACACAAAATTTTGTGGTTATGTCCTTTTCTTAGATTAAGATGGATGGGACCAAAAAAGGAGGTGGGGAGGATTTTTGTTTTTTTTTTTTTTCTCCTGGTTCTCCCTTCTCCTTAATATTTGGGTTTGGCCCTTCAGAAATGTGATAGACTGAGGCATAGTCTCTTGCAAGTCAAGAGCTTGTTCTTGGACCTTGGCTTAAGTTGTTCCCCAGATTTTCTGTGGCTGCAGAACTTAAACCTCTGTGTGCAAAACCAACCAACCAAAACAAACCACAAATAATTTAAAAAAAAAAAAAAAAAAAAAAAAAAGAACAGCTCCTGATCTGGAATATTCATTTAAACATTTTTATACAGGTTTGAAGAGTAATGTGTGACATTGTACCTTTTCTGGTTTTGAGAAAATATATATATATATCAACAATTTGATGGGAGAAAAGCAGATTCTGTATCAGCAGGTCTCTGTATGCACATATGTAAACAAGTCTGCAGATCTGTTTAAGACTACTGGATTAGGATGTTTGATGTTCTCTGATTATCTTTGAAAATAGCATTGTATTTCATCCCTTTTGAGCAAGTCTTTCCCTGTGTACTCGTATCTTTCACAGCATAGAATGAAAAAAACCTAGCTGGTGCTATTTTGTATTACAGGGGCACATAACTGAATCTGCAAATCAATGTTTTCTTTATTAGGTGGTTTCATATGTTGCTTTATGGCACCAATGTTTGGCAGTTATCTATACAAATTCATTCAATACTGTAACTTATTATCTAGATCTGCATCGTTTTGGAAGGTGTATCATAGCTTCTGTTAAGGTTAGTTTCCAGCTTTTTCTTAACTTTGAATAGAGTCATTGAGTCAGTGAAGGTGAAATTTTGTTGGTGTATTTTTAGTGGATAGTCAACATATTCTAGGGTTGTAATAAGGGAAAAATACCGACATGGGAAGTAATTGCTTACGAGAAATGCAAGAGTAAGCATCTTGAACAGTACTGGGGAATTAATAGTGATAGTGACTTTAAATGGAGAACAACTTTATTTGCTGTATGTTACATTTTTGTAAATTTTTTTTAAAGGTATGTATTTGTGTTACAGACATCTGTTACTGCTGCTTAGTTCACAGAAGCAAATGAGGGACCTAAGATTGCCTTATACCAGGAAGGGGCCAGATCATGTAGAACTACTGTATGAAAGTAAAGTTGCTGAAATGTCTAGTCGAACAGTCACTAGTTTTGAGTTGTTGAACCCTTTCTGGGGAATATGTTGCACAAAGAGAGATCCCATTCTCCAGAAAGATGGATCTGGGGAAGTTCTAGGTTATACAGCATGGTTAATGCTTTTGTACGTTTCTGTCTCCAAATTCATATTTGTCTAAATACTGTCTATATGGTGAGGAGTAAGTTAAAGCCTGTGGCAGTGATTAACAAGTCAAACCTTATAAGGCTTGACCTGCCTTTGCTGCAAGCATCTGGTTTAGTAGAGAAGGAGAAATGCTCTTTTGTGCTAAATCTAGTAAGGAGGTCATTCCCTAGTGTCTCCATATAGCCTGGAAGATGAAAAGTTTGCCTTGAAGATGAAAAGTCTGCATTCAGCTGTCTTCAACATTTTTTTAGTAGCATTTTGTCAAATACAATGTTCAAGTTAGGTATGATATTAATGCTAATTTTAGAAGTTCTGTATCTGTAGATCTGTGTTTAGTAGTTAAAATACAATGTTGTTATTAATTGCTTTTAAATCTGAGAAGATTGACTCATATTTGCTATTAAATACTTCTAGACACTGAAGACTTTGTAGAAATTTGTCAACCAAATTATTAGCATGAAATAATATTCTGAAAGTTAACATTATTGAAACTGAAAGTAAGACTGAAATGAAATGCTGCTTGTAACTAGTGATTGTAAGGTAAAAGGAAATGCTATTTTGAAATGTTTACTAAGCAAACACAAAATTCAGAGCTCAAGACTATGACCTAAGTGCTACAGTGTATTAGACTGGCTCTCATCTTGGATGGTTTCCTTCTCTGTCCTGCTGTATTTTTATTTTTTCTGTAGTTATGTTGCCCCACTTAAGCTGCTTTGTTAACAGAACTGATGTGGGCTAGAAAATTTGGGAAATCCTCTAAAGAAGAAAAGATACCGTATGTAGCTTGGGAGGAATATTGCTATTTAGTTGTGTTGTTTTCCCTCAAGGGCCCTTTAGTTCAGTTTTGTTGTTGGATTGTGACTTAGTTTATAAACAGCTCTTACAGCACAGTAGCTTCTCAAGCTGACTTCATTAAGTGAAGGCTGCTTCTTGTATAACAACAGACTTAGGAAGAAGCAGCCATCATAAGTGAATTACTTTGATTAAAAAGAGCTGAATTAATTGTACCTGATTATCACATACATAGTAAGCTAATTAATATAAAAATATGTGGCAAAGTTTCAAAATTAATGAAATAATAATCTTTCTTACCCCACCTAGAGTACGGTTACTAGCTCCAGAGTCATCAGACCAGAAAAGGCATGGACCTGGTGGAGCGAGTCCAAGGAAGGGCCACTAAAAGGGTAGAAGGATGGAACAACTACTCTATGAAGAGAGGCTGAAAGTGAAAGTTTGGGGGTTGTTCAGCCTGGAGAATGCTTTAGGGCAGCCTTAGTGTGGTCTTCCAGTATTTAAATGGCCTTGTAGGAAAGATAGGGACCATCTTTTTAGCAGGGCCTGTAGCAATAGGACAGGGGGTAACAGTTTTAAACTAACAGTGTTACACTTCTTAGACTAAATATTTAGATTACATATAAGGGAAAAAGCTTTTACAATGAGGGTGGTGAAACACTGACACAGGTTGCCCAGAGAGGTGTTAGATGCCAGGTCAGGTTGGGCAGGGCTCTGAGCACCCTGATCTAGGTGAAGATGTCCCAGCTTACTACAGGCATTTTAGCTTAGATGACCCAAACTACTCTATGATCTTATATTAATCAGTAACAGTTCTTCAGGAAAGGAGTGTGGTTTTCTTTAACTGTAACCGTAACCTACAACATCAACAATGATGATGCAAGAGCACTGGGTTAGGATATTCTTTTGCTTTGACTTTTGTAACTGATACACTCTTCAGATAGTGAAAACTAGTTAGTTGTTGGTTTTGCTGTGAGATTCAGAAGTGCAATTTTCGATTCAAAGTATCTTTTCCAAATCCAAGTAATATGTGTTCTTGTCTTCAGGTTCTCAGGCTTCCTATTTGTGGTTGAAGTACTTTAATTTTTCTTTAGTGTAAATGTTGTGAAGATATTTGGCAAATATTCTGGTAATATAAACGTAAGACTGCCTTAGAACTGTGACAGTGAAACTGAGAAATTGTGACTTCTTAAAGTTGGTCTTTCCTTAATAAGTTAAAGCAGATAAATGAGTGGAGAAATGCCTCTCTGTGGTGCCTGTGGCTGTATGTTTTAATAACAGGACTGACTGTAAAAGTTAATATTGGTACTTCTTCATGTGTGTTGAATGAAGTGCTGCAGGTGTGTAAATACTAAGTTATGGCTGTAAAGAGTCCCTTATCGGATGGCATTTCTGCCTCAAGATGGGTGACAAAAGTGATAGGACCAAAAATAACAGTAGCTTTCAGGATTGTTTTCACCTAAATCAGCCCTGTGAACCATTTAAATGTGACACGTGTTAACTTTAATGCTTAGGCAAAAGGGTGAGCAAGGAAGAATGGGAATTGGTGCTCTATGTCTTAAATCAGTGTAAGCTGCTGTGAAACTACTGTTGAAGTTTACCACATCTGAAGTTTTTTGGTATTGACAGTCATAATGGCTGCTACTGTAAGCAAGTTTCTAGATACACTTTCCAGCAAACTAATATAAGTGTTTTACCTGAACTTTAAGAACATGTGCCACATGACCAGCAAATTTCATCCAGAACAACTGTAGGTGCCATACAGAATTCAGCTGTGGTGCTTTTTGTGTGTTGATGTTTTTTGCAGACGTTATCTCTCAAAAAAACTGTGGAAAAGTTGTTACTGAGACAAGAAAGGTGTTAAAAAATGCCATGTTCTTAAAGCACTTGCATGTTCTGTACTATGTGAACAACATATTTGAGGGAAAAATTAAATACAAAGCCACAGTAAAGTATGGGTTTAACAGGCTTACTGTTAGGAGAAAAGGTATAAATACCTACTTGAGGAAAGAGTAATCAAAAAATTAATGTCAATAGTAAAATTGCAGTACATGTGTAAATAAATGGAACTTTATTTTCTAGGCTCTCTTCTTTTGGAGTCCAAAATTAACCCGAACACTGCATACCAGAAGCAACAGGTAAACATTATGGCTTTTTTAATGCTTAATGGCAAGTTCTTAAAATTGAACAATACAGTAAGTTGTGTGGATTTTTTGCCTCTGTTGCAAGTTACATTGTATGTTCTTGTACTAAAAATAGGCGAAGTAGTTATCAACACTTTTGTGCTTGTTGTCATACATGTTATTTCTCTGCGTGTTTTCTGAAATTACATAGAAAGCCTGTGCTCTGTTTCACACCAAAAACTGCTTTGGATCAGATGGGCAAAGCATAGTTGTGAAAAATCAAAGTATCTGAGGTTCATGAGGATTATAGTACCTGAAACTTAATATCATCTGGCTTTTTTCTTCTTTATATTTCAGACACTACAACTTTCAATGTATTTTATTTAAGAGAAGACTAGAAGGCTTTAAAGCTATTTGCATGTTTACCTTTGTTTGGCATGTACTTGGAAGATGGATATGGGTTACTACTGCTTCAAAGCACTCTGTATACATAAAAGCAGCTTCTCACCTCTAGTTTGCACCTTGCTTCAATTATTTAAGCCATACATTGTGAATCCCTAAAGAACGCTACTGAGATGGGTGAGAAGTGAACTGTAGACCTTCCTCTCTTTTTTTAATGTTCTTATCTCATGGATGCTGAGAATTACCCATAGAGGTTTAGAAATGCTGAACCACTTTGTTCTTTGTTACCTATCTGGTCAGCTCAGACTTCCTAAAATACCTTCAGGTACAGTTGATATATGAAACTACTACAGCTAAAGACTGAGAAGTGTTTTATTGAAGGTATAGACAATACTGTAGTTTTGCACACAGCAGTCTCAGTAGTTTTGTGTTTGCAACTGTTTGTAGGATTGTATGTTGAACTGAATTGAGAGAACCAGTCTGGATTTAAAAGACCCCTCCTTGGGAAAGTTCTCAATGTAATTCCTTGTCACTATATAAACAGTCTATAGCAAATAACTGGTAAGGCCAGTGTCGGATGGAAAATCAATTGCAGGGAGTAAGAAAAGACACACCCAGCAAAAATGCTAAGCAAGCTAACTCCTCCTCGTAATCCTGACTAGCTTGAGGTCATGGTTCTCTTATACTGTAACGCAAGCTTTAGGGCTCCTAAAATTACGTTGAATATTTCACAGCTCAATGGCATAAAGTGCTGAAACTTGCTTTGTTGGCTTAAGAATTAAAAAAAAAAACAGTGCAGGGTCAGTAGACTTTATGTGAGATCAAACATGAAGCCTACTTTTAAAGTAAGCATTAAAGTCTAAGATCAGTGCAAACGACATGTGCTTGTCAGTGCAACAGCATTCTGTATCTGTGCTCATTGCTACTCCAAGTCTGATGTGTACTGTAATCTAGCAGTGCACAGATCAATACTGGTGACTGAAAACATGCTTAGAGACATAAAAGTATTAGACAGCCTGTCCTGTTACAACAGCACTGTGTTTTCTGGGCTGGAGAAGGAAAAGTGCTGGTTTTAAAGTTTTCAAATGCTGCATAGATAGAAGTCTGTATTTGTAAGTGGATTGTTCATACTTAAGCAAAGCAGTGTCTAATATAGGCTTAATGTAGAACTCCACTCTGAGCTGTAGAAATATTGGATCTTCCTTGCTGTTCATATTAATCCTGCTTTGTACCATGTTATCTTTCAGGTGAGCCTACTTATTCTTTCCCTTGGTAAAAGAAATTTTAAACCTGATTCCATATAAACAAAGCTTGTGGCTAGGCAGCTGAAAGGAAGAGTTGCTTCATTCCAGCTCTGCTTGTTGCACTCTGAACTGCCTTAACTCACAGAACCATAAGAAAATCAAGTTAGTGCTCAAAAATCTCTCAAAAGAGTTAGTACTCTTCAGCTACTGGTAACTCTTGTCAGCAGAAGTTTCAAGCCTCTTCACACAAGATCCATTTGTAGAACTGTAGGGAGAAAGAGCAAGATACTTCTTTTTTTGGCTGCAGAATGCTATTTAGGTTGCCTCAGCTACTAGTGAAATTGGAGCCTGAGTTAGATAGAATAGCAGACTTGAGTTTGCCTGCAATTGTCAGTTGCACTCCTAACATTCCAAGAAAAATCCAGAAATGTAATACTTAAAAAATCAAAGTACTTTTCCATTGTTAGGGTCTTATCATTCTTCTAGCTCAAAAGTTTATGATGAGGGAGGACCTCCACTTCTTTTTGAAGGGACATGTGAGAGTAGAAATGTCAGAACATTTTACTGTGATATACTTGGCGTGTGGGTTGCTGGTGCTTCAGATATCTAATGGAGGAAGTGGATGAGTTATGACTTATGTCTAGGCAAATGTGAAGCTTGGAAGAAGAAAAAAATCTTTTATTGGACCAACTAACCTAATTTATGAATGGAAGGAAGGAGAAATGTGTGGTACTGAATCTCCTGGGGAGTCTTACTGGCCAATTGATTTGTTCGTCAGCAAGTCCATAGATACCTTTTGTGATAAACAATGAACTTGCTCATCTGGTGAAAGAACTTTCTACCTGTGTTGAACTGCTAGTGCAAGTATGCAACAGATTGTTTCAGTAACTGTTGATATAACACTTTGTATATACATATGGGTATTTTAATGACTGCAACAGCCTAAATTATTATTTGTCAAGATAACAGTGCAAAGACATGTATGTATTTGCCTTGCTGCCTCTGTTCTCTTGGCATGTAAAATATCCACATAACCCATGAAGAAAACCCAAATCAACAGAAAACCCACAACAAAATGATAGAAGGCATACCCTGTAAACCAGACTTTCAGGTAAAATTTTGTTAAATTGTTTGCTTTCAATTTCTTAGGGCTCAGGATTGAAAGCAATGAGTTTTTTATGTCATATCTCTGTGTGCATGTAAATACTGTTCTAATTGGTAGATAGCAACTGTCTGCTTTCCTCTTTGGAGAGGAAGCATTTTTTTTTTATTTTTTTTTTTTTTCATACATCAACATGGTCCTGAGATGCTTCAGTTTGGACAGTCTGAGTCCCTGGTCTTTGAAATCACTCCTTAAAGCATGAACACAGGCAGTCTTTTAACTTCCTTTTCAATAGTCATATAAACTAGATCAGTTTTTCTGTCACAATGAGAAGATGTTTTCTGCTATGCATTTAAAGTGAAAGATGTGTATATATCTTACTCTGTAACACAGAATTGCTATCAGTGGTAGTTTTTGGGTGCTCTGGACCATGTACTTCTTGGCAAACTCACCGTTATCTATTACTAGAACAAGAATAAGGGAACATTTAAGGAGAACAGCCTAGAAAGAAAACAACTTTGTGGCTCAGAAAAAGCACTCGTATTTCTTACGTTAAGATACAATTTGTAGATGGAAGATTTCCTCTGCAAAGGCAAAATGTACAGCAATATAGCCACTCAGCCTCTGGATTTATATTCTTATTTAGGGTTCAAAGTTAAGTTTCATTAGTATTTTTGTTTCAAAATTTTACAGTAATGATCCTATAACTTTGGTAGTAAATATACAGGATTTAATTAATCCTGTATATGACACAATTCCAAAATGCTAGTGACAGAGGTGCTATTCTTAAACAAGTGATCTTTATTCAGTAAATGAGTAATTGCACTAGTATTTTAGGACAACACACCTCTTCCTGTGCAACCTTAAAGGAGAAATAAATGCTACATATATAGAGTTTGTCTGGGGAGAAAGCTGATGGAGTGTGTCATCCGATACATACTTTTCAATATATGTTGCTGTATAGGGGTCAGGGTAGGGATAAGGTAACGGTCTGTGCAACAAGAGTCAAGCACAAGCAGAGCATGTAGAAGGCCAAAGGTGAGAGATTTATTCCAGCACACAACTCGTATATTGTGTATATTGTTAGTGTGGCTGCCTTCAATTGGTTAATGAACTTTTCTCAAGATTCTCATGGGTCAGCAATAGCATTGCTATAGTTACTTGTTAAGCTAGTCCAGGTGGCCTCCCATCTTATCTTGCGGTTTCTCATTCCCACTCAGTCTGTCCAGGGAATTTCCAGATTCTCATGGGAGCACAGTGATGTTTTCTCACCAGAGCTCTTCCCAGGGTTCACAGATACATCACATTCCCCCACAAATATATTGTGGCAATGCTTTAGCAATAGAACAGTAACCACTTAACTCCATTGTACCTACTCCATGCACATCCTGTAAGTCAGTCATGAAGTATATATTGCACCTGCTTTCTTTGCCTGGAACATGGAAGACTTGACTTGCTCAACAGCTTCCAGCTAGAAATTCAGTGTCCTGTGTCCCCTGCTTTTTAGTCTCTTTTTCAATTCTTCACGAGGATACAAAGTTAAAATGAACCTGGAGTACCATCTGCTAGCTGTGTTGCGCAGAGCTGACTGTCCTTGAGTAATGGAGAGGAAACTTAAAGCTAAATTTCTAAAAGATCCAGAAGGATACTGGAAGAATACTTGGAGAAGATGAACTGCTGTCAGGAAAAGCAAGCCAAGAGTGAAACTATAACAATAAAAGTTGTGCCTATTGTAGCTAAGATAGTATGGGAAAGGGTGTAGTTCTGTGGGGTGAGGAAGAAACAAGGGGAGTGATTGCTCTTGGTTTTGTGGTGGCTTATGCTTTTTAAATGATCACATGTTCCTTTCTTTTAATGTGTATTTTCCTATGTTTTTGTTTTGTGTGTTTTTTCCCTCTGCTGTTTCAGGGTATGGTCACTAGACCAGTGAGTTGAGTTTCTGTTGTAGAACTAATAAATTTATTTTATTCCACATGGTTCATGGCAGTGCAGCTATGAAATCACAAACTGAAAAGTCATTTATCATTGTGGAGCTTCCATATAGGGTAGAGTACATTCTGCCAAAGGACTGCCTTTGTGTAATTTCAGATTTTGGGATAACTTGTTAGTGCATACAGATACCCAGATGCAAGGTGAACATATGTGCAAATGCAGTATAAAAACTTCATATTACATTATTTGAGCAGATTTATTTCAATTTAAAGATTCTGAGGTAATGTGTGATGATGATAATAAATATTTAACTTAAACCTGGCTAGTGCCTGTAGTTTATTTTCATAAGCAGAAAGCTGCTTATGAACCTATACTTTTGATTGTAAATAATTAGCTAGCAAGATGCTGAAAGATGGCTTGGCGTGTCCAGGCAAGCATCTGTAGCTAAACCATGGCTTAGATAAGGCAGACTAGCAATCAGGCAGCCCCAAAAGGGGCGGAAGTAATCCATCTGCATCAAACTTGTAGGGAGGGCCAAGAAATTATCATAGGCCAAAATCACTTGAGGACTAGCAGGAAAAGATACATTTGCATTTTAAGACAGAGAATCTGTGGAAGAAGTGTCGAATTTGGGGGATCATTACTTCTTGAGGGTAGCCTAAGACTCACTGAGATGCTAAGAAAACATTTTAGAGCTACAGAGAGGACTATTATACTCTTTTGATATGAACACCAGTAAGAGGGCATCGTAAAACTAAGAGTTTTCTTAATTTTATCACATTCATAAAATCTTAAATCAATTCTACAGCAGAATAAAATCTGGAGTACTAGTCGCTCTGAAATTCGTTGTGAAAGCCCAGGGCTCACCTTGGAGATGGTCTGAGTGCTATATAACACACCTGCTGATCAGCTTGCTAATTGTTAAATAAAGTTGATGTCTAATAAAAGTGTGACTTCTGCTGAGTGTTACGGTGAGAGCTTGAGATTGCTTAATGAAAAGGATGTTGAATAAACACAATGTGTTTTGGAATTTATTTCAAAAAGTGGGGAAAAATTATAGGGTAGATAATAAGCTCTGTCCCATCTAAGTGCAGTTGTTCCTGCTTCCTGGATTAAAGTATTACAATAGAATTTTTGAAGGTTAGCTTCCTAGGAATGAAGTCTCAAATAGAGTTGTAGCACACAGTAGTGCTTCCCTGAAAACCTCTCAGCTAGCCACAGCTTGCTCCATGTGGACTTGATATAGCCAACAAGCAGTGGAGAAATCCCTGATTGTATTCTGAAGTTTTGCCTCAGGCTGTATCTTTGTAAGAATAAGCATGCATAAAGTTAATCTCTCTTGGTAGAAATAATAAATACCTCTACAGGAGCACTGAATACATAGGTCTTCTAAAAATAGGCCATGCTCAGAATTCTAGTGTAAAATTAAGAATACTTAATTAATCTGAGTAGTCATAATGACCAATGATATGAAAAATGCCAAATTTATATGAAGTGTCTTAGGCAGGCAGCAAATTTTGTATGGGCTTGGGCAGAGATGAGACATCCAACTGGTGCTATTGTCGAGTGAAGAAGCAAATTCTACATAAGAGTTTCCTGGTTATCATCAGAAGATTGTGAACTCTACATAAGTAGTTTCCTGATTGTCATACTATTTAAAAAAGATCTTGCCAAGAACTCTAGTTTGTCTTGAAAAATGTGAGGAGCTGGAATGCTGGGTTTCTTGCAGAGCACTCAGTACAAAAGTCTTCAATGACTTATCCATACTTCAATGATTTATCCATACTTACGACTTAGTTCATACCGTGTAGCTGTACTTCGATATTGCAGTTTCGCATTTTGTGTTCCAAAAGCAAGCTAGCTAAGAACAAATTTTAGTCATCCCATGCAAACCCATGTCTATAGGTTGACATTTGTATGTAATAATAATTTAAAAAAAAAAAAAAAAAAATAAGGACATGATTAAACAGCCAGAAATGGTCTCATGAATCATGTAAGATTAAGTATTTTTACTCAGAGGGGTAAAGTGTAAGAAAAGTCCATCTCTTTAGCTCTCTAACCAATAGCTACTATTACTAGGCATACTTATTCACATTCCCATTTTCTCCTGGAATGGAGGAGGCAGCCTTCAGAAATTTCTGTTTCTGTTACAGATGTGTTAGAAATAGTGCTTTGCATTTGGAAGCAACAGGTAGTCCTATCCTGTAGCTGAGAGATCAAGTAGTGCATTTAGATTGCACCAAGATCAATCATATAGATTCCTTTAAGTACAACAAGCAGAAACTAGACTTTCATTTATGGTTTTTAGCTGCATGTAAAATATTCTGCAGTCACTTCTCCCCAGATGTATAATTCTTGTGCTGCTCTTCCTTTGGATGATTATGAGCTTTGTAGGATTAAGAGAATTAAATTACGTTAGTAACTGTCAGCATTTAACAGTGAATTTAAACTTCGAGTGAACTGTGTATTATGCAACATAGTGAAATTCATTTCTCACTTTGTTTCATGTTCTCTTTTTAAAAGTCCTTTGCGACAGGAAAGTATGTACAAATACGCTCTTACTAAGGATCTAGAGTAGCAATTGATGGATTTTTGTTGAGGCACTGATACTAATCTATAATTTTAAATCCTTGTATGATAAAACAACAGATAACAAATCATTTAAAATTGTTAATGTTGGCAGTTGGAAGACACTTCTCTCATATTAATAGAACACACTGAATGATTATTCTGCTCATATGATTTCAGCAGGTTTTTTTGCTTTCTAAAGACTAAGCAAAAGAAAAAAATCAGAATATGTGGAAGTAAGCAAAACACAATCATAACTTCCATTTTTGATAGTAGATGATTCTGTTTAACAAGAACATTGCTATACTATGGGCAAATACACACTGTACATCTGTGACTATAGATTTCAAAAGCAGTTTTACCTTTGTGCTCTCCCTTTTCTTTTCTCTCTGCTTCACTCTACCCCTCCTCTTCCCAGAGGAACAAAACAGACATACCTGTCTTGGTCCAGTGCTGCATTTTATTTAGAGACCTAGAGCTTTTGTTTATTTAACTGACCTTATTTATGTTCTTTTAGTTATTTTCCTATTTGTTAGTCATGTTCTTCACAAGGAAGAAAATGTGTTTTGTTCTTTTGAGAAGGGCTTCCTTAGAAATCTAACCATTTTTGCTTAAAAGGAAATTTAGCAAGATAGAAACATTGCAAGGTTTAGTGTTAGGGTTGTTTATATTTTTAAATGAAAAAAGCATTATGCAGTGGGAAGCTGATGGAAGTTGCCTTGAAAACTACTACAGTATAAATACTAATAGCAGAGATTGATGTATTAGATTGTGACCCTGATACATATGGTGAATGATGCAGTAAGGTACATACTGCTTTTAAAAGATAGTACGAAGAACCTCTTAGTTTCTTTTCTTTTGGACTTTCCCTTTAAATTTTTGTAAACTGTTATTTTTCTTACTCTATAGGAGTCAGCAGTACTAGTTGCTGTCAATCTGTTATTACCAGAGTATTTGCACTGATTCATGGAGAATAAACTATTAATTGTGACTTTCTTCTTCCTTTTGTATTTTGGAGGTGGTCTTCCTAAATCCTTTTCTTCTGTGTACCACCTCTTCCTCAACCCTTTGGAAAAGGAAAAGGTAAACTATTTACCGTTTGCAAGGTAAAGCCATTAATGCCTCTGAAGCAGTATAGCTGCTCTGGTAATAGCAAATTGATGATGTTGTATTGCTTGACTGAATCCTAATAGAGCTAGTTGATTGTGCTATTTAAATTACAGTCCAGTTTAAGGAGTCTTCTAGTAAGTGCATAGCAGAATCTGAATTTAAGATTTCTCTCCATCCTCAGTGTTCATTTTAATATTTGAAATAAATAAGCCTAATTCATAAACAGTCTTAAACTTCATAAATGTCTGACAACTTGTAGTGCTTTTTCAAGTATTTAAAATTAATTTCTTTAGCAATAATCACTATAAGCAAAGTCTAAACTTAATGAAGGAAAATACTCTTATTTTATAGTTCTCATGAAATATAAGTAGAACATTTCTCTTGGCCTAGTGACTAAAAGCATATTTTAGGTCTTAAATGAAATAATGCCATTTCATGGGGCTATGTATATTTAATGTGGCTGTATTTAAGCTAGTTGTTACAGGAAGACAAGACTTTAAGAATAAAACTGGATTCACTATGTAAATAATGCAGATAATCTTTTCTTCTTTTTTCATGCTTTGTTTTCTAATCTATTTTTACACTAACAGTTACTCAGTTGCTTCAAATACCTTACTGGTGTGTGATATTGCTGTTTGCAGCTTCAGCTTCCTCTTCCATATAGTGTTTTTGCAGGCTGTATGAGGGCTTGGATAAACTCTTGAACTATTCTAGTAAGGAGATGAAAGCTTAAATTTCAGTGTGTAAACATTGTAGGAAGTAAATTTCTAGAAGTCTACTTCCTAAAAACATCCTTTCTGGGTTATAGATTGGAATGAGTAATAACGGTGTGCCTGGTTCAGCCTGTTAAGAATGCATACTCCTAGGCAATTGATTTTCTGTTCTTTAAAGTTTGTACACATCTTGGGGCTACTTTATAAGCAGATCATCTGTGCTTTAGCACAGTATCTTCTGGGGCCTATTAAAACAAAACACACAAAAAATTGTAACACTGATGCTACAAAAGACATGCAGTTTTATGTGGTTCAGTTGTAGCAGGTATTAAAAATACAACCCAAAACTTAGGCGTTTGTTATTGTATTTTATCAGAGAACGGATTGAGGTAGATGTACATCACAGAATGGAAGGGACCTCCATGTCATAGATCAGTGTTTCTGAGATTTATAATGTTATGGCCACGTGAATTAAGAATGAAAACTTTCAGACTTCCTTGTTCTGGTTTATGCAGAAATGTCTTTAAATCCTGAGGATCTCAGAATATATAAAAATTGTACAAAGTATGATTGCATTTGTTTTTTGATACTGTTTTATCATAATTGGGTGTCAAGCTGCCATTATTTTAACATTTTACCATTTAAACACTATGCAGATTTGTAAACTCTAATATACATTACCTGAAGATACTTCTCCTCTTTTTAAAGGATACCTTGATTGTGTGGTCTGAAGCTGAAAACTATGATTTGGCACTTAGTTTTCAAGAAAAAGCAGGATGCGATGAAATATGGGAAAAAATATGTCAGGTAAGTTTGATAATATAAAATTGAGACTATGTCAGTTGTCTTGATGTGTTAACAATTTTCAGACTGTTCCAAGAGGTGAATCTGAACACAGTAGATGGAAAACAAAAATAGATCATCTTAGCCACCTCCTCCAGGCTTTTCATTTTGGAGTTTGAAAACTTTTTCCTTCCTCCAGAAATTTGACATAAACCTAAACTATGGTTTGTTTGGTTGTTGGGGTTACGTTGTTTGTGGGTTTGTTGTTTGGGGTTTTTTTGTGGGTGGGTTTGTTGTGTGGTGGGGAGTTTTTTTGTTTGGTTGGTTGGTTTGTTTTGTGTTTGGGGGTTTTTTTGTTTGGTTGAGTGTTGGGAGTTTTTTTGGCTTGGTGTTTTGGGCTTTTTGTTTGGGGATTTTTAGTTTGTTAGTTTGGTTTTGTGGATTTTGTTTTTATTTATTTATAGCATTTTCAGATCTTTTTGCTTGACAACTTTTTAGCGCTATTATCACCTAAGGAAGTTTAACATTTTCCTAACAGTTAATTTCATAATTGACTTTCTATAGATTGGACAGAAGCGAAAAGGTTACCTGTCCAAATTTTTATCTTAGAGTGAAAAATCTATGTGAGCTCTTAGTGAATTTTGTGATGTATTTTGCATGGATTTAACTGTATCTTATTCACATCTTTATTTCTATGTTTCTCATTCTTTCTCTTACCTCATTCTTTTGTTTCAGGTGAGGGGCATATTGAATTTCTCTGTTTTTCCTAGTAAATATGACAGTATGTTTCTCTTGACTGTCAGAGTACGAAAGATTGATCTGATAGTTGTAGGAAATAGCTCTATCCCCATATTACTACTTCAAAGCTATAATTCTTACAATTTAAAGAAATCCTATTTTAATATGTGCTAATAAACTCTTGATTTCTATGCTACATTAAATGTTTTCTGCACATTTTCTGTTCTTAACAAAGGTCTGTCTCTACACTCTGTTTTGAAGTTTCTTGTTTTCAGAAATAAAGCAAAAGAAATCTGGTTTCACAATTGCACATGTGTAGATACTTTCCTTTTTTTTTTTTTTATGAATGAGTCTTTTCAGTAGTTTACCACTTCTGTAAATAAGTACAGAAACTATACATAAGTACCAAAACATTTCCAGGAACCTTAGCAGTCAAAAGACCAAAAGTTTGGGACAGAGACAAAATGGGGGAAAGGGGAAATGGTATCCTTGGGGAACACTCAGATAAGAAGCCCAGCTTTGTCAGCTTCATGTGAAGATGTAATATTTTTATAAGAATCCAGTGTCTTTACATCTCGTTATGAGGCTGTGCTATTGTATTTGTGTCTAATGTACTTTAAAGATTATAAGCTTCCTCAGTCATTAAAGCTTCTTCTAAAAGAAAAACTTGCATGCCACTAATACTGGAAGTGATTACTGATATGTAAGTAGAACAGTTTCACAACATTCTAGATTTTATTTTATGTATTGCATGCTGTTATCCATGAAGAATTACTTCTCTATGTGTTTACTGATTCTTAAGATAAAGAGAACAGAACCTTCTAACATCTATGCAGTAGTGCCTTTCTGGATTTGACACATCAGACTCGAAGCAGATACTGCAATTATGATATCACTAAACACAGCTATTCTGCCAGCTCCAGATTTCCACTGCTCTTTTGTTAATGCTGCTTTGGGGTTTCCTGTTCTTAAGCTGGGATTCTGTGATGAGTATTTAGAAAGTGCACAGTAGCAGATTCTGACTTGTAGCTTTCCAGAACTGTAAATAATAACTAAATTAACAACACTGGTCTCTCTGTTCGAGGTAGCAGAAGCTTTGAAAAGCATTAAGAACAGTTAAATAGCCTATAGATAAGTGTTTATCACTGCATTTGACAATTTGCAGAAAATGAGGACTGGAAACAAACTGCTTAGTTCACTAGTTTAGTTTAAAAGTCATCATCCATACTAGTAATTTTTAATTCTTTTTTTCTTAATTTTAAGTACTCAGAAAATGTAGCTTTTTTTCATTTTTTTCTGCTTTTTATAGAAAATAAAGAGAAATACCTAATATAGAAGTGATTTTGTAAAGCCTTCTGTTTAAAGAAATCTTCTCATTATCTCTTACTTTCCAACCCAGCTGTACTCAATGTCAGACTTGCATTGCACTTGTATTTTGGCCATCCAAAGAAGAAGTGTGTTTTGCAATGGTAGCAGTATTCAGTAGCAGTAAACATTAAACTCCACTGTTTTGTTCACGTTTTTGTAGGTTCAAGGCAAAGACCCTTCCGTTGATATTACTCAGGACCTTGTTGATGAATCTGAGGAGGAACGGTTTGATGATATGTCATCACCAGGTCTAGAATTGCCCTCTTGTGAATTAAGTCGATTAGAAGAAATTGCAGAACTTGTGGCATCTTCGCTGCCTTCGCCATTACGTCGTGAAAAACTCGCACTTGCACTGGAAAATGAGGGCTATATTAAGAAGCTCTTAGAAATTTTTCATGTGTGTGAAGACTTGGAAAACATTGAAGGACTACACCACTTGTATGAAATTATCAAAGGAATTTTCCTTTTGAACAGAACTGCACTTTTTGAAGTCATGTTTTCTGAGGAATGTATAATGGACGTAATTGGATGCCTAGAATACGATCCGTCTTTATCACAGTCACGGAAACACAGGGAATTTCTTACTAAAACAGCAAAATTTAAAGAGGTGATTCCGATATCTGATCCAGAGCTGAAGCAAAAAATACATCAGACATACAGAGTACAGTATATTCAAGATATGGTTCTGCCCACTCCCTCAGTTTTTGAGGAAAATATGCTATCAACACTTCATTCTTTCATCTTTTTTAATAAAGTGGAAATAGTTGGTATGTTACAGGTAAGTTTCAGAATTTCATGTCTCTTTATTTGTGCTTGGACAGATAAAGTTGGGTAATTTTTCTTGTCAAGGTTGAGGTACATACGTGATTCTGCAAGTAATTTTGAAGTCTGACATAGCATGGATTTGAATACTGTTGAATGTACGTTCTCAAATTCCAGATTTTAGACTAGATTCTCTAACTGATTTAAGTGGAGCAAACATTATACAGAATGATGAATGAGGTTGTTTGGAATGAACTGTTTGTGTTTTGAACAGTTGATTTTTGTTCAGTTTGGTTTTTTTTTTTCTTATGTATTTTGGGACTAGTAGGAAACTGCTGGTTCAGAACAGAACATTGCCTGAGGTGCTTGACTGTTTTCTTAGTTTGTCTTCTTAAGTCTCTACATAGTACTGCTTGACAATATTTTTTTTTCATGATGCATGTCTTAGTGCAAATTAAAAGATATTACATGATGCTTTACATATGTTACCTATGTGAACTTCCTGAGCTGTGTAGAAATGGGTAGTGCATCTCTGTAATGGGAGCTTCTTAAGCTTTCAGCTAACTCAGCAAAGTGTTACAACACATGTATTTTGGCCATAGAAGTTAATTATAATTATCTTCATTCTCCTAAGATCTAATAAACTATTAGCCACTGTCTTTGTAGAGGCTGACTAGTCTGGAGAAATGGACATAGTGCTAGATGCTACTGATTACCTTAATTGTATTTCTCTTCAACTGAATCTCAGAATGCACCCTGTTTAATTTCATGGAAAATACAGCAAGGGAGAGTGCAAATTCCATTGCGCTTCCATAAGGCAAGTCGTTGTTAGCTCTAGGCCTCTTGACTTTTCATCCACCACGCACGTTTGTTCAAAATACTGACACCGTCCCCCACAGCAAACTCCTGGCCAAGCTGTCGGCCCGTGGCTTGGACAGGTGCACTCTGCGCTGGGTTAGGAACTGGCTGGATGGCCGAACCCAGAAAGTGGTATTGAATGGTGCCATTTCCAACGGGCAGCCAGGCACAGTGGTGTCCCCCAGGGATCAGTGCTTGGCCTGATCCTATTCAGTATCTTTATTGATGATCGAGATGAGGGGATTGAGGACTAGAGTGATAGTGCACAAGGAGAAGAATATGTTCTGTGCTGTAATTGCATTTCCTAGTGTTTTCACAGTTCATACAGCATTGAGGAGCAGCTCCCTGAGTTTATAAATAACAATCTGTTGGAAATTATTTGACATTGAGACTTGGACAGACTGAAAAGCTGAGCAGAGAGGAACTTAATGAGGTTCAACAAGGATAAGTGCAGAGTCCTTCATCCAGGAAGGAATAATAAACTGCACCAGTAAAGGTTAGGAGGTGATCTGCTAGATGAGAGCAGCCCTGTGGAGAAGGACCTGGGAGTCCTGGTGGATAACAAGGGCAGCAATGTGCCCTTGTGGACAAAAGGGCCAGTGAGATCCTGGGCTGCATTAAAAGGAGTGTGTCCAGCAGATCGAGATAGGTTCTCCTCCCCTCTACTCTGCCCTGGTGAGACATCACCTGGAATGTTCCATCCAGTTTTGGGCTCCCCAGTTCAAGAGGGACAGGGATCTGATGGAGAGAGTCCAACAGAGGGCTATGAGGATGATTAAGGGACTGGAGCATGTGCCCTGTGAGGAGAGGCTGAGAGACCTGGGGCTTTTTAGTCTGGAAAAGAGATGACTGAGAGGGGATTTAATAAATGTTTATAAATATCTGAGGGCTGGGTGTCAAGAGGGAGGGGACAGGCTCTTCTCGGTTGCACCCTGTGATAGGACAAGGGGTAATGGATATAAACTACAGCATAGGTGGTTCCACCTCAACATGAGGAGGAACTTCCTTACTTTGAAGGTCGCAGAGGACTGGAAGAGGCTTCCCAGAGAGGTAGTGGAGTCTCCTTCTCTGGAGACTTTCAAGACCCCTCTGGGTGCATTCCTGTGTGACCTGTGCTAGATTCTGTGGCCCTGCTCTGGCAAGGGGTTGGACTCAATGACCATTGGAGGTCCCTTCCAACCCCTAACATCTTGTGATCCTGTGATGATCAGTTCTTGGTTTTGAGAATTAAGACAGGCTATCACAGACTATTTCCATAGTTTTTCAAAGAGATTAAAAGGCTTGATTGGTTTTTTTTCACGTTCTCACAGTGTAGCTCTCACCCAAGGTTTAAACCTCCTTACCTGGCATCTGTTCCTTTATTTACAGAGCGGTATGTCAGGTTGCATTTTTCCATAATCTTTGCAGCTTGAAGTTTCATTCTTCCTTTTGCTTTCTTCAGGCCCCCTTTCCCACAGCTCATGTATAACTAATTCTTAAGGTCTTACTTCCATTGGTGTATGGTTTAATATTTCTGTATCTGGTTGTATCACAATACTTTTGGGGATGGGAATGATGTTCTTTCATGAAAAACACAGGAGTTGTCTGTGAGTTCCTGGCATTCATTATCGTAGCTCTTACAAGATCCTAGTGCTCACTAACTTTGAGTGTAGTTTAAAAGCTCTTAAATCATTAATTAAAGAGTTTCTAGGATGCTTCTCAGTAGTTTATTGGGAACTGTAGATGAGTCTCAAGTTCTTAGCTGACATATAATACAGGTTGTTAATGGTTCTGCTGTTGACTTGAGGTTGAATCCCCTGGATCTTTGAGGGTGTGACAAAAGAGCTATCTTTCTAGGAAATGTTATTTGTCAGGTTAAAAGCAAACCCCCTTGAGCAACTGATAATCAGGGTCATCTACTGCAAGTATTGTTTGCACAACTCAGCTGTTTTATATTCTGTTATTTTGTCTCTCATTGGCTGGGAGGGAAAGGAGAAGAAAGCCTGCTATTTCCATCATGGGAAAAAAGATGAGCTCTAGAGAGCCCTTTTCACATCAGACAGCGTATTAACTAAAGACTCTATGCAAGTTGTGTTGTGCTTTTCAATGGGCTAGGTGACTACACAGTGCCTTAATTAAGGTATTTGGTGTCATGAGAGGGTATTTCAAGTCATTAAAAGTCACTAATGTTTAAGGTTAAGGTTTTTCAATTATAACTACTGAATACTGGAAGAAAGAATATGCTGATTCTTAAGTATTTTGATAATTTTAAGTAACTGCACCACTAAGCTAGATGCCACTGATCATGATGGATAGTAAACCCATGATACTAGCTTAGCCAGTCAACAGAATTAACCTGCTCAATTACAGGTTTTATAATTTGCTGTACTTAAGATAAAAAAGAGGTATATAACATTTTTTTCCAATTTCAGCCCCTCCTAATATGCTTTTACTGCTTGGGGTCCAGCCTGTTATAGTCTTGAGATGTCATAGCCACCCAGAAACCTTGCTGAAATACGGAGTCCGCCAAATTTTGAGAGTGGGGGTGGGACAGGTAAGTGGTGTTTCTTACTTTATATGACGCTCTTTTGCAATTTGAAAAATACATACTAATGTTCACACTGGAGGCCACCAGTTCTTTCCCTTTGGATTATTAACTAGTTATTAAAAACCAAAAACTTGCAAAACTGCGCCATAGAGTGAGCAAACACCGTTTCCTTCTGTTCTTTCCCCCCTTTCTCACTGGCATGTTCTTTTTTACTAGCAAGGTCTTGTAGTGTTTTTATCTTCCAGAATATTGTTAAGATTACTTTTGAGTCTTTTATTTCAGGAAAGTAGAGAGTAGGAGGGGCAAATTTGACATATGTTAAAATATTTATTTATGTGCTAGTAGAGCAGTGATGACATGACATCACTGGTAAATCAGCTTTTTTAAATACAGAAATTGTATTACTGATAGTCACTATTTCCCTTTTCAGTAACTTAAAAATTGTAAGCATTTAGGTACTTCTCTACGTTGTACTGGATTTATATATAACAATAGTCTGGTTTTAATGTGGAAGTGGTTTTACAGATGGTTACTTATTTTTAACAGAACCCCATGGATCTAAATGTGATAATCTGTTGTTGTTTAGAGAAAGAGTTGTGTTAGTTCACGTTGGTTGTTTTGCCCAAAGGTAGTAGGACTAGAAAGTCTCCTGCTGATCTGCTGTTTTGCAGTCGTTGGCTCAGGTAAAATTCTGGAGATCCACTTAAACTTTACCTTGCAGTAAAATGTAAAAGAAAGCCCCTTTCTGGGCAAATGGGAAAAGTGCATGCCATTGATTTCTGAATTTCTTTGTTGTGGAAAATTATTTTCGGTGTATTAAGAAACTTCAGGTGTGGTTAGGTGGATCCTGCTGCTTTTTCAGTGTGTTCTCTCAAGTGGAAATAGCTTATTTATAGCAAATGAAAGCATCTGTGAAAGCAGTCTGAGGTAAAGGAGACTGAAAAATTTTAGGCAATGAAATCTTACGGTGTGGTAACATGAAGAAATGCATGTTTGGAGCTGTAATTCTGTTTACTAGTAACACTGAAGCTTTCACAGAATGAAATTATTTCTGCCTTTTTGGGCAGAAATGTGGTGGAAAATAGGATGGCAAGTATACTCTTTTTCTAGTTTAGGTTTCACTGCTTTTCTTGAATGTTACTTTGAGAAAGGGATGTTTATTATCATTTATCTGCGGTCACAAAGTTCCTGATAACTGAAAGGTGAGAGAGGTCTGCTTTTGAAGAATCCTTTTTTAAGTTGGTTTTTTTTTTTTGAGAAGGAGGACTGCTTTGCAAGTTGAATCACAAATGTAGTGTCTTTCTTTGTGATCACATTTGGTCTCTGGGTTTTCTTGATTTTTAGAGTCATAAAGGATTGATTGAATAAGATGCCTTTGCTTAATGTTATCTCCATGAACTCTGAAAGACATTAAATCATAGAAGCATCTACTTAGATCCTGCAGAAGCGTAAATGAATTCATTTAGTATTTGTTGTATGCATAGTTTTTAAGTATTAAACATCTACTAAATTGTGTGAATGGTTCAAATAGCTAGATGGTGGAATTACCACATAAACTGTCATTTGCGGGTTTGTTTTCTTGGAAAACAGGTGTGACCTCCACAGCTTCTAAGATATATCCAGGTGGGTTTTGATACTTAACTGCAAGAAGAAGCCAGATACTGCAAAGAATTAATGCATTTTCCCTACGTAGACGTATGTGAGGGGATTTTTGCAAGTTGGAGAAAACAGTTCAAGCGTTTGGTGATGGATGATGTTTTGTGACTTATAAAATATGTGAGCTCTGCTTTCAGACTGTTCATTTCCATAGATTCTAATCCCTGACTCTTGTCAGTAATTTTACAGCTTGAGGGAGAATCTTGTATTTAGAGTGTTCATTGCAATCACAATTTTTCTATAAATGTGCGAGGGTTGGGGATCTTCCCATTGATAGCAACCCGACTACCTTTTATTAAGCACCTGGAATGTGGGAGCACCTAAATTAATTTCATGACTAAGACGTAACTGTGAATGTATTAAGAGGTTCATTTGGGGGTGGTTTTTTAAAAAAGTAACTGCATTTTACTGTCCATATAAGGGTGGGATGTTTCAAATCACAAGCACCCATCTTAATTCATCTCACTTTTACATAGATCACAGTTGTTCTGAGGCACAAGAAATCTCAGACAATCTTACTAATTTAAAAAGACAATGTATTTAATGGACTTTGTGAGAGGTTATGGAGTGGTAAATGTTTTGATATTATATTTAATACAGAAGTGTAAATTACGATCTATGATATGTGTGGAAGGTTGAAAAATGGTTACATGCTGAACTTGCCACAAATTCTTCCTGGAACAGTGTCAGTGTTGAAGTCTTCATCACTTCCACAAACTCAGTATGTTTGCAAGCACAGTAACAGGGTGATGAGTGGGTTGGCCTCCGCTGTGGATGGCCGCATCTTGAACCGGGCAGAGTTGTGGCAGGATCTGGTCAGATTGCTGAGCTGACGTCCTGCCCCTGTCTTCCTGTCCAGTGAGACCCTGTCTGCTATGCTTTGCTATGTAGTGCTGGAGTTGCAGCTTCTCTGGCCACCTCTGTCTCTGGGGCTCTGCAGTAGGTCAGGCTGTGCAGCCATCCAACAAGATCTGGTCAGGCTGGAGAGCTGGGTGCAGGCAAACCACATGAAGTTAAATAAGGACAAGTACAGGGTCCTGCATCTGGGGAGGAATAACAATAGGCATCAGTACAGGTTAGGGGCTGCCCTGCTGGAAAGCAGCTCCACAGAGAAAGACCTTGGAGTCCTGTTGGACAGCAAGTTCTCCATGGGACCAAAATGTGCCCTTATGGCCAAGAGAGCCAATGGTATCCTGGGGTGCATCAAGAAGAGTGTGTCCAGCAGGTCTAGGGAGGTTTTTCTCCCCCTCTACTCTGCCCTGGTGAGACCACACCTGGAACACTGTGTCCAGTTTTGGGCTCCACAGTTGAAGAGAGACATGGATCTGCTGGAGAGAATCCAGCGGAGAGCCACAATGACTTGAGCACCTCCCTTACAAAGAGAGACTGAGATTTCTGGGGCTGTCTAGTTCTACCCTATGAATAGAAGAATGAGAGGGGATCTGGTCAATATCTGTAAATATCTGAGGTGTGGGTGTCAAGTGGAAGAGGCCAATGTCTTTTCAGTGGTGAACAATAATAACACAGGAAACAATAGGTATAAGCTATAAGATTTCACTTCAACATGAGGAGAAGCTTCTTTGCAGCAAAGGTGATGGAGCACTGGAATGGGCTTCCCAGCGAGGTTGTGGAGTCTCCTTCTCTGGGGACTTTCAAAACGCACCTGGATGCATTCCTGTGCACACTACCCTAGGTGATCCTGCCTTATCAAGGGGGTTGGACCTGATGATATCTGGAGGTCCCTTCCAACCTCTAATGTACTGTGATACTGTGATCTTGACCAAAACAGCAAAAATTAAAGGAAAGTACTTAACATTTTCTTAAATAAACTGCTAATCATGGAGAACAGCTTGCTTGTTCTTCAAAAGAACTGGTTTTTATGGGGTTTGGGTTTGTGGTTTTGTGCTGTTGGTTGTTTTTGTTTATTTTTTCAGTAAAAAGAATTTAAGCATTTCTACTGTGAAATAATAGGTATGTGTCCAGCAGATTGAGGGAGGTTCTTCTCCCCTTCTACTCTGCCCTGGAATCACCTGGAATGTTCCATCCAGTTTTGGGCTCCCCAGTTCAAAAGGGACAGGGATCTGATGGAGAGTCCAACAGAGGGCTATGAGGATGATTAAGGGACTGGAGCATGTGCCCTGTGAGGAGAGGCTGAGAGACCTGGGGCTTTTTAGTCTGGAAAAGAGATGACTGAGAGGGGATTTAATAAATGTTTATAAATATCTGAGGGCTGGGTGTCAAGAGGGAGGGGACAGGCTCTTCTCAGTTGCACCCTGTGATAGGACAAGGGGTAATGGATATAAACTACAGCATAGGTGGTTCCACCTCAACATGAGGAGGAACTTCCTTACTTTGAAGGTCGCAGAGGACTGGAAGAGGCTTCCCAGAGAGGTAGTGGAGTCTCCTTCTCTGGAGACTTTCAAGACCCCTCTGGGTGCATTCCTGTGCGACCTGTGCTAGATTCTGTGGCCCTGTGCCGGCAGGGCTTTGGACTCGATGACCTTCGGAGATCCCTTCCAATCCCTAACATCTGTGATAACGAAACAGAAAACTTACAAAGCAACTATTTTCTTTCATCAGAGCTTAAGTTATATTTCTTAACATCAAAGACATTAATAGTGGTTTAGAACATGTTTGTCTGTTGAAATGTAAAATTCAAACTGTATATTTCCTGTGTTTTGATCTTCCAGAGTGAGTTTTGATAAACTTTGAATGAGGCCTCTCCTGCCTCTTTTTGTTTTGATTTTGAGGCAATCAGGGAAATAGCACCTGAAATTGTGTCCAAAATTCATTCTTTCTTGTTATTATTAGAATGTTGCATCAGGTTAGAAGCACAGCATCAAACAAGAAGAAACATGTGGCATGTCCTGAATACAGCGAATACTGTATAGTGTGGTGAAATGCCTTGTAGGGTAATAGCTCATGCCAGCCTATTTTGGGGTTACCTGTGTTGTGCAGTGCCATTATAGAGATCCTGGATTGTGTTGTGACAGTGTTGCAGGTACATCAGCAGGAGGTGCTTTTGAAACAGAGGTACTCATTTTGTCAGCAAGGCAGCAAGGTGAGCGTGGATGAGGCATCTACCTAGTTTGCAATCTGAGAATGTTTATGAGAATATAGCTGAAGGACTTTAATGGTCTTGTTTCGTCCTGAGTAATATAAGACAACTTGGGTTTCTTGCACTGGTTTTGGGTTGGAAACAGCTCTCTGGCAGCATTTATAACCAAGTCTTGTCTTACTATTGTATAATATTGGGCAGAGAATGGAGGAAGGTTTATTTCTGTTTTAATAATCTTCTAGTTGTTAGGACTATGAATGTTATGGGAAGCTAAATATTACTGCTTCTCTCTGTTTAAATACACATTTGTAATGTGCTGGCTGCCATCCATAGTTTTGCTGAGGTACAGCAGCATGAAAAATAACAGAGTAGTTTTTGATTGCTGCCAGCCAGAATGTCCAATAAATGCCATTCATAATAGGAATTTTGATTTTGTTTCAAGAATTCACTCTTTTCACAGTGATGAGGGGGAAGAATGTCACTTTATTCCTGCTGTTGAGTCTCACTTCATTGTGGCCTTGCTTTAGTTCTGCTGCAAAGGTCTCCTAACATTCCAAAGGCACATGTATGTAGGGCTATGTAAACATTTGAAGCAAAGGTATTGTAATGTGGTTTAGGGAGACAGACAAGTGACAAAGGGGAAGGTAGGTAGAGAAGAAATCAAACACAAAATGGTGAGAATGGCAGTAGGAAATAGAAAAAAGACAGCCAAAAGGCAATACAATCATAACTGCCAATGAGGGGTGGAGCAGTGCTGAGTGTGATGAAAACTCATACTAATTTTTATTTTTTTTTAATTTGAATTAAAAAATTGATACTGGTATGATTGACTACAATACACAAATGTGTGTTCTCTTATTTGCAGGAGGCACGGTTTAGAAGAACTTACTGTTGAATGCCTTTTGATAGTGTAAATAAACAAATGGTATTGTTTTGCCTTTGTAGGAAGATGAAAAATTTCTGACAGACTTGTTTGCACAACTAACAGATGAAGCCACAGATGAGGAGAAAAGACAGGAATTGGTAAGAAATCTGTAAAATATCCATGAAAGGGTCAGTTGCTACAAAGTGATACTTGCATCTTTTTGTAATTACTAACTATTATATTATTCCTGGTTTTCAGGTAAATTTCCTGAAAGAGTTTTGTGCATTCTCTCAAACACTGCAGCCACAAAACAGAGATGCATTTTTCAAAACCTTGTCAAATATGGGCATACTCCCAGCACTAGAAGTCATATTGGTAAGTCAGTTATTTGTGGTAACAATTTTGCTGGTCTCCAGAGAGGTGTTTTAAAAAGTAGGTATGCCAAACTTCAGTCACATAGTTTTATGAGTATTTGCTGCTTCTGTCTTGTCTGAGCTTGAGATTCAGAACACCTGAAATATTTTTGAGAAGCTTTGAAAGCAGTTACAATATGACATTGAAAGTGCCATGGCATTTTTATTGTGTTACTTTCCTATCTTTATATGCTTACTGATACATAATTATGTAAGAAAATAGGGAAATAGAGGGCAGGAAAACCATAAAATCTATTTTGCCCAACAATTGTCAAACATACAAAGAAGACATTAGACTTAATTCAGGTTTAGGATGCAATTTTAGTAATAGATACGGCTTGCAAGTAGGAATTAAAACCTAATGCTTTCTGGTTTTCATTCCATTTAAGCCTTTTCTTTTAAGGAAACATAAATAATTTTATTTGACTTTTCCAGGGTATGGATGATGCACAAGTACGAAGTGCAGCCACTGATATATTTTCCTATTTGGTTGAATACAACCCATCCATGGTACGAGAGTTTGTCATGCAGGAAGCACAGCAGAACGATGATGTAAGTAGAGAGTCCCCAGAAATGTCTGTATTGCTTTTTTGTATTGTTGCTTTATATTTACACTTCTATTAGTGATGCGCCCTAGTTCTGAAGAAGTATGGAATATAGTCATGATGATTAGAGGATACTGAACTGCCATGGTTTTAAAGTTCTGTTAGGTTAGATGAGTGTCTGCATCCTTACACAGTGTTGTTCCTTTGTGTGTAAAGCAAAACATTTTGGTTAAAACGTTAGCTGTCACACAAGCACAGCAAAATGTTTTTGAATGATCACCTCCTTAAGATCCAAAACACAATTTTCAGTCTTGATCTTTGCATGTGGTTTTAATTTATTTGTAAGAAAACTCTTCGGTTTGCGATCATGAACATTTAAAGTGGAATTACTGTCTTCAATGAACACTTGGACAGAGTTTTGCATTTACTAGAGATCTTCTGTAGCAGATAACTAGTAGTAAGAAAGGTATTTCAAAGTGATATTCAGTGGATTAAAAAAATATTGTGCTGCCTTTTCCATAGAGGAGATAGCTAATATTTTTTTTTCTCCTATCTGCTAAAAACATGGCAGAGAACAAAGCAGGGGCAGCTGGGACAGGGAATGTCGCTGGTGGTTCTAGACACTTGAATCTAGTGACTGGCCTCTTTATGGGGGTAACCAAACAACTTTATTATAGAAATTCCTAAATGCAAATGTTATTTTCCATTTTAGTAGGTTATTCTTGTTTTCAGCAAATACATGTTGGGGTTATTTTTCAGTTGAGAAGTTCAGTACTGTTGTAAAATTGTTACATACTGTTGTATGTTTATATAAATAAAACCCTCAATATGTATTCTAAAGGGAGATCCAAACTAAAACTAATGTACTCTGGAAATGTTTCCAAAAACAGCTGAATTTTGAGACTGTTAACTGTCTGCCTCTGTACTTTTTATCTTTTGGTGGTTCAGCTCAGACTAAATTCTAAACTAGGCTGTTAATTTCAAAACTGTTTTTAGTTGCTTTGAAAGATTCTTCTTCACTGCTTGCCTTCTTACTGTTGAACCACTAACCAGAATGTGGCACTGGCATGTAAAGTTAAGTTGTTTCCATTAAGTTTGGGGGATTTTGTTTGATAATTGTTTACATTTTGATAAGCATTGTTTTTAACCAGGCAGTAACATTTTCAGAAGATAATTTCAGGTTTGGGGTAAGGCAGTAGCACTAGAATTAATTTTTGCCTTTTTTCCCCCCCTCCTGTTGTTAGGATATATTACTCATTAACCTCATTATAGAACACATGATTTGTGACACTGATCCAGAACTTGGAGGGGCAGTGCTGCTCATGGGTTTGCTTCGTACTTTAGTCGATCCAGAAAATATGCTTGCTACTGCCAATGTAAGTAAATACCTTCAAATGAAACTGCCTTTGTTTTTTTCAGAAGATTTGGTGATATGTGTTAAACCTAATTTCTTTTTCATTCTTTAGAAAACAGAAAAGACGGAGTTCTTGGGTTTCTTCTATAAACATTGTATGCATGTTCTGACAGCTCCTTTATTGGCCAATACTACAGAGGACAAGCCTAGCAAAGGTAATGCCACTCTGGATTTGGGGCACATCGAGACTCGTAAATGTCCATGTTTGAAATAGAATGTCACGGCGTCAAAGATGTTTTCAGGCTTAAAGTGAATCTAAGACTGTGCTGCATAGTTGAAAGTAAAAGGTGGATTAATTATTTAGTCATTTGAATAATTTATAAAATTCAATGAAGAGACCTGATTTAAGAAGTGAACAGCACTTGCTGCAGATTTTGCTTCAGCAAAAATTAAAACATTTGTGTAAATTTTAGTAACTCAGAGACTGTTAAGTGGCATACATTTGGAAATGTGTAAATGTTTTTTAAGGTCAGACATCACTAGAGAGGATGCAGAATTGTCGATGAGAAGGTGTATATCACAATACTGTGCTAAAGGCATTGGTTCTGCATCAGACTAATAAGGTGGAGATCGGTGATGAAGTAACTCTTCTTGCTAGCTGCTAGCAGCAGTGCTGTTTGTTTATTGTTAGTATAATACATCCAAAAAGGATGAAAAAGGAGATATGTAAATGATGAATAAATGGCCTCTACTAAAGTTTTTAATTTGTTGCATAGATTTCCAGGGGATTAGTTAAATTAAACTGTTTTATCTCAACTGGCTTGCCGATAGATTCAAATTGAGATTTTTTACTGTTTAAAATACTTGTGTTCTTTGATGGTCAATAATCTGGCAGTGTGTTTAAAAAGGTAGCACTACTTTAAGAAAAAAATATCTAATGTGTTATGTATTAGTTGTCTACTTAAAAGCAGGATTTGAGTTATGTTTTGTGTATGCTGATGTGATTATGGCCTAGAAGTATTAAAAGATCTTGAGATATTTTTTGCATAGTACTGTTGTTAAAGAGCATGATAGATTGCATTTTTGGTACAGGCTTAGTCAAGGCACTGCATATAGGGCAGTAGTTTAATATAGACATGTGGACCTCAGGGGGAATGGAATGAAGCTGGAGGTGGGAAGATTCAGGCTGGATGTGAGGAGGAAGTTCTTCACCATGAGAGTGGTGAAGCCCTGGAATGGGTTGTCCAGGGAGGTGGTTGAGGCCCTGTCCCTGGAGGTGTTTAAGACCAGGCTGGATGAGGCTCTGGCCAGCCTGATCTAGTGTGGGGTGTCCCTGCCCATGGCAGGGGAGTTGGAACTAGATGATCCTTGTGGTCCTTTCCAACCCTGACTGATACTATGATAATGATACTTGGTAAAATATGCCAAATGGATTATGTTAATATTCTGTTGTTTCTGAACTTTCAAACACTGATTTAAGACATAATTCTTTCTATAGCTTTAGAGGGTTTCTGCCATATTTGTATAAACAGAAAATACTCAGTCCTTTACAAGCTGTTTAATTTCAATTTTAAAGACTAAACATACCCTGTAGCATGTTCCCTAAATTACGTGTGGGAATAAACAAGAACTTTGAAATGTTTACTAGTTAGATATTTGAAGTTTTCTTCTGAATGCAGTATCCTAGATCTGTTCAATAATTTTGGTTTTGTTTTAATTACAGATGATTTTCAGACAGCCCAACTCTTGGCATTAATACTGGAATTGCTAACTTTCTGTGTAGAACATCATACTTATCACATAAAGAACTACATCATTAACAAAGATATCCTGAGACGAGTACTTGTTCTCATGGCCTCAAAGCATGCTTTCTTGGCATTGTGTAAGTTTGAAATCTGAAGAATAAAGTAGTATTTTGTGAATGTGAAGTGTTACATAGCTTCATTCTGCTGGAAGAAAACTGTTCACAGATCATGACAATTTGTGACTGAACACAGAAATCCTAGTATTACACCCTTTTTCTCATGCCAGCGTCTTGATTTTTCAGCTAGTATTAGTAAATAATTTTGCATTTATAAATGTCTCTCTTTCTAAAAAGCCAAAGTTTTTTTCTGAATCTCAGTGCAGAAGTAAAACCAGAAGGTGGTATGTCAACAAAGGAGAACCATTTGAACTTTTGATAATTTTTAGTAGAAATTATCAGAAGTATTAATTAAGAGATAAGATTATCTGACTGCACTGACCTGCACAGAACCTCAGTATGCTGCTCCTCAAACTCTGGTAGTTTCTTGACCAGTAAGAGCAAAGCAGTGTGACTTAATTCCAGTAGCAAGTAAGAGAGTTTTACTTCTTTTCCCCCATGGTTCTGTTGTGCACAAAACCTAAAGCTAACTGAGTAGGATCCATACAGTAAGAAGTACTTTTGAAATTTGTAATTGAATCACCTGAGTTTGGTCTTAGAACCCTTGAATAATCTTTTCTCATAGACACCTAAGTGTCTGTGTGCTGCCTTACAGCAAGATGACAACCTTCTGTTTGTGCACAAACATTCAGACACTTGTGTATGAATGTGCTTTAAACTGAAAGTAAACAAAGTCTTTGCTTCACTGTGTGTGCAAAGATGATGCCATTTGCTAATTTTAAAATGAGATAGTTTGCACCCCATTCAAACAGGTCTTAATTAAATGTAATCAAACTTACATTTGAAAAAGAGGAATGATAAGCAATTTCCGTAGTTCTTCTACTGAGAAAGTATTTTAGTGTAAGTGATATTAAGAATATGAAAATAAACCTTTTTGTTAGTAGTAATGTAGTTAAAGAGTAGTATGTTTTTTTTCTTCAGTGAACAGAAGAGGTTTCATGTATACAGTCATGATGGAGGATTTCTTTATGATAAAATAGATAAGTAATTTTTTGCAATGTAGACAAGATTGTTGAGAAGCAGAGAATAGCTGAATGTCTTCACCTGGTTTTAATAATGCAATGCTGCATAAGAAGTGGGGTTGCAAATTGCCCTAACTACTGCTGAGTCATTTCTGGATTTTTTTTTTTTCCTTTTGAATTTAAAAATTCTTTTGACAACACTTGTGTTTCAGGTGCCCTTCGTTTCAAGAGAAAGATAATTGGGCTAAAGGATGAATTCTACAACCGTTACATAATGAAAAGTTTTTTGTTTGAACCTGTGGTCAAAGCATTTCTAAATAATGGTTCCCGTTATAATCTGATGAACTCTGCCATAATAGAGATGTTTGAATTTATCAGAGTGGTGAGTGCTTTCATATGATGAAGATAATAGCTATATTGTTTAATCTTGTAGTTCAAGATGACTTTTCTTTTTGCTTGTACCCTAAATTACACTATTGTAATGGGACTATATGGTCCTCCATTTACATTATCTTTTTTTTGTCACTGTTACATATTTGCACATCTTTCCTGCATGTAAACAGCACTGTGACTTGAAAGCCAAATTCATATGGTAGTTCATTAACAGTACCCAGATTTGCAAAGGCAGCACTAATTAAGTTTCATCATGCAGACTGGATGGGCCTGTTATGACAGAAATGTAATTTGAAACTAGTGCTAGAGAAACATCAAATTTAGCTGTACTCTGTAATGTCTGTTCAACAGAATATGGGAACATCTGGAAGAGGTACTAGTCTTTTTTTGATTATATTAGTGGGATGCTGCAAAGTTCCTCTTCCATCAGGAGTCCCTTAAAGTATTTAGGCCAATTTGGCCATCAGCACAGTACTGTTTCCTCACTGTTTGCATTCAGATTCTGACAAAATATTATACGGGCTGTAAATGTGGTAAGTGAAGCCAAGCTAGGGGGCAAACAGCTGTGGAGTAAGTGGGTGAGGAAAAAGGTTTTGTCATCTCTTGGAGTCTTCTGTGCTGATAACCTCTTTCCTCTTTTAGTTGAGACTCAAGGTTATTCAAGACTGAGTTGACCTGATCATCATGAAAGAGTTGATTTAAATATGATTTTGAAGATGTGAAAAAAAGTGGCCCTGATTTCTGTGGTCTTACAGTCCTCCATGAAATTGGGTGCTGATTTTACAGTTCAAGCTATGGGGAAATTAATGATCTGTCATTTTTTTTATTCTCCTTTTCACATAGACATCTAGGTTGCATCTCCAGAATACTTCTTGGTATCTGTCCATAATTTTTGTCTTTTTTTTTTTTCATCCAGGTTTCTTTTAAAGAGAGGTTTATTTATTTTTTAAAGCATGCTTTTGTTGTTACTGATGTATTACCACTCCTAAGAGGTGACCAAAAGGGAAGATAATCAGTGTATTAAGATTTATGTTGCTTTGCTTGTCCTTAATAGATGGCAATGTAGGTGTTTATTCTGCAGTGTGTTCAAGGCAGTGTGCAGTGCTAAGAAAGCCAAATAGGGCACAGGAGAAATTTTCCTGCTGCAGTGTGCAGACCAGTGCTAGTCTCAACTGTCTTGAGTGGCTTTGGGCAGCCACAATGCTAAGCTGAAACAGCAGAACGGTTGGGAGGTTTTTGTGAAGAACTTTGACCAGCGCTGTAAGGCCACAAAGAAAAAAAAGTTGATGTTAATCATTTCCAATACAAATATTTTTCTTACTCTCATCCTAAACAAATACATTAATTTATTTTTTAATATGTATAAATAATTTATTTGCAGCAAGGAAAGAAACAATGCTAAGTCTGTATCTTGTACACATTTTTTAATTGATTACAACAGTTACTAGTCTATCAACATAAAAATATTTATAAGTTACAGTGGGAAAGGCTTTTGAGAATTGGGTTTGGTATAATTTTCTGTTGGGTTTTTAGGTTCTGGTCATGTGTTTTGAAGGAGAATACTGCTAGAAAATTGCTGCTGTTGTGCTTTGCTAATCAAATATTTCAACCTCTAGCACTTGGATACACAATGCTCATTTTTGCTTAAGCTAATTAATATGATGCTTCCTGTGGAGTGCTTAAAAATGAAAAATATTTTCAATTACTTTTTGTATTAATTAATTTGAATGAAAATAAGTCAGCCTGTGTTTGTTTGTTCATTCTATAGGAAGATATAAAATCATTAACGGCTCATGTAATTGAAAATTACTGGAAGGCACTGGAAGATGTAGATTATGTGCAGACATTTAAAGGACTGAAACTACGATTTGAGCAACAAAGGGAAAGACAAGATAACCCAAAACTTGACAGGTAAAATGCACTAAATTTTCTTAATTAATATTACTGTTTTAATTACATTTTGGGAATATTGGTGGATTGTTCTGTGATAGTGGGAAATGTAAATTCAGATTTTTACTTGCATCTCAGGCACTGCTGAATTTACTTCATTAAAAGTGTGATTTCAAGATGTGTTACTTGAAACTCCTAATCCACTTTCAGATAACATTAGTTGCTGAAACACCAGTAATAATACTAACTTGTCATATCCTAAACTTGTGTACACTTACAACAAGGCTGGAAGGCTATCAGGTACTTCAGCAAACTTCAGAAGGTTCATTTGCTTAAATACAGACTCCCATTATTTATTAGAAAGATCATTTATTTATGATTCACCATTCTGTGGATTTTTCCTTTAAAAATTCATGTCATATTTTCTTTTAATTTAGTTGTGGAAATAGAAACTCAGATAAGCTCTACCAAAATGACTGAGAAATTGACTATACAAAAGGCTTTTCATAGAATGCTCTTTTGTCAATGATGTATCAATCAGATACCACCCTTGAATCACTCACTTTTGCCAGAGCGTGACTTCTCTTCCTTCATACACAGTTGCCCAAGGTAAAAAGGTGTATAAAAGTAGGAAGTTTAGGACATTTTACTCCATTTATTTTTAGCAAATGTTATTAATTTTGTGTGTGGTTTCATTACCAAAAAAAAAAAGAATTCTTGTGGAAATAGAAAAGTTACTCTTAAGAATTGTTAGCTTGTTAGCAAGACTTACTCCTGTTCTGTTTCAAATTAGTTTGAAAACACATTGAAGACTTTGTCCTGGTGAGTCATATTAGAACATTTTGACATTCCAGAATTTGAGGGTTTTTTTATTCCCTGCCACAAGATTTCTTAAACAATATTTATATTTGAGTCTCATGCAATTGAAACGAGAGTATAACTGTAGATTTGTTCTAAAATGTTGAAGCTTTCCAGCATATATGCAGGATCTGCAGTTTTGAGTACTAATGTTTTACAAGTGAGATGTTATTATTTTTGCTTGTGTCAGCTAAGCTTACACTTAAACAGCTGTGAAATTCAAGCCTACAATTCCTACATTAATGCACCTGTTGGAAAGAACACCCAGCCACTTTCTTCAGTGATTTCCATACAGTATAGGAAGTAAAACATTAGACTTCTCTTGGCTTAAGTTGAGCTAAGTGGTTGTGCCACCTGAGTTTGTCCAAAACAAAATTATAGTTTCAAGAGGTTTGTAGCTCAACCAGCCCAGTGGCTGCACAAGCCCTGTCACAGTCTGTGTAATTTCTGAAGTGAAAACCTAGAAGTCATAAAAATGCAAAAATAACAGGAATCTTCAGGAATGAAGGAGGATTTAAATGCAGTGTAAAATGATGCAGTGTGTATAGGTCCACATGATAGTTTTGGTAATTTTATTATTCTGATTTAATACTTTGTAATTTCCTACTTTTTCCTTTCTAGCTTTTTTCCTGCAGTCAGTAATGTAAAATGTTTTGCCAAAAATAATGAGCCTAGATTGTATTATTAACATTTTGAGTCCAGTAACAAACATTAAGTGAAAAATACTACATTTCAGACTTAGATTGTGGCCAGTACATTTTGAAGAAGCACTACAGAAAATTTGTCAAGGTTGTCAAGCTTTTGTTAGAAATTCAGAAATCAACATCTAGCAAACGAAAAGAGTGTTCTCAATCTCTTCTACTTCTCTTCCCCCTGTTCTTCAGTGTGCACATCACTGTCCCTCTCCTTCCAGGCCGTTAATACTGCTTCTGTGAGGATAAAAAAGGAGGGTGAAATGAGACAGACCAACACTCTCAGTAGATCAAATGAGGAGAAGTAGCACTTTGTGTCCAACGCTCTGAAGAATGGAAAATAGTGACAGTCACCAGAAATTGTCACATGGCAGGAGGAGTTAGCTGTCTTTTTAACGTCTGTTTTAAAACAGATTTGTAATTAAGTTAGATTTTGGGGTTATTGTTTGGTTTTGTTTTTCTTTACTACGTTGGACCCCAAATACTGACAAGTTACATTTTCTGGAACAAAAAGTCTGCAGTTCCTAAACTTCTTGGTTTACAACTTCTTAACTTACCAGTCCACACATGTAAACCAAGCCTAAATACAGCACTTCAGTGACATTTGGTAAAATTACTTTTGCTAAAGCCATAGAATTTTGGAGAGAGAGAGTGGGCTGAATGTGCTGTTATCAGAGTTCTACTTTATTTGGTTCTTTAAGAAGAAATTCTTTAAATATGAAGACTTACATTGTAGAATGCTTTGCTGGTGTTTTGTATTTCTCTATCCTATTTTTAAGCTGTCACTATAAATGCCAAGTAGAAGTTTTATTATTAATATGAGTTGTTTTTTGAATCAAAATGGTTCCGCAGCATGCGCTCCATTTTGAGAAACCACAGATACAGAAGGGATGCAAGAACCCTGGAGGATGAGGAGGAAATGTGGTTTAATACTGATGAAGACGATATGGAAGATGGAGAAGCAGTGGTGCCCCCTTCTGACAAAACTAAAAATGATGAAGATATTATGGATCCTATCAGTAAATTCATGGAAAGGAAAAAATGTAAGTAATAATAGCAATGAAAATGGCTTATGCATTCATTATGCATTCGTTAACTTGTACAGTCGTCAGTCCTGCTGTAGTGAAGGGCTTGTGTCTGTTTATTCTGAAATACTTCAATCTCAAAACTGTGACACCAAGTTGGTGGACCACCCCTTCAAAACACCCCTTTTGTTGTCTTTAAAAGTGAAATGATACAAAATATTATTGTTGGCTTCTTTAAAGTATTTGAGTGGCAATCTTAGCTCATAATCAAGTTTTCCTGTGTTTTATTCATGTTGAGAATTCCAAATTTTCAGTGTAAGTGTTCATGTGATGTCATTGGTAGAATAGAAGTGTTCATTCCTGGCCAATGACAACAGCTCATAGATGGTATAGTAGTATATAAAAAAAAAAGTCCTGTGCTGACTTACTTTGCCGAGTTGTACATAAAATATTAACCTTTTTCCCACAAAGTGATTTGTAGTTCAAGGTTTGAGTCAATAATACTGCATTACTTTTGCATTTTATATTTTGTTATGTTCATTTTTTTTTCTCTCCAGTAAAAGAGAGTGAAGAAAAGGAAGTTCTTCTGAAAACTAACCTTTCAGGTCGTCAGAGCCCAAGTTTCAAGCTTTCTTTTTCCAGTGGTACAAAATCTAACCTTACCAGCCAGTCATCTGCAAGTAATCTACCTGGATCCCCAGGGTCTCCTGGATCCCCAGGGTCCCCTGGTTCTCCAGGATCAGTTTCTAAAAGCACATCTCAGATGGCAGCTATTACAACTAAGGTAAATTTGAATGGATGTAGGTTGACTTCATTGTTACAGACTACTAATTTCCTTTAGCTCCTCTCTCAACTTTGTGTGAATTCTTACATGGTAAGCAGTAATGGACTGTGTGGATAGGTGTACTTTTTGTCTGGCCTGTAGCATTTTTAAGGGGATCTGACACGTACATAAAAAGAAGAAAGAAAAATTCTTTTAATGCCCAAACTCTTAAAGTATGAGGCATACAACTAGCAGCTGTTTGATGTGATCTTTACTGTGAAATACAGACAGCACTTCAGATTGCACAGGGCTATTTGGTGGGTAGAACTGTAGAAATACTTTGGAAACATTGCCTGATTTTGCCAGACTTCATCATGTCCCATCACCCCCATTGAGAATTTCTACTGTTACCATTTTTAATACTGTTCAAAGTTATGTAACTGGCACACATGAAAGAACTAAATTGGATTATGAAGGAGTGGTTGCTGTAAGCCAAAACATTAGAAATTTTTAATATCCCAGTATGACTTTTTTTACCTTCTGAAATGATATAGTTTTGGATTGGAACATACTGAAGTAGAAAAAAATGCAGTTAAAAGACTCAGTATAACTTGCAGTGAACATACAAACCCATCATTTTAAAATACATTTTAGGATGCTGTTGGAATTTTGGCAAAAATTATTTAAACCAAGTCAGGGACATAGAGTAACAGGTGTTTGCTAAGAAAATAGTGTTGGTGCAGCACAGTTTGGATAAGAATTAACTTTCATAAAAAGTGTTGCCGCTTCTGAAAGCTCAGGCGTGTGTCTCAGGTAGCCTCAGAATAACCCTGATTCATCCTTAGTTTTTAAAGCTATCATACTGCTTGTTAACCAAACTTGTAAAGGCAAATGGGGGTTCAGGGGGTTTTTTGTTCTTGAAGTCAAACATGGCTTAAGAGTTTGTGTTTGGATTGCCTTCTGTTGGAAACACATGAATGAGAAGAGTTTGGCTGATGGGAGAACTAAGGGCACCTTCCTTAAATCCTTCTGTGGGGGAAAGGAAGATTTATTTCATTTATGAAAAAAACATACATTAGTTAGTCAAGCTCTTTTTAAAAGGGAGTGAAGCTGGTTGGAATTTAGTTCAGTCTGTTTCTGCTGGAGACTTGTTTTCTTCCAAATAGTGTAACTCCTTTAACCTGAAGTGGAGTCTACATATGGAGCATATTGGCTTCAAAATTTGAAGTTGTGACAGCAAAGAATAGCATTCAGGTTACACTGAACACACAGTGCACCGAGAAACCATTCATAGGTTTAGAGCTGCCTAGTTTGAAAATTGGTGGTTCTTTGCAACACCTGGGAGTTTTTCATGTTACTAGAAATGCTCTCATGTTCAACAGTCAAGTTGTTTAAAGTTTGTGAAATTCAAACAGAAGGATATATTCTGTATTTGTTTCTGAAGTGCTTCTGGATTGTTTGTTGCTGCAGTCATCTCTGCCCATTAAAAATAAACAGACAGAGCTGCAATGACACTTAACAAAACTAGGTGAATTTCTGGATTTTCTTAAATTTCAACTGGAAATACTTCTGCACAGTTGGATATGTAAAACTTTGCATTTATTAATTTAATAATTTTTCAGAAAAGGTCATTTTCATTCCTACTGAGGGATTTGTTTTTGTCCTGCCTCATTGTATTTGAAACTTCAGGAATCGGTATGCTTTCGGCAGTAACCTGTGCAGACGTCGCTTTCCAGTGCGTACATGAAGTATCAATGGGTAACATTTCCTTAATTATAGTAACCATGTCTATCCTTGCAGGGAGGCCTCGTTGGACTTGTAGATTATCCTGATGATGATGAAGAGGATGATGAAGATGAAGATAAAGAGGAAACTTTACCTTTGTCAAAGAAAGCAAAGCTTGAGTCGTCATAATGGCAACTGCTGAGGAACATTACCAGTTGGGGGAAGGATTTTTTTCCAAAAACCAAACAAACCCACAGCAAAGCAGCAATCTTTTGTGAATTACTGTGTGTGACACAGATCAACCTATACAAATGTATTTCTGCCAATCAAGTGCCAATTCAAAGGAGCAGAAGAAGAGGAAATACTTTATTTAGAGGAAAGACTTACACCTTTGAGCTCTCCAGCTTGGACCACACGTTGCCCTTTTCTCAGGGAAGGAAATGGAAAACAAAACAAACAAACAAACAAAGCCAACAGGGCAGGAGTTTTGTTAGTGGAACTCTGGATTGGCTGGTCAGTTGCTACAATCAGAATATGCTTTCTTGGACCATGTATGAGACTTCTGAAGAAAAAGGCAGGTTTTGCCATAATTCTTCACTAGTTAAGAATGCCAGCAGTTTCTTTGTATAAAGAGACCTGCCTTTGAAATCGTACATTCTGAACATTTTAGTCAAGCTACAACAGGTTTTAAAAACCTCTACGGGGGAGGGCCGAATATAAAGTTTCCTCTTTTGTTTTTTTAAATCTGTTCCCTTTGCCCTTTAAACTGCAGAACTTTTTTTTTTTTTTTTTTTTTGAGGTGGGGGATTTGTTTGTCCCTTCTTGATTAAAGATTGAGTGGAATTCTAGATGTGGTCACTTTTGTGTCATAATTATTTTTTTTTTTGCCCCCCTGAGTGTATGCTTAGTTGTTGAGTATATATTTGGGACCATTAAAATTTTTTGATGTAATATAATCTCACTGTTGTGCTGGTACCTGTTTCACCCTGTGTAATTTTGTTCTGTTTAGGATTTTATGGAAGATGGTATAGTTTTTATTGGAAAACGAAAATAGTCTTTCCACGATGTGCATAAAAGCAATACTATTTTGTGACTATAAATATTTTATATTAAATTTTACATCAGCAAATGTCAAGAAAAAAAATCAGGGAAATAGGATGGAATAATAAAAAAAAAATTAAACCTACAAATACGAAATTAGTATTCCAAAGAGACAGTGAAATTGCGTAACTCGCAGCAATGATGGTAGACCACCTCATCAAAATGCAAGATGGATGATGTAGGAATACCAATATACTGACTCATTTGACTTACAAAAATAAAAAGTAAAACATAATGAAAGCTGAAGGAAAACTGCAGTAGTGGTATTTTTTAAAACCTCTGCTTCCCTTTGGAATACCAGTTTAATGAATCAGAGATGGTTGTAGAATAAACTCTTTACAAGGATACCATCTTTTGAAATTTGTTCTGATACTCAATTGAAAAATTTTGGGTCGAACTCAATGACTGCATTCTTTCCCCTTTTCCCAAAAATCTGAATAATACTACTTACTAATTTAAAACTAGATGTTACATCTTGTTTCCTCACTGCTTTTACGGAAGATGACTTTACTGTACGGCAGTGAAGCCCGTAAAGAGGAGTTCACCCAGTTCCTTTGCAAACGAGACCTTTTCATACACGTATTTTTTAGGCTTGATTTCCTTTTGAACATTCAAAGCATGAATGTTGCAACAATTGTGATGTTACACGTGAATGAATCACATACAAAAAGAAAACAGAGTGGGTCAGATGTGACCACACCCAGGTGTTAATTAATTAGCACTTTGTTCATTAAAATTGTGCGTTGCGTGGCAGATTCCATGCTGACTACAAAAGTAGAAGTTTTTGTGCTTGGACTTTACATTTTAGTAATTTCAGATTTACATAAGAGTGTGGATTAGCGAAAAATAATTTGCCATCTCTAATCAAAAAGTTAATTTGAAACAACTTTCCGAGACTGCAGTTTCACAATGTGTTTGACATGTTTGTGAGAGGGCAGTTCTTAGCAGTAAGTTTTACGGAGAGGGCCAGAGTTGAGCATTTGGTCACTACAAGATTAGCTGCAATCTCCTGCTGCAGTGGGAGAGTCCCTGTGCTGTCTCAATGACCTGTCTGAAACCCGATTTTTGCAACTTTGTTGTCAAGAGTATACACTGTGAGAAGGAAATCTGTAATTTTGCAGGCTTTCTTAATTAATCTGAATTTAAATCTTCCCCAATCTGTCAAACTTCAAAAGCACAGAGCTTTCAAAATTTACCCCTATAGTCATCTTCGTGGCCTCTGGGCTGTATCTCAGGAAGTCATTCTTCTGAGTGGGTCAAAGGTAGAACATTTGTTGTTAGTGTTTTTCACGTTTCTTCATCTGCTGAATGTGTGATCTTGTGGTGTTTGATGATGCAGTCTTCTCAACTTTCAAATACTTCCATAATACCTGTAGGAATCTTGGAGCTTGGACTTACAAGTATTTTTGAAGTATTTCATTTAACACAAGAAACACCTACCCATAAGCTACTAAGTTTGGTCAAAATAATAATGGAAGTAGGAATGTTTCTGAACTTTTTATATTTTTATGAAGTTCTAAAAGACTGGTAAAATATGAAGCTACACATGATTTAGTGATAACTTGCAGGTGGTTAGTTGGCTTCCCAGTTAACTTAATGCCTGTGGCCTGATAGGGCATGTCTACATGTAGATTATCTGTTTGTGGAACCTGAGTGTTTCAGGAGGTAAAAAGGAAATAGTGGGATTGTGAGAAGCAATCAATATAAAAAATTACCCAAAAAAATGGGTATGAGTTGAGAGGTGGAAAAAAGTATTACAAACCAACATTCTATTCTAGGTCTTTCTCCAGGCTGATGTTTTGGGGTTTTTGAAATTACTAGTTTTAACACTGTTTGTCCACATCCCAAGAGAGCTGCATGCACATTGTATTAAGCAAGGCTTGATCATCTTAATTGCATTTTAACTGTATCCGTAAGTATGTTTTACAGGGTAAACCCTTAAGTGTTGTACAAGCAAGATAAAACATTATTGAATCATCAGTTACATTCCTCTAGTTGGTGAGACTTAGTGCTGGTTACTCTGATGTACACTTCCCAACTTTAAGCCTGAGTTTGCTAGGGATACCAGACAAAAGTATAAGGACTTTCCTCCAAGTTCATCCAAGGAAACACACTCTACTCTAAGGAAGGCAATTCTGTTTCCAGATTTCTTCCACCATATAGGGAGGGCAGCCCAATGAGGTAACAGTGCAGATCACCAAAAGCCAGGCCTGTGTCATGAGGGCAGAAGGACCTGAAAGCTAGAGCATCCCTCTAAAATGTACCTGTTTGTAATACACCTACTTGGTAAACAAGGTCAGAGTGTTCATCCACCTTTCATAGCCCACCCAGGTGAGATGTCATGTTATCATGGAATGAAGTGTCAGGTAGGCCCAGTCCTTTTAACATGCTAAGGACGAAACTGTTCAGATAGGTTTGGGCTCAATTCAGATAGGTTTGGGCTCAATTTTTAAGTCTCTGCAATTAAAAAAAATGTGTTTAGTTAGATAACTGCTAAGAGTTCCTTATATTGCTGCTGTGACTCCAAGAGGGAATGAGCTATTTTTCAACCCATCACAAGTTACGTTGGTTGCTTTGTTTAATTCTGGATCCCAGCGCCTGCAGAATGGCCACAGAAGTTCAGCCTTACCTTCATTAGCCATTGTACAGCTGCAGAAGCATCCTGCTAGACTAGTACTGCAGTTTTCCAGCCTTGAGAGTATTGGGACCTGTTCCAGGTAAGTTGTGAAAATAGGAGATCAGATGGGTTACTGCTTGGACTCATCCACAGCATAACTGTAAAACTGTGCAAGCATTCTAAGAAGCAAAGTTACCAACAGATGAAGGTTTTCAAGAAAAGCTGTTCATGTGCTTGTTCTGCACCTGCTCATACTGCTGTCTTTGGAGTCCAGAAGAAATTGAGGTATATACGACCTACAATTAGTCCAGAAAGGAGGCAGAGAACATGGGCATGCTGCAGACAGAGCAAAACTTGTGTGGAGAAAGGTTCCAGCCTTCAACCACAGCAACAATTTAAAGTCTGGGTTTCATACAAGGGAGACGTAACTTGCTGTGTTTTTGTGGGAGGCTGGCTCTCTGATAAGCTGCTGTCTTGATTTAACACTCTGCTAGTTACAGTCACAGTCGTTGGAGCATGTTTTTTAATATAAAGTGAAATTAGTAACACTGTTCAAAGATGAAACAAAACCCTCTGGATTGCTGTGGGGGGGGGAAGGCAATGTGAAAAAGGGAAGTAGGAGAGGTAATCTGTATTAATGGACAACGTAAAAATATAAGCAAATGGCTAATAATTTTTAAAAAGTAGAATGCTGCTGGAGAAGAATTTAAATAGCTGCTGATTTACAGGGATTTCTGACTGGTAGTCCTGTTCTGCACTGCTGCATCTCCTGGAGATGCAAGGTGTCTGTCTCAGAACTCTGAAATAGCTCCATGTGAACAGCTGTGGTTTAGGTTGAGACCTGGGAACTATTTAGTACAGGGTGAATTTATGCTCATAAAACATGCCTTTCTAATTTAGACTGAGGATAATTTGTATGAAATAATAACTGATTTTGATACTCCACTTGTAAGGGATTTCGATAAGGAATGCATAAAGCTATTGTATGTGGGCTGATCACCTAAACGGGTTCAGAAGCATTCCATAGTCATCTATCACTGTTGGTGTTGCTTTTGGAAGTGCATGCATACTGGAGCCCTTGTGTTGTAAGTTTTCAGATGAGGCTAAGTCTTTTCTCTTTTGCTGCAGATGTACACTCCAGTGGCTGAAATCATGGAAATTTGATTTTACAGTGTGCTTGTCTCAGTAAGGCCTATTTTAAAGCTGCTCATGTTCGATGACTTTTTGACAACTGTACTGTTTAATGGGAAGTTGATGCTGTTAGATTGGAGAGTTCAGTACAGACTTCCACCCTCCTAGTGAGGCCAGAGATGGTATAACTGTACCTTCACGCTGCTACTGAATTGGTGTTGAATAGTGCTTGGGGATGTGCAATTTGTTAATCTCACCGCTCAGCAGGATTCAATCAACATTGTGACTAAGGATATGGGGGTTAATGAAGCAGCTGCTGAACCAATTCACAGGAGTCTCTGCTAGGAACAATGAATGTTTGGGTAAAACTGTAAAACCCCTACATTTTCAATCTGCTTCTACTTTTTCATGTCTGAGAATGGTGTTAAGTTAGAACATCTTATCCTGAAAATCTTGTTTCCTCCCTATGGCTCTCCCTACCTCCACAATTCCCCTAAAACAGAAGTGAATTCCTCTGCTGCCATCAGCCAAGGTTTCATTAGCCAGGAGAGCTGGAAGTTGCAGTTCTTACTCAAGCAACAACTGCAAATCAAACAACAGAGCACAACTTCTAGCATGTTTGAATTTAACCTCAAAGTGGAAATGAATCTACCTCACCAAGGTCTAGATTAGGTGGTGCTGGATGATGGGTTGGACACGATGATCTTGAAGGTCTCTTCCAACCTGGTCTATTCCTATTCTATTCCTATTCTATTCTATTCTATTCTATTCTATTCTATTCTATTCTATTCTATTCTATTCTATCTGCAGTAAGAAAGAAGGAAAATGTAAATTATTGTTTTTCATGGGCAGGAGAATTATGTACCAAAGCTAATAATAGACATAATACAAATGTTTGTCTGTCTAAAGAAGCTTTTATTTGTGTGTGCTCTTTGAAAAGCACTTTACAAAATTTCTTAGTAGTTATGTAACTAGCCATACATTTATTTTTATATATAGGCACTGTTTCATCTTTACAGCTTGTGTTCCTTTGGAACCAAGTATGGAGATTCATTTCTTTTGTTAGACCAGTTGTGTTTGTATATATACAGTTGTCTATTAGAGCTGTGCTGCACAGCAGAGTGAGAATAATCACAGTCCTCAGTGTTCACTGTTATGAACAGGACAACAGGTTAAGCCTCTCAAATACCCAGAAAGCTGACCTTCAGACTTCCCTCTTGCTCAGTTTGGTGAATAAGATAAGCTTTCCATACTTAGTCACTTAAAAGAAGACCTCCCTGTAGAGTGAGGTGCCTGACTTAAGCTAGACTCAAGACCCTAAAATCTGAACTCCACACAGTATGTTTAATTTTCCTGATAGAGTGGCATCTAATTCAGGTTAATTCTGTAGCAAGGAAGAGCTACATTTGCATGACGTGTTTATATGCAAATTGGTCTTGAGAACTCTAGCTGAGAGATCTGTGACTGTGGCTACATGCTAAGTGATGTGATACCTGAAGGAAATAGCTGTGGTAGTTGTGCAGTTTGTTTGGAGATCAGAGCTGTCTTTTGCAGCCTGTTGCCAATATAATGATGCTTAACTGTATCCCGAGGGAGGAACACATTCCCACCTCATACCCTGGCAGCACTAGGGGCCAGATGAAGTGCCTGATGGTTTTACGAGGAACAAACTTCAGGCCCTCATTTCTGAGTACAACTTGTGTAAAGTTCTACCAAAGCCACTGCCCAAATATCCTCATTTTTGATACCTAATACTGATCTTCTACATTTTGAGACAGAATCAAAGAGGTCAAGCTGGGAGGGAGAAGCAAGGTGCCAGTCTTTGGCTATCCCACTGCAAGAGGTGAGTCATTCTGACACCTGCAGCCATGTCTTCTTTTGGTACAAGAAGAGGACAAACCTTTTCACGATGTTAATATGGAAATTAGGAATAATCGGAGCATCAAGATTGCCTGCTACATCTGAGAACAGCAGACTGGTTACAGCATCTCCATCAAAAGACAAACTGCCTTCATATCACTGGGCAGTTATGCTAGTCCCTATGAGGAACATGCATGACAGTCATCTGCCTCGGTTCTATTCTGTGCTTTGATAGAACCTAAGCTTTTGGGTAACATCCCCAAGTCTTCACACAATTGTTTTGATCCTTGCCTCTTCAGACATCACCTTCTCAATACACCAGGCTTTACTGTGTCTTTAATACCTTCAAGACACCTTCCTCTCATTATTGGTGCTTGAAATGACATCTTTCCTGATTTTCTGGATGTGTAGTTCCCGCACTTCTGTATCCAAGCTGACTGCTTTACACTAGCACAGCAAGCCTTTGTTTCTAGCACCTCCTTAGCTTATGAGTCTAGCTAAAATCAATATGTTTGCTTTTCTTTCAGGTTCACAACCATTCCTACACTGCTGTGGCATTTGTTGCTTCTCTGAAGGGCTCAAATCAAGAAGGTTATGCCATCTTTCCTGTGCTTGCTTGGGATGCGAGTACCCCTCCCTTGCCTTCAAGTTCATGCAAAGGACCTATAAATCACTGCTTCCCCTTCATCTCCCCATATGTTTTGCTGAATGATAACCTGTTTGCCTTGTGTATTTGACTATTTTCTATGGATTTGAATGTTAATGAGAGATTCTGCCCAAACTCTCTCTTTTTGTATTTTAGATTCAGTGTTACATTAATTTTGTCAGAAGGCCACACAGCTGTCTTAAAACTTCATCACTGAATGAGCATCTTGCTCTGTATCAAAGTTCAATGCTAGGTTTTTTGGGAGTTACTTTCTGAATGTTTGCTTTCAGACACCAACCACAGACTCTGCACATCACCAGCATCCCCACACTCTCTATTCAGATTGATCTAAGGCATGTAAACAAATGCTTGGGTGGGGGGTATTTGTTTGTGATTTGGTAGGACATGTAGATTTGTTTTCATTCAAATTTATATAACAGTTTATTTACCAGACAAAATGAACAGTATTGATGACAGCATTTCAGATATTGCAAGGATAAAAGCTATCTTCTGGCCACCTTCTATTTTTCTGTTGTTTACAGCTCCAGAGTCTATTTAAAGGGAACTTACTTCATAGCTGAGAAGCTGGTTGATGAACAGTGGAGTCATATTTACAAGAAAGCTGCTTAATAACAGTCCCAAGCAAAGGAGGAGGAAAAAGCCCTTTCCTGATTGCCATGAGTTTAACTCTTGTATTGTAACCTTGTGAATTCTGTTATTCCCATTCCTCAGCAACTTACACTTCAGACAGCAGATGAATGGTGGACCTTTGTTGATAGTTGTAATCGTTGCTAGGGGACAGTCTGAGGGAGGTGAATCATGCCATTTACAGTCAGCCTAAAGGAACATTTGGAAATGCCTGAGCTTAGAAATTTCCTTCTGTGGTCTGTGTTGCTGAGAGTTGAGTACTTTGTGCCTCTGAAGTGAGTTTTAGAACTACAGATGATGCTGGGAGACATTAACCATCTTGGTGTCTTTTGTTGCTTGTATGTGTTTTAAATCTTCCTGGTGCTTCTTATTTATTTGATAATTATTATTTTAATTTTTAAAAAACAACATGCAAAGGGTATGAAAAATGGTAAGAAAGTTGTTGCAAATTATGTTACAACTAAATACTACAACTTTTCATCATTTCTTTACTGTAAGAAGCATGGTTTCCAAATGCAATTGCATTTACATACCTGAACTCTCCTGGATATATTTACAGACATTTATTTTATTTTACTGTACATATTCACAGGTACTTATTTTACTTTGTCTGCTGGGGGGGGGGGGGGAGGGCAGCTCCAGGTATAATTAGAAATGAGAACTTGATCTGTAGTATCTAAGTTAAATTTTACAACCTACATCTTTGGTGAAAGGTAGGTAAATACGAGTGCTCATACTATAAAATTTATGTCACAGTTTGAAAAGAACATAGAGAGAGGAAGCAGTACACAACTAGCTAGGGCTGACAGGTGTTACATGGGGGAGGAAGAAACCCAGCATAGGAAGTGTGGGAGTCCAATAGTCAGGGTGTGTTTTTTGCCCTCCTTGAGGGCATGGTGTACCCATGGTGTACCCAAAACTGGCAAGCCGGGTCTTGTTCGTCCTCAGGTCAGCAGGGTTTTGCCAACACACAGCGGTCTTGTGTGACCAGCTTGAAATCTGAGGCTCAAGAGAACAGTTAGACTTGGGCACTTCAGCAGACTCATGGTTTAGCTTTTCTCAGCGAGTCTTCTTTTGCCTCTTCACCCCTCAGTTGAGGGCTGTGAGCCCCCTGCAACACTTAATAATATTTTACATACCGCATCAGTGGCAGCGCTTTTCACAACAACAAAAATGCGATTTCCTAACGTTTTTATTTCAGCCCTAGAGGTGTGAACGCACGCGAATCCCCGGAGCCGGAACCCCCAGTTTCTGCCCTCGGCCTCCGCGCTGGATCGGGCGGGAGGAGCCGGCAGAGGGCGCCCGTCCACCGCCCGCTGAGGCCGAGGCGGTGCCCAGCCCCGTCCCGATGCCCGGCCCTGTGCTGTGTCCGGCCCCCAATCCGGTCCGGGTCCCCAGCGGGCTCCTCGTCCCAGTCCCAAATCCCGTTTTAGTCCCCTGCCTCATCCCGCTCTCTAATCCTCTCCCGGTCCCTAGACCCATCCCTGGGCCAGTTCTCCTGCATGTCCAGCACCCACCACGATACTGCTAACGGCCAAATATTTTCTGTGCCGCACGTGAGAATTTGGCATCTAATAGCACCCCCAGGAAGATTTCCTGGACAAGAAGTCTGGTTTTCGCGACTGAGCTCCACGACTGAGCTCCACGACTGACACGCACTCCCCTGCAGGTATATCACTACTGGCAACACTTGGATTGGACCACGCTGTTGTCACTTCTTTTCAGGATTCTGCAGAGGTGCACACCTACCGAGGAGTCACACCCGAGGTGTGAAAAGTGGGAAAGCATCTTTTATTTGTATTGTCTTCTCTGAAAGGAACTAAATTTTTTTTTTTTTCAAATATTATACTCTTTTCACTGTGTTGGTTAACATATCCATCCTTTGGTGTGAAATCTGTTCACAAATCAGGAGATCATAAGCCTTCAAGAAGTTTAAGCATAGCAACCCAGCTCTCTGAAGTGTTGAGAAATAATTAACCATTATTTTTCTTCCTTCTTTCCGGTTTCAGAAACACTTCGACTATGATTCACAAAATAAAGGGTTCATTTAACTGCTTGTCCACTCCTCATACGCTCTCCCCGGAAACTTAGGGCACAACAGCTGCGTTGGCTTGAAAACAAGTGGCAGCCCACAGGGGCCAGGTCCGGCTAGCAAACAGGAGTTATCCTTCCTTGATCTACTGGTTTGAGGGTCAAAAATAAATCGTGCCTTAAACAGAATGTACGCCGGCTAATTTACACCATTCCTGTGTAATAATGGGATCCATCCAAATGCAAATCCCAAGCCTGAGGCTTGGGCTACTCTTTATTTCTTTAATAAGAACCCAGATGCCTTCCCCGCGGCGTCTAAGGGGGGGTGCAACGGGAGCCCGGGAGGTGCGACGGGGCTGAGCCTGTGCGCAGCGGCGGGGGTGCGGGAGCGCAGTGCTCCTGGGCTCCGTCCCGACTCCTCGAGGACACGGTGACAAGTTTCTCTTCCCGCTCAAAGACCGTGAGAAGCAAACACAAAGTCTGATCTCATTCATGTGTCGGTGACTGATGCTAGTAAGAAGAGCGGGGTCCTCGATACGTACAGGGTGGCCTGAAACAAGGATCGTCATGAAGCAAATCATTAAACCCGATCTTTGGTGGGACGAACAGGCCACTGCAGCGAACGCCGGTGTCTGTCATCTAGTAATGGATTGCTGGCAAACTGCTCAGGGCCCTCAGGCAAAACAACAGATGTCTCTCCCTCAGACGACACACAAACACATACATACCCGCCTGCCTTGCCGAAAACACGTATGGAAGATTAAGTAGTTAATCGCGAACATAATTTCAGATACGGTTTGCCTGTCCATGTAAGAGCCAAACTATATTTTGCAGGTTGAGTATGATCAAACAAGAAGCAGGGAAAATGCACTAATAAGTAGCTGATGCAAAGGAATAGAATAGAATAGAATAGAATAGAATAGAATAGAATAGAATAGAATAGAATAGAATAGAATAGAATAGAATAGAATAGAAAGATACCTTTGAGATCTAGTCCAACCTATCATCCAACACTATCTAATCAACTAAACCATGACACCAAGCACCCCATGCAGTCTCTTCCTAAACACCTCCAGTGATGGTGACTCCACCACCTCCCCGGGCAGCCCATTCCGATGGCAAATCACTCTTTCTATGAAGAAATTCTTCATAACATCCAACCTAAACCTCCCCTGGCACAGCTTGAGACTGTGTCCTCTTGTTCTGGTGCTGGTTGCCTAGGAGAAGAGACCAACCCCCACCTGTCTACAACCTCCCTTCAGGTAGCTGTAGACAGCAAAATACCAGAGATAAAGATTACATCTGTGAAAAGTAGAGCAAACCACTGAACGTCAGTCCTAGCAAACACGAACCTCATTTAGTAATGCTGTGCACATATGTTCAACTTTATGACCAAATGGTATTTCCTCAAAATCTGAGACGAGGATCACTCGGAATAATTCCTTTCCCCTCTGTTCCCCTCCCCCCCTCCAAGGTAGAATAAATTCTGCCTTCGCATGAAAATAATTCACATCCGTGCTGGAACAGTCGTTCGGCTACAGCTGCCTCTGTTTTCAGCGGCGGGTTGTCAGTCGCGCACCCGTGTGCTGCCAACCGCTCCGGCGCGAAGAGCGTCCCTCGACAGAGAGCTCATGCAGGGAGCCTCGGCACCGTCCTCGGCGCACGGTGATAGCTGCGGTGATACCGCGCGTTAGCAGAGCGGCGGCGCGGACAGGCGCCATTTGCACCTTGCCGCGTCAGGTTTCAAACGTGCAGGCAACAGGTTGCGCCTGACTGTTGTTTCTAAGTTTTTCCTGTTTAGGTTTTTGTGCTGCAACGCGGGGTTTATGCTGCACGTTTTGAAGCATCCCTAAAAAAAGTCTGTTCCTGCCCGCTTAAGCACTTTGTGGAAGTTTCACACTTTTTAAAGGCGGAATCTTTAAAACTGCTGGCTGGCGTTCGGCTCGGGCACTGCTCCCCAGCAGAGGCGAGCACAGAGATCCGCAGTTCTGAGCAACGGGCGCAGGCAGGGGCGCAGGTGTAACCGCCTACGGTGCGGTCCCACAATCAGGAGCGAGCCTCGCCGCGGGGCCTCGCATCACCACCGTTCAAAAAGGTGAAGGAGACAGCCGCAGGGAGAGCAGAGCCTGACCGACCTACGGACAGAGGCCACGGCCGCCCCTCTCACAAACTTTCGCTCGAGGGCTCCTGCCTAGCGGAGGCCGGCCGGCGGGGGGGGGCGGGGGGGCGCTGCCGGGAGGCGCAAAGAGAGGGCAAAGCGCAGACGGGCAGCGGCAGGGGCAGCGGCAGTAGCTCGACGCGGCAGCTTGCCAAGGCTCCACACCGCGGCCCGCCCCCGCGGCCGCCCAGGGGCGCCGCCCATTGGCCGGAGCCGACCCCTCCGCGCCTCTCATTCGCGGCGGGCCGTGTTCGTCATGGTGCTGCCACGGCCCGGGTCTAACTGCTGGGGCAAGGGTGCGCCCCACCACAGGTAGCGCTGCGGCGGCCGTGGACGGAGCGCACATTGTGGCTCGTCGGAGCTGCCTGGGGCCCTTGGGTAGGAGCTTCGTACCACTGCTGCCGGCTTCGAGGGAGTTCGCCGCGGGCGGCTTTTTCCTTTCGCTCCTTTCTCCTGCTGCGGTTCGCTCCTACCCGCGCAGACCCTCCTGCAGCTGCGGGGCGAGCTCGGCGAGGAAGACCGGCCTGTTGCTGTAGGGAGGAGGGCTCGCGGCGGCGCGGCGAGTAGCCCCGCGTCTCCCCCCGGCGCGGGGGCGGGGGAGCGATGAGCCGCGTATTGTTTCCCCTGTAGGCAGCGCCCGGCGGGCAGCGGGGCGGCGGGCCATGAGCTCCACGCCTTTGTCTCCCGAGTGAGCTGGCCCCGCTCCCGCAGCCTCCTGCCGCCGCCAGCCGGACCCCGGCAACATGGACGTGACCATCTCCGAGCTCCTGGAGCAGTTCCTGCAGAGCCCCTTGGTGACTTGGGTGAGCAGAGGCGGGCGATGGGGAAGCTGCCGGCCCGGCGGAGGGTGCGGGAGGTGGCGAGGCCCTCCCGGCATCCCTACCAACCCCGCTGTCCTTCCTCCCGGCAGGTGAAAACCTTCGGGGCCCTCGAGAGCGGAGACGAGGACAACCTCGGCCTCTACATGGACCTGGCGGATGGCGTCATCCTCAATAAAATTATGCTGCAAATGTGAGTGGGCTTCTGCGAGAGCGAAGGGGTGGTAGCCCCTCGCTGAGCCGGGCCGGGAGTACCAAGGGGGCGGTAACGCCGAGCACGCTTCGGCCGCTCAACCCGACGCGGGTGGCGTCGAGGTTGCTGAGGGAGGAAGAGAAGGAAGGAGAAAGATGCCAACTCCTTCGGGGCCGGGTGTCGCTCTGTGGTCCGGCAGCGTCTGATCGGAGCGCTTTCTCAGCGGACAGGCTGGAAGGATGGGGTGTTGGGTCAAAGCGCCGGGCTTACCGTTTTATCCTGTTGGCTTCACTTGGAAATTGACAAAACCAAACCAACCAGCCCCTCCAGTCAAAACTCAAACCAATGCAGTCCTATAAAATCTGCTGTAGCTTTTTTTTTTTTTCTCGCCGCCCCCCCCCCCCCCCCCCCCCCCCCCCCCCTTTTTGTTTTTTGTTTCTTGGGGGTTTGTTTTATTTAGTTTTCTTTTTTTTCTCAAGCAATTACATGTTCGTCTATGCTTTAGAGGAAAGTCTGTGGTAGCACAAATATGGAAATGAAAGTATTTTATCATGTGAAGGTTACTAGAAGCATTTAATTTGAAGTGCATGAACTTTGACATTAAACACAGTTTAGAAAAAAATCAGCTTCAGTGATACCTCTTTTGGGCAGCCCGGTATGGATATATCTTGAGGAAGCTTACAAATAGGGTATAAGAACACATACTGTAACAAGTGAATTGTTGATAGAGCTAGTGTATTTTTTTTTAAATCACATCCTTTCCTGTTGCTTTCCTGCGTGCAGGTCATGATGGGTTTTTATCATCTCTGTTTGCTTTTAAATACTCCGAAATGTCTTGATAAAAAGTTTGTGGGGACAAGTATTTGACTTTCAGGGAAGGAGAGTTTTTGAAAATTATTTAATTTTGGCACTGTATTTATTTAAGTGAATGAAATCAATTGAAGCTTGACCAGCAACTTGCAATACTAAACCAAGGCCAAGCACTTAAAATCAAGAACTCATATTAGAATCTTTGAAGTTCTTGCAAAATAACTTAGTGTGAGAACCTTTGCCCCACCCACTGAGGTTGGCAAGTTTTGTTATCTTCTGGTACCTGGCTGCTCCATCTGAAAAGGTCATTATATTTTCTTCTGGTGTGTTGTTCCAGTGGTATTTATGAACTTGGTGAAGCTGGTGAAGATTCACAATTTTTATCAAACTCTCGCTCAATCAGCCCACCAAGGGATGGCAAACTAGGGGTGTGAAGAGAAGACATAATTTCTAGCATTTCTCAAGGAGTAATTACAGCTTAAGAAAACCTTCTGCAAATTAGAACCCTGAGTTAGAGCATTCAGATCCAGACTTGTAGTTTTCCAACATGGTGGCAAACCAGATTTTAATTTATGGCCATTATATTTGGCACGGAGATGACCAACCAAACCATCAAGGAGCAGCAGTTGAGTCTGAATAAACTATCACTTATCTAGTATGTGAGAATATCTTACTTAAACAAGAAAAATAACATTTGCTCTTGGGTTTTGATACTAAATAGGCAGAAGTTACGTGACTTTTGAATGACTGTGGCATTCTTGTAAGTGATGTGTTTTAGAAGTACTTTACCAGGTGGTGTATGCAAACAAGTGTTTTGTAGTTGGCCATTGAAGTGTCTAAGGAGACATAAAATTGTTGAAGTCTATGGAGCAACTTAACAATGCTCTAAGGACAAGGAATGAATAAGATCTCATTGAAATAAGGAACGTAAACATAGAGGCTGAGTGCAATGGCACTAGATGGCATTTTGTGGGATGTCATGTGTTTGTGAGAGGCCCTGGCATGTTTACTTGCCTTAAGCAGCCAGGAAAGTAAATTTGGGTTCTTTTGAAAAGCATCTTGGCTAGCAGTGTCACAAGTGTGAGTGGGGGAAGCACAAGCAATGTGGAGTAGGAAACTGTTCCATTCTACACAACCAGGGCTTTTCCCCCTTTTTAAGGAGCTTTGGCAAGTGCTTCTAATAGTGTCCTATAGGAGCTTAAACCCTCTATAGAGAGCCTAGGCTGTTTAACTTGGGAAAGACTGCAGTTTTATTTATGTAGCTCAACACCCAGCAAGGTGCTCAGGAGAGATGCTGATTATGACCTCCTCTTTTTCCTGGCTTAACCTTTAGAAATGGCAGAGTAATTGCCTGTTGCTTGTAAATCAGGAAAGCCTTGCAAGGCATGTTTCTGCCCCACAAACCTTTCAGAATAGAACAATAAATGTATTTTTTAAAATTCTTGCTCATCAAGTTCTGGTGCCTGAAGATCATAGAAGATGACTCTTAGTGTTTGACTTGAGATTTGTTCTTGTTGAAATTGTGTTAATGAAGGCTTTGATAAATCTGCCAGAAATTGATATGCCGTGCTTTGATGGTGTTGATTGCCTGAAAGCAGAGGTGCCCACACACACTCATTTGCAGAGGGCAGGGGGTAGCAGACTGAAGGAGCTGGAGTCCTGATATGGGTAGCTGTTTCCTTGCTTGTGTGTCATTCTGCTTTTAGTTTTTTAGGTTAAATATTCTGTTTTCATGCTTACGGGAATGTAAACAGCTTAGGCACGTGAGGCTGCATCTAAACACCAGGTGTGATGCAGTACTTCACAGATAACAGGTTTCTTTTGGTGAAGGTTTCAAATTTCATTATAAAAAATAGAACACTTTTGTCCTGCAGCTAACAGACTTCAAATTGAATCTATGGGCAGAAAGACAGGTGGATCTGTGCAGAAATCCAGATATACCTGTTCAATGCGGATTGCTGAGCGAAAGTAGGGCTTTAGCTGTTCGAGGTATAAATGTGCTCCGAGTTTGGTCAGCCTCTAGTTTCTGTTGTAATGGGTTGGATTTTGCCCAAATGCTGCCTGGCAGCTTAGAGTGGGTGGAGATGATCGGAACTGCTGGATGTTGTGGTGTCAACATTTTTTTTAGGTGGTGGATTTGTATCAGCAAAGCATCTGTGTCACCAGTGAGATATGTGACATCTATCACTTTTCCTGCCTGCCAGGTCCCTGCTGCCTGCATGACAGGAGGTGAAGAAAATAGGGATATGCCTTCCTTTTATCCTCTTTAGAAATGAGCTGCCTCGAGGAATGCTAGCCTTGAATAAAATGTAGTTTGCTCAGGAGCACCAAATGTAGCCAGGGCACGAGGGTGGGGGAAGGGAATGCAGCCTGGGCATAAGCAGATCCTGGCCATGAGTAGTCAGTAGGTAATCTACTGTTTGGCTTTGCTGGTCCTACCTTTGCTTACTGATGACCCCTAACAAAGCAAAACCTTTTTAAAAAGAGTGTTTGGGATTGTTTAATTCCCAATAGTGGTGCCTAGCTCTTTAATGAATTAAATCTAATAGGAAGAGACAGACAGCACTGTTCAGTTTCCCCATTTATGTTTTGAAACTAGGCGAATATTTTTTCAAGTAATTCAACTGAAAATGAGTGGCTTCCTTTTCCTGTGCTCTGTTCAAATGCATACCCCCAACCTGATCATGTATGCAGTATTCATTTTTGCAGTACTGGATGAATATTCTGCATATAAAAATGTTTGTTAGACTTCAAAGTGAAACTGGTGTGTCCTGAGCTTCTGTGTTTCTGATGGATTTGTGTGTACCATGTTAAGGAGCTTCTCTGTGGACAAATTTTAAAGAACTTTTTTTTTTTCAGATGGTTGAGTCACTTCCTGGTATGAAACTTAACACATGGCAGTGCTGCATAGAGTGCCTTCAGTGTGGCAGTTGCAGCTGTGGCATAGTACCTTCAAGCATAAGCAAATATTTGCCTGGCTTAACTTCTTGTAGGAAGTTTTACGTGGGAAATGATGTGGGGGGTTTACATGTGCAAGCACATAAGCGTTTTCTTATTGACTTATTCTAATACTTTTAATTGATGGTAGGCTCAGTTTTGCTTTTAAAGCATTTAGCAATCAAGAATGTGGGTTAGGAATACAGTTGATAAAACCAGTTGTGTTAAAACCACACAATAAAACCGGACAATAATAGTTTTTTTTACATTTCAGTCACAGCTGCCATGGTTTGTGGTACTGTCAATCTGTCATCTTCAGACTGCGTGACAGGAACAGCCACGCTGCGAGTGCCTGCTCCTGTGGCTTGTAGCAAATGGCACGAAGGCCAGAAGGTTAAATATGTGTCCATTTAATTTAAAATCTCATTAGAGGTGCAATTTTCTACTGCTTTCCAGGCAATTTAGAAACCCTGCCAGCTTTAGTGGTGTCCCCTCACTTGATGATAGAGGAGGAAGTGGGATGATAGGAGAGTTACACAGGTCCAAGAGTGGTGTATTTTCAATTAGTGAGTTACCTGCAGAGAGAGGTGCTGCAGGATGCTGGGCACACTGCGGGCACACCAGTTCCTTCTGGTGACTTGTAACCCTCAGACCTGGCTTGTGGGTTTCCCCTTTACTCATCAAAATTGCTTGTCTGAAATTGCTCAAATGGGATTGTCATTTTGAATCTTGTAAATAAAATATTTTCTGTTACATTTATTATAATTGGTTGCTTAAGGGGTTGCCTCTCCAAGCATTTGTGCTGCTGGCCCTGTGCCTGCTGAACTCATCTCTTGGCCCTTCCTTCCTTCTGTGCACCTGTAAAAGTCACAAATACATACCACCTGGAGGACTTCTTCAGCACATTTGGGTATATTGTGAGGTTTGAGACTTCTGCTGGTTTGACTTAAGTGTTTTTTACTGATTTGTGAGGTGTACCTCCTTTAGTCACAGCTCAGTCATGCTACCTCAGTCTTATCTAGGTAACTATTTTACCCAGAGAAATACATGGGTATTTTTTAAAAACAGAATAGTGATTTTTTCAATATATTTTTGTGTAAGGGAAAGACTAAACATGAAGGGACTGAAAAAGTATCTGGTGGAGGTTGTGTTCAGGGATTTTTCAGATACATCCAGACAGGAATTAGTTTGAGTTAATTAATGTTGCAAAATTTCTTTTTATCTTTGATCCTTTCTTCTCAGTTTATTACCATGCCAGCCATTGTACAAAATCCTTAGCTGTTGTAAAGGCTGTGTGGGATCTTGCTAGTTTATGCCCCTAGCAATTTGGGTCAGTTGCACCCTGTGGTAGGACAAGGGGCAACAGATACTAACTACAGCACAGGAGGCTCCACCTCAACATGAGGAGGAACTTCTTTGGTGTGAGGATTACAGAGCACTGGAACAGGCTGCCCAGAGAAGTTGTGGAATCTCTTTTCTCTGGAGACTTTCAAGACCCATCTGGATGCATTCCTGTGATAGATTCTATGGTCCTGCTCTGGTGGGGGGGTGGACTTGATGACCTTCAGAGGTCCCTTCCAACCCCTAACATCCTGTGGTTTGTAGTTAAATTTATTTTAATCCTGGTAACTAAATGCTGTCTCTGATTTTATCTGATGCCATTGCAGTTTTCTCTCATCTCTGGCATACCTATATGCTCTGTTATATTTATACACAGAGCACTGCTTTCACTGGAGAGGTGCTTTGGGATAGTTGTACTTAAAAACCAGTAGAGAAGAAGCTCTTTGACATACTTATGTAAACTTTGGCTGATATATTTAAAAATAAATAAATATTGGATCGCTTCCACTTTTACTTCCTTGTCAAAGCCTGAATTCAATGTTTGGCTCTGGAAAAGCTGTGAATAGCTTAATTAACAGCTAAAGCAGAAGTTTGCAAGGCAGGTGTTTGAATTGTGTAGGGGTTTGCTGATAAGAGTCTTTATTAAATCGATGGTGAACACGAGGCTTTGATGTATACTATTGGCAGATACAGGGTTTCAGGTTCCTTTTTTATTTATTTCCTAACGTGTTAGGGTTTACACAGGATCTGAAGGTGCACATTCATATTAAGTTATTTGCAGCTTCCCCCCCCTCCCCACCCCCCTTTTATTCTAGAAATAAAATGTTTTCAGGAACAATTTTGATTTGTGTCCTTTAAAATCAGACCAAAACTCCAGACTTTTCTCACTTAAAATCTTTCCACCAACTTTTTTTTCTCTCCATCTTGCTTGTATCTCTGCTTATGTTTATATTTTGTTCATATGTTGAAGCCTATAAGAATTAGAGCCCAGTTAGAGCACTTTTTTTTGAGACACAGTGTAGATATGAGAAAGTTCTGGTTAGATCATATGGATATAAGAACTGCAGTGCTCTTTTCTCTCCTCAGTGTGTAATGTATCTGAGTTTTGCAGTTTGAACAGTGATCATTGATCATCCTGCTCTTGTCACAAAACTCCAAAGCCAAGGAAGGCCTGGTAGTCTTTCTTAGGCTTCCCTTTATTTGAATAAGATAAGCCCCTTATCAGAGACTGCATTGATTTAGTGTGCAAAAGTTAAATATGCTCTTTTCTTTGGGGAAACGTACGTAAGGAGGGAAGCTGCCATGAATGGCTGTGTGGCTTAACCTAAAGTAGGTTGCTTTGTGGCTCAAAGGAAGATTTCCAGCTTATACGTGGCTGCAAAGCTAATGAGCTTCTTCTATTATTAATTAATGTAGATGTATCTTGTATGTCAGTGCATTTAATGCTTATTTTCTTTAAGGATATTTCTAATGGTGCATTGTTAGGATGCTAAGTCTTAGCACTGAGTAAACTAATAATATACTTTATTGTCTTTTTCCTCTTTCAATAGAGATCCTCGACCAACCAACCAACGTGTCAACAGGCATGTAAATAATGACACTTATCTTCGGATTCAAAACCTGACCATCTTAGTCAGAAACATTAAGACTTACTATCAGGTGAGATTTCTGCGCTCTGATCCGTGGAGATTACTACTTCACTAGCTAGTGCAGGGGCTGATGGCTCAAAAAGAAGCTTACTACAAGAAATGGAGAGGAAATTCTGTTGGTATAAAGAGTCCTTTGAGCCACACTTTCCTTTTGAAATGACAATACTGCTACCTTCTGTATCCCTTATGGCCAGAGGCTACTTCCCTGTCCCCCAATTTTATTTAAAGAAGAAATTGTGTTTGAAGGCTGTGGAAACATTTTGTGGTATGGTTGTGAGGTATGTATGTAGTTTGCTGAAATTGGAATGATGTTTTTGGGTACTAAACTTGTTTTAAACAAGTCAGCATCTTTTAAAGGTCCTGCTGGCAAATGAATTATTGAGGAAATGCCTGGATGCATTCCTGTGGGCTGCCCTAGGTGATCCTGCTTTTGGCAGGGGGGTTGGACTTGGCAATCTCTAGAGATCCCTTCCAACCTCCAACATTCTGTGATTCTACACATATATCTCAATCATATAATGGACAAAAGAACTGAATTACAGAAGTTGATGTCAGTGTGGTCATCCTGGATGCTTCCTTTCTGCATGTGTAGAGTAGACTTGTGTTGGCTTTGCCTTCAAAACACAGGAGAGATGTAATGCTCAACTACAGTAGTGACATTTGGTGCTGTACTCTTCCACAGCTTGTCCACTGCTATTCCATATTATTGCCACTACTCTGCTTCTGGACCTGCTTACCAGAAGCCTAAAAGGGTGACTTCTGTAAAGTCTGGTGGGGTGGATGACTCGTACATTAAAGTTCCAATGGCCTGTTAAAAAAAAAAATCAAATGTGTAGCTCAGATTTGAGAGGATGTAGGAGAGTATATATAATATATTTCTGAAGGCAACTGACCTGTGTCTTGACTATTGAGAACTGGAGATGCTGATGCAGCATGATGTCATTCCTGAGGCTTGTTTTTTCTATGGGGAAGTTCCATTTGGTCATAATTAGAGGCTGAAGGGGTTTTTTTCCCTCATCTGTTACCTTCTGAATGGTGTAAATGTATACAGTCTACAAGGAAAAAGGGCCATGTTTAAAGACAGGGACAGGACTTCTTGTCTTCCTCCCATTCTCATAACCTCCACAAGAGTTGCAGTCTGAGAGTCTGGACCTTCAGGTGTTGAGACCCTAAAGCTTTTTATTCATGTGTGTTCTTTGTCTTGGAGCTGATAATCTGATCTCTTAAAATTGAGTACCTAAAGAGAGATTAGAGTTAGGAAAAAAGAAAAATGATTTGGCATCACATGATCTGTTTCCTGGTATCTTGTTGACTGAGCTGTTGAGCTCTAAAATAAAGCTAGCAACACCTAAAATAGGTTAAAATGCAGAGTTTTCAGTGGGAAACAGTAGTGGCAGGTGTAACGGTGGTGTTCCTGTCATGGTCCAGAAATTAAGTACTGTGAATCTTGCTGCCTGAAGACTATACTGAATGTAAACAAGGCAGTTGTGAGAGCTGAAATTTTGTATTTACAGCAAAGCTTAAAGTAAAATAACTTTCCTTTGTAATGTTATCCTAAAAAAAAAAAGTTATTTGTCCTTGTCACAATCACAAGGTCTGGGCAAATCCAAGGTCTTGATGCCTGTCTGAGATTCCTTTCACGTGGTGGTGTGCAGCCTTCAACTCGCCATAATCCAGGGGGGGTTAAGGCCATCTGTGCTGTAACCAAGCCCTGTGATAATGTCTCTGTTAGGTATTTGGAGGGTTTCTGGTGTTTCATAATCTAAGTAGCTTTTACTAGTGGGGTTTTTTAACATGTAACCAAATGGATGCTGTGGAGTATATTAACTGTTGTTAGACCTCTTCTCTCCTGAATGTTAGACAACCTTTAAAAATAGTTTGAGGCTGTGGGCATTGTTTGTAGTAGCTAAGTGTTAACAAATAGTTGCATGCTGGAAGTGGAGGGGGGAGTTCCTGTCAAACAATAAGAACATGAATATGCTGCTTCCTCAAGAGAAACAGCTCTAAAAATACACTGTTGGCCTTGAGATTTTACATTCCCTTTCAGTTAATGGACTCAAGTCAATTTATGGCTTAGCTACTGAATTTGGTAGACCAGGTCTCCAAATGCCACCTCACGCTTTATTGAATGACACTGGGAGGTATGCGTTGGGCAGAAAGCCATCAAAAATGTGATGTGAGTTCATGGTACTGCAAAACTGTATCTGAGGAAGGTGACATAAGTGGCTACTAAAATTAACTCTGATATTCAGAGGCTAGTTGACATTTCAGATCATACAATTATCTAGTATATCTGTATCTAATACCATTTTTTGTATGTTTCTATAGCTAATCTCTTTGTTAAAGCAGGTTTTTCATTAATACAGATCATATTACTTCAGATAGCATGGACGAGTCTAATCTAGAAGTATGAATCCAGGTATACTCTACAGTCCTGAGGCTTTCTTGATCTCTTAGGATGGGGATCTCTGCAGGGCATGACTGAACAAACCAGGTTATTGGTGGAGTTTGGCTTTGATTTGAGCCATAAAGATTACTTCCTGTCTGTGCTTCAGCAGACATAACTTGGGAGGGGTAAATGTAATGGAGAAGTCTTTTCTAGGTCAAATAACATCTGGTTTTAGAAGTTTTCTAACTCATTAACTTTATGAAGTTTCTTTCTCACAACTTTACTTTGAAGTGCTTCTATTGTGAGCTCCACGAATGCTTATCTACTGGGCTGATTAAATTGGCTTGAATATATAGTTCAGGTGTGAGTACTGCAAGACTGAACATGTTTGGCTTCACTGAAATAAGCACTCTTGACCCTTGTTGAAAGTGAGTTGTTACAGCCTCAATTCCCTGGGGTCTTGTGCTTCTTTTCCAAATAGTGATTAATCCTAGCTGTGGCAACTATCTTCATATTGGTGTGGCACTACCTGGCAGAGTTTGTTGGCAGTTTTTGTTTGTTTTAAAAAAGGACAAAACCAGAACAAAAAAGAACCAAACAAACCCTTGAGCTTGCAGCAACCTATGCAAGCGGGTTCTGTCACTTCTGATGATAGAAGAAGAAAGCTAGAAAATCTGAGAGGTGTTTGCTTATCCCTTTGCCATACTGTAGAGTGTCTAAGTCATGTAGTTACTGATACTTAGTGTGCTTCCAGTGCTTAGAGAACATGCTTGTACCTAGAGAATTTTGGTATAAGGCTAAGGCAGACTATCAGGGGAAGCTTGAAGTGACCTTGCTGTGCTGCTTCTGTTCATGTCAGTCCTTGCATTTAGTGTTATTTCTAAGGAACTGAAAATTTCATGATAGCAGATTATACATAATAAATTCGTGGAAGGATCTGTTCCAATGTTATCCTATCCTTCACAAATGCCAATAATCACTCCAACGCCACTCTCAAGTGATAATTCTTAACCTGAAGTTTTTAATGTAAATGGTGATGGAGAGAAGTAGATAAAAAATGTGATCGTTCCTTGGCTCGTCCTTGCACGGGCATTATGGTCATCTCTGGATGATGTCAATGAGAAATGCTGTTAGAAGAAATGCTGCTAGAAGAAATGCTGCAATGTGGTTATGGCTGTAATTTTGCTGCCAATTTGCCTTGCAGTTATGACCACTAAATATCTAACAGATAGCTTCATGTTTCTTAAATAGGTTGGAAATATCTCTTCATTTAAAAAGGAATAATTCTACTGAGACAGTTCTGAAACCAGTTATGACTGTATGACTTGCACAGCTTAAAAACATAACTTGTAACCCTCAGCATTTGCTACTCGCTGAATTTTTAAATCTAGTTCTTAGTAAATACCAAAATGCTAGAAGTGCACCTAAACCTGCACACCCTTAAGTTAAAAAACATTCCTCTGTTCTCAGCTGGAGAGTTTGTACCCACAATGGCCTACTGAATTAGACAAAAACTAACACCACCACTCCCGGGTTTTTTTGTTTGGGTTTTTTTTTTTGGTATTTTTGTTCCTTTGGTGTGTTAAACTGTAGTATGCCTGGGTGACAGCCTTCCTTTGATTCCTGTTCCCTAGAGATCTTAGCAACTTGGCTTAGGGTCAATCTTTCCTCAACTTGAGCTTTAAATTCCAAGATTATTAACTAAGAATATCAGCTTTCTCAGGAACAAGGTATCAAACTTCAACAGATAAACTTTCTAATTCATGTACTTTGATATCATGAACTCTTCAGTGTATGTTCTTGCCCTTTTCTATACATTGAGATGGCTGTATGCATACTTAGTAATTTCTACATTGGCAGTTGTATTGTTGCACCTACCAAAG